>NC_059227.1:25621959-25959752 GCF_020615455.1 Coregonus clupeaformis | reverse complement strand
TATTCTACTAACCTCTTTAATATATCAATATAAGATTATAGTCTTAATAGTGAATAGTCTATGGTTCAGGGTCTTGATCTAATGGTTGCATACTCAGTCTGTTGGTCTACCAGTGGGAAGGTTGACCTCAGTATAGGTAATGTCTGTTCTCTGGCCCTACACACACACACACACACACACTCTCACACACACACACACACACACACACACACACACACACACACACACACATGATATTCCACAATAACATTTCCTGTGTTGACTAGCATCTGATTTTCTGAAACAGAATCTGAGATAGAACGATCGTGAATCCTTAATAAAATACTAATTTCACACCAAAATAAAGGTTTTCTTTACTATACAACATTATAAATATCTACTAACTGTATGAAGGAAATTAGTTCAGTTCAGATAGAATAGAACCTGACTTCCAGAGGGTAATTAAAGAGAGTTGTAGATGACTTACGCCCTCCTCCTGAAGATGACAACCAGAGCTGCGGCCACACAGCCCCACTGACACCCAAATCACCCCCGACTGGTTAAGACCTGATGACACAGAGCACACCTGTGTCACTTGAGATCAGCCTGCTCTACAACAAGGAGGTTGAGTGAAAGAGGGACTGACACACAAATGACACCGTACATAGATGAAGCACAATGAGGTACAGTAGTGAAAGTGTTGCCTTGATGAACAGGGTTTGAATTTTACTTAGTAGATTGTTTCTTACCGAATCGTTTTCCTATTTTTCGTCATTACCATAATTATCAGGTTTAATATTACATTCTTGTTCATTTTTCCAGAGTAGCATAACAAGAATACCACAGGAGGTTGGTGGCACCTTAATTGGGAAGAGACGGGGCTCGTGGTAATGGCTGGAGCGGAATAAGTGGAATGGTATCAAATACATCAAACACATGGTTTCCATGTGTTTGATGCCATTACATTCGCTCCGTTACAGCCATTATTATGAGTCAGTCCTCCCTCAGCAGCCCCTGTGAAGAATACGTACCTGAGAATGTAGAGGTGAAGTCAATGGAGTTCTTCACTTTTCCCTTGTCAGTCAGCTGACACATCCACTTCCTGTTGTTGTCCTCCCTCTGGAGTGTCACAGAGTGAGGTCAACAGCGAAACCCTCTGACCTGGTATCTGGAGTCTCCCTGCAGCTCACTACCTGTGTCATCCTCCCAGCTAAGACTAACTGCATGGTCAATGAGTGAGATACTTATTCCAAGTCCATCAAATGTGTGCTGAGAGCAACTTAAAGTTACTGATCTGTCTCTGGTGTGGATGAGGAGACTGGGAGAGACAGAAGAAAAATACAATATTGTGGTAGTTGTACATTTATTGTGTACTACTGTATTGTATATGTTGTATAACTAAGACAACTTTTTCGCTCTTGACTTTACTGTAAACAGAAAAACTCACTGGTGAGAATAGACAAATAGGTATCATTATCTGTCTCAAATGGGGTTCTGTTGTTTACTCAACAGGTGTAGAGTCCAGCATCTTCAGCTGTGACACTTTGAAGATATAATAATAAATAATAATAATATGCCATTTAGCAGACGCTTTTATCCAAAGCGACTTACAGATATAGAGACTGAGCCTTCACACTCAGTCTCTCAGTTCTCTGTGAGTTATGTCTCACCTCCCCCTTAGAGAAAACTGCAATAGCATTCCCAATCCCAGCTCTGGAGTAAAGCCATGTAGTTGAGGAGCAGTCTTCTGGATCAGCCGTATGTGACAAGGTAGATGGACATCAACCCCCACATTGACATATTGAGAGAGTTTGTTTCCACTCACACCTAGAAAGTAAGACAAAGTTAATCCATGTAACACAGCATAATAATTTCTCAAAATAATTTCATAAAGATTGGATCCATTATAAGTGGTAAATATTCACTGAGTGTACAAAACATTAAGAACACTTTCCTACTATTGAGTTGCACCTAGGGCTGTAGAGGTCATGACATATTGTCAGCCGTTGATTGTCAAGCAAATACCTTCTGGTCTCACCAGTAATTTACCGTTAATTAACATAAACACATTTAGCATCTCCTGGCTTCCATGCATAGCCTACAAGCCACTGATGCAGACCTTTGGAACATCTACATGTTAAAAAGTCTAATAAATCCATTGAATATAGCCTGCACCATCACAATAAATCCATCATTTATTTTTAGACAGGTCTAAAGAAACACTATATGAAGAAAATGTAGTCTATTTCAGAAGAACAGAATAGCATACTCTGAGTGGTCCTTATGTTAGGCCCTGATTTGGCTTATGCCATATAAGCATATGGCTGTGGGCTACACTAGTTATTTGCTTAGAATTCCATGGCATTATTTTATATTATTTTATAGTATGAAGAATACAAGTTGAACATAGCTGAATAAAATAGAAAGGATGTTTTCTCTCAAACGATTTCTGAGGGAGTGCACACATGCAGCTATTCTGTGTTGAAGCCGGTTAACAAAGGAACAGGTCCTCCTATATGCTTAATTTAGAGTTATTTATGCAACTTTTGTTGTGATACACGTGGCTCTCTCAGATATGACAATTCTTATTAGCCAATGCCCGTCAGGTGATCGGGTTCTTCTCACAGGCATCTATCTAAGCTCTGAAGTAGGCTACAAGTGAAGAGAGACACATCAGGGACGCAACGCAAGCGTCCTTCTTATCGAGATTTCGAGGCAATATTGAAGATGTTAGCAGAACTGTCCACATTTACTATTCTTCAGCCAGCAAGATGAGTAGGCCAAACAAACAGCAAAAGCACTAGCCTATGTCAATCTACAATCCCCCCATAGTACAAACGTTGAGCTATTCTATTGGTCAACTTGTCCTTCTGTGCGATAATAAATATTCCAAACATAGTCTGGGACAGTTGTGTGATAAGATAGATCCCAAATTATTACAACCGCTGCATCAAAAAAATGTTTTAAAAGCAATGAGGCTGAAAACACCATTCTCAAAAGTGACCACAAATGCGATTATGCATGTAATGCTTTATTATAAAGGTGCATTTTTATGGTGGAAATGATCTTCCCCATACTTGAAACTCACGCGCTACGTATGTATGCCAGTTAGGCTCTACACGGTTGTAAAGTGGATTAATGTGCTTAATTTTAAGAAGTTATTTGGCCACTTTAGTTGTGATACAAACCTTATCAAAACATGAAGTGCATTCGGAAAGTATTCAGACCCCTTGACTTTTCCACATTTTGTTACTTTACAGCCTTATTCTAAAATGGATTAAATAAATAAAAGTCCTAATGAATTTACACACAATACAGCATAATGAATAAGTGAAAACAGTTTTTTTTTGACATTTTTGCAAATGTAAAAAATATATATATACAGTGAGGGAAAAAAGTATTTGATCCCCTGCTGATTTTGTACGTTTGCCCACTGACAAATAAATGATCTGTCTATAATTGTAATGGTAGGTTTATTTGAACAGTGAGAGACAGAATAACAACAACAAAAATCCAGAAAAACGCATGTCACAAATGTTATAAATTGATTTGCATTTTAATGAGGGAAATAAGTATTTGACCCCCTCTCCAATCAGAAAGATTTCTGGTTCCCAGGTGTCTTTTATACAGGTAACTGAGCTGAGATTAGGAGCACACTCTTAAAGGGAGTGCTCCTAATCTCAGTTTGTTACCTGTATAAAAGACACCTGGCCACAGAAGCAATCAATCAATCAGATTCCAAACTCTCCACCATGGCCAAGACCAAAGAGCTCTCCAAGAATGTCAGGGACAAGATTGTAGACCTACACAAGGCTGGAATGGGCTACAAGACCATCGCCAAGCAGCTTGGTGAGAAGGTGACAACAGTTGGTGCAATTATTCGCAAATGGAAGAAACACAAAAGAACTGTCAATCTCCCTCGGCCTGGGGCTCCATGCAAGATCTCACCTTGTGGAGTTGCAATGATCATGAGAACGGTGAGGAATCAGCGCAGAGCTACACGGGAGGATCTTATAGAAGATAGCCCTATTTGGTAAAAGACCAAGTCCATATTATGGCAACAACAGCTCAAATAAGCAAAGAGACTTTACTTTTAAGACATGAAGGTCAGTCAATGTGAACATTTCAATAACCTGTAATGTTTCTTCAAGCGCAGTCGCAAAAACCATCTAGCGCTATTATGAAACTGGCTCTCATGAGGACCGCCACAGGAATGGAAGACCCAGAGTGACCCTGGCCTCCACAATCCCCGAGTGCTCACATATGTGGGAACTCCTTCAAGACTGTTGGAAAAGCATTCCAGGTGTAGCTGGTTGAGAGAATGGCAAGAGTGTGCAAAGCTGTCATCAAGGTAAAGGGTGGCTATTTGAAGAATCTCAAATATAAATATATTTTCATTTGTTTTACACTTTTTTGGTTACTACATGACTCCATATATGTTATTTCATAGTTTTGATGTCTTCACTATTATTCTACAAAGTAGAAAATAGTAAAAGTGAAGAAAAAACCCTTGAATGAGTAGGTGTTCTAAAACTTTTGACCGGTAGTGTAGGTAAAACATTTTCATTGAACCAGACATATTAAGTCTTCTGATGACAGTGATAGGGAAGAAACAGCCGATCAACACTGTTGTTGTCACAAAAGTTTTAAAATCAGTGGAATGCCCGTGGAAGCAGAGTATGACTGCAAATGCGGGTGGGAGTCGAAAGAGAACACAGAAAGCTGTTGTATAAAACACCTTTCCACGGATTACATCTTCAAACTAAGGGCAACCATGGCATCCGTGACAGAGAGGGAGAAGCGTCCCATTTATGTATACAAGTAAGAGTCTAGCTACATTTTCAGATATTATAAGTTTCTAATTTTGTCAGAAAGTTGTTTTCATTGCAAGTTAAAGCTTACTGTTAGCTAGTAGCTAACGTTAGCTGGCTGGCTCGCTATCTAACATTACGTGTATGAGCTGTGTAGTAATATTATTAGTATCTCAGAAATCCATTTGCATTGCTAGTTATAGCCTAATGTTAGCTAGCTAGCTAACATTGAACCTGAACATTGAACCTGACACCTGACAATAGCAATATAAGATCATTATTTTTCATATAGATTATACTTTACAGATTTCACAGGTATGCTTTTCACATAAATTGAATAATTTTATCCACAGAATGTCACAACAAAAATGTACTTATCAAAATGTATATTATATTTATCAGATACAAAAGGGACCCAAGCAGCCTTAAAACTGCTATTTCAACCATTGTCCTCTCAATCTGACTCACCTCTGTCAGAATGTCTCAGTACAGCAAGTTTCTCACCATACAGTATTGAGTATAGTTTAGCAGACAAATATCCATAGGACTTACAGTCAGAGGGGCAGTACATTCAACTAAGGTAGATAAAACAACCAAATTCCACAGTCATTGCAAGTAAAAACATTCCTAATTAAAGCAGCTATCAGCTCAATCAGTGCTAGTAAGAAAAGACAAGTGCTCCCGAGTGGTGCAGTGGTCTAAGGCACTGCATCGCAGTGCTAGCTGTGCCACTAGAGATCCTGGTTTGTATCCAGGCTCTGCTGTAGCCGGCCGCAACCAGGAGACCAATGGGGCGGCGCACAAGTCGTCCAGGGTAGGGGAGGTAAAAGCTGGCAGGGAGGTAGCTCAGTTGGTAGAGCATGGCGTTTGCAACGCCAGGGTTGTGGGTTCAATTCCCACGGGGGGCCAGTATGAAAATAAAAAAAGAATAATGTATGCACTAACTGTAAGTCGCTCTGGATAAGAGTGTCTGCTCAAATGACGTAAATGTAAATGCTTAGTGCATGTATTAGTGCTTCCTCTGGCAGGAAATGCATACATTAATTGCACAGCCATTTTGTAGGAAACAGGGTGATATTTATTCTCCATTCATGCCTGCAACCAAGCAGAGCACACAAACAATGAATTTAAACTGATCATAAGCTCACAGTTCCACGTCACATCAAGAGCTCACCAGCTTGTAGTCCTAAAACCCAGAAATGAGTTACCTCTGGTTTGTTCAGCCATTCCTATTAATGGGTAAAGAATAGGGTTTTGGGATAAACTTAGAAAATTTGGTCTGAGATTACCACAGGTTTAGGAGATCTTATACGTTTGGTTCTATGAGATAATATCAGTCAGTTAACATGACCTTTATGAATTATGAAGCCTTTATGTGCTTTTTTATATTACATTAATGCTTCAAAATTCACAAAAAGTGATGTTAATT
Source organism: Coregonus clupeaformis (assembly GCF_020615455.1). Classification (NCBI taxonomy): domain Eukaryota; kingdom Metazoa; phylum Chordata; class Actinopteri; order Salmoniformes; family Salmonidae; genus Coregonus; species Coregonus clupeaformis. The sequence goes on along the minus strand of NC_059227.1, from coordinate 25,953,533 downwards.
GATGAAGATTATCTCACAGAACAAATTTTATCAAATCTTCTAAACCTGTGTTTACCACAGACCATATTTTCTGCGTTTATCCAAAAACCTTACAAAAACTCCATTCATTTTCCCATAGGCTTTGTCCAACAAAACATGGCGGAGTTAGTGCCTACAAAAAGACGCCAGTTACTATTGCTCTCTATAGAGGTACTTCCACCCTATTACACTTTGACAGCAGAGTACCACAGGCGGCCGGTGGATGGGCTCATAGTAATGACTGGAACAGAATAAATGGAATGATATCGAACACATCAAACACGTTTGTTTTTTTATACCATTCCATTAACTCCATTCCAGCCATTATTATGAGCTGTCCTCCCCTCAGCAGCCTCCTGTGCAGGGTACATATTTATCAGCTTATAGAAGTGACACATTTTACCATGTGTTACATTTGGGCTTGTGGTTTAAAGTTCTCAAAAAGGACAGGATTGAGAATGGTTATGTGTTTGCAAACTAAAGATCCTTTTCTATTCATCAATCTACTTCCACTGGGTAAAATATTTACTGAATAATAAAGCTTCTGTGATGAAGCAATATAAACAGAGTTGTAGGTGTTTGGTTAACGGTTAATGGTTAATGGATATTGATCTTCAGCAGCCTCTAGTGGCTGCTGTGTGATCAACCTTTACTTTCAAATAAATTAATCAAAATGATTTTGTTTAATCACTGTCTGTCTATTGTCCAGGTACCAGCAATGTTGTTGAGTTGCCCATCAGTCACATCATGCTCTTTATGGCACTGACCATCATGGTTGCCATAGTCACCATTTACACAACCAGGAGGAACCATGTGTGTTGTTTTGTTCTCTGTATATGAAGAAGCATCTGATTGAGCTCCAGCCTGGTCCTGGAGGGATGACCCCAAGTTTCTGACTCTTCTCCCTGTGCTGGACTATAGACTTTCAAACTGTCTAAGGCTTTATTGATTGAGTAACAGAGGATATCTTTTTATTTTTTTATTTTTTTTACAGCTGATGTGAATCTATGATAGCATAGTGTGCTTGAAGATGACTTCTAGTTCTATTCTCATCTTTTAGTATATTTTTCACACACTTTTTTATTGCATGCAGTAGGGATGCAGACATCAATTACAAAGCATGGTTGATGTGTGAATGATATGTTTGGTGTTTATTATGTCCATTGTGATGTGCATGAAGTCAGCATATTCCTTGGTTTTGTTCATTCATATGTTTTTGGGCCTTAGCAGATTTTAAATTAGCACAATACTTTTTCTAAGTATTTTATTGAATCTGTTACTGTTTTAAAATATATTTTGTAACTAATAAAAATACAATATTTCAAACTGTTAGTTACAGGTGTTTTTACTTTACACTTCCACAATGTTGGTAAACCATGCATAATTTACCTTAATTCATTTTTACAACCTAGCCGCAGCACAGATAGGCCAGGCTGGACTACTTTTTATCCTAGAAACATCAACAAATGACCGTCAGAGATGTTCCGTTATCTACCTGACTTTCATTGAAAAAACTATTCAAATGTAGGGCAATTTGATGAACTTAAAGGTTTAAGTTATTTCCATTGACATTGCAAAGGAATGTAGCCTACACCCCTTCTTCGAAATGACGCTACAGACTGGGCTACTTACTCACTTTATCACCGTTACCTGCAGCTGAGTTTCTCGCCGGGCGCGGTGGCGCGTGCCTGTAATCCAAGTCACTGGGAGGCTGAGGTTGGTGGATCGAATGAGCTGAGGAGCTCTGGGCTGCAGCGCGGTATGTCGAACGGGTGTCCGCACTAAGTTTGGTATCGATATGGTGTTCCTGGGGGAGCCCGGGACCACCAGGTCGTCTAAGGAGGGGTGTACCGGCCCAGATCGGAAACGAAGCAGGTCAAAGCCCCCGTGCCGTCCAGTAGTGGGATAGCGTCTGTGAGTACACGCTGCAGTGCAGCCTTGGCAAGACATCGATACCCAATCTTTTTTATTAGTAAAAAAAAGATATACTTCACGGTCGGCAGCTGCATTTGTAATACAATACTCACGTGAGTTTCGTGAGTCTCTTCTACCTCTGCGGAAGAACAGGTCCCGCTCAGCCCAGTCAAAACTTGCGTCACATTGCGACTGCTTTAAACATATATCTTGCAACAGAAATGGTGAGAATTTGAATATCTGATTATTCTACTAACCTCTTTAATATATCAATATAAGATTATAGTCTTAATAGTGAATAGTCTATGGTTCAGGGTCTTGATCTAATGGTTGCATACTCAGTCTGTTGGTCTACCAGTGGGAAGGTTGACCTCAGTATAGGTAATGTCTGTTCTCTGGCCTCACACACACACACACACACACACACACACACACACACACACACACACACACACACACACACACACACACACACACACACACACATGATATTCACAATAACATTTCCTGTGTTGACTAGCATCTGATTTTCTGAAACAGAATCTGAGATCGAACGATCGTGAATCCTTAATAAAATACTAATTTCACACCAAAAATAAAGGTTTTCTTTACTATACAACATTATAAATATCTACTAACTGTATGAAGGAAATTAGTTCAGTTCAGATAGAATAGAACCTGACTTCAGAGGGTAATTAAGAGAGTTGTAGATGACTTACGCGCCTCCTCCTGAAGATGACAACCAGAGCTGCGCCACACAGCCCCACTGACACCCAAATCACCCCGACTGGTTAAGACCTGATGACACAGAGCACACCTGTGTCACTTGAGATCAGCCTGGCTCACAACAAGGAGGTTGAGTGAAAGAGGGACTGACACACAAATGACACCGTACATAGATGAAGCACAATGAGGTACAGTAGTGAAAGTGTTGCCTTGATGAACAGGGTTTGAATTTTACTTAGTAGATTGTTTCTTACCGTCGTTTTCCTATTTTTCGTCATTACCATAATTATCAGCTTTAATATTACATTCTTGTTCATTTTTTCCAGAGTAGCATAACAAGAATACCACAGGAGGTTGGTGGCACCTTAATTGGGGAGGACGGGCTCGTGGTAATGGCTGGAGCGGAATAAGTGGAATGGTATCAAATACATCAAACACATGGTTTCCATGTGTTTGATGCCATTACATTCGCTCCGTTACAGCCATTATTGAGTCGTCCTCCCTCAGCAGCCCCTGTGAAGAATACGTACCTGAGAATGTAGAGGTGAAGTCAATGGAGTTCTTCACTTTTCCCTTGTCAGTCAGCTGACACATCCACTTCCTGTTGTTGTCCTCCCCTCTGGAGTGTCACAGAGTGAGGTCACAGCGAAACCCCTCTGACCTGGTATCTGGAGTCTCCCTGCAGCTCACTACCTGTCATCCTCCCAGCTAAGACTAACTGCATGGTCAATGAGTGAGATACTTGTTCCAAGTCCATCAAATGTGTGCTGAGAGCAACTTAAAGTTACTGATCTGTCTCTGGTGTGGATGAGGAGACTGGGAGAGACAGAAGAAAAATACAATATTGTGGTAGTTGTACATTTATTGTGTACTACTGTATTGTATATGTTGTATAACTAAGACAACTTTTCGCTCTTGACTTTACTGTAAACAGAAAAACTCACTGGTGAGAATAGACAAATAGGTATCATTATCTGTCTCAAATGGGGTTCTGTTGTTTACTCAACAGGTGTAGAGTCCAGCATCTTCAGCTGTGACACTTTGAAGATATAGAGACTGAGCCTTCACACTCAGTCTCTCAGTTCTCTGTGAGTTATGTCTCACCTCCCCCTTAGAGAAAACTGCAATAGCATTCCCAATCCCAGCTCTGGAGTAAAGCCATGTAGTTGAGGAGCAGTCTTCTGGATCAGCCGTATTGTGACAAGGTAGATGGACATCAACCCCCCACATTGACATATTGAGAGAGTTTGTTTCCACTCACACCTAGAAAGTAAGACAAAGTTAATCCATGTAACACAGCATAATAATTTCTCAAATAATTTCATAAAGATTGGATCCATTATAAGTGCTAAATATTCACTGAGTGTACAAAACATTAAGAACACTTTCCTACTATTGAGTTGCACCTAGGGCTGTAGAGGTCATGACATATTGTCAGCCGTTGATTGTCAAGCAAATACCTTCTGGTCTCACAGTAATTTACCGTTAATTAACATAAACACATTTAGCATCTCCTGGCTTCCATGCATAGCCTACAAGCCACTGATGCAGACCTTTGGAACATCTATATGTTAAAAAGTCTAATAAATCCATTGAATATAGCCTGCACCATCACAATAAATCCATTATTTATTTTAGACAGGTCTAAAGAAACACTATATGAAGAAAATGTAGTCTATTTCAGAAGAACAGAATAGCATACTCTGAGTGGTCCTTATGTTAGGCCCTGATTTGGCTATGCCATATAAGCATATGGCTGTGGGCTACACTAGTTATTTGCTTAGAATTCCATGGCATTATTTTATATTATTTTATAGTATGAAGAATACAATTGAACATAGCTGAATAAAATAGAAAGGATGTTTTCTCCAAACGATTTCTGAGGGAGTGCACACATGCAGCTATTCTGTGTTGAGCGGTTAACAAAGGAACAGGTCCTCCTATATGCTTAATTTAGAGTTATTTATGCAACTTTAGTTGTGATACACGTGGCTCTCTCAGATATGACAATTCTTATTAGCCAATGCCCGTCAGGTGATCGGGTTCTTCTCACAGGCATCTATCTAAGCTCTGAAGTAGGCTACAAGTGAAGAGAGACACATCAGGGACGCAACCGCGGCGTCCTTCTTATCGATTTCCGAGGCACATATTGAAGATGTTAGCAGAACTGTCCACATTTACTATTCTTCAGCCAGCAAGATGAGTAGGCCAAACAAACAGCAAAAGCACTAGCCTATGTCAATCTACAATCCCCCATAGTACAAACGTTGAGCTATTCTATTGGTCAACTTGTCCTTCTGTGCGAGTAATAAATATTCCAAACATAGTCTGGGACAGTTGTGTGATAAGATAGATCCCAAATTATTACAACCGCTCGCATCAAAAATGTTTTAAAAGCAATGAGGCTGAAAACACCATTCTCAAAAGTGACCACAAATGCGATTATGCATGTAATGCTTTATTATAAAGGTGCATTTTTATGGTGGAAATGATCTTCCCCATACTTGAAACTCACGCGCTGTGTATGTATGCCAGTTAGGCTCTACACTGGTTGTAAAGTGGATTAATGTGCTTAATTTTAAGAAGTTATTTGGCCACTTTAGTTGTGATACAAACCTTATCAAAACATGAAGTGCATTCGGAAAGTATTCAGACCCCTTGACTTTTTCCACATTTTGTTACGTTACAGCCTTATTCTAAAATGGATTAAATAAATAAAAGTCCTAATGAATTTACACACAATACAGCATAATGAATAAGTGAAAACAGTTTTTTTGACATTTTTGCAAATGTAAAAAATATATATATACAGTGAGGGAAAAAAGTATTTGATCCCCTGCTGATTTTGTACGTTTGCCCACTGACAAATAAATGATCTGTCTATAATTGTAATGGTAGGTTTATTTGAACAGTGAGAGACAGAATAACAACAACAAAAATCCAGAAAAACGCATGTCACAAATGTTATAAATTGATTTGCATTTTAATGAGGGAAATAAGTATTTGACCCCCTCTCAATCAGAAAGATTTCTGGCTCCCAGGTGTCTTTTATACAGGTAACGAGCTGAGATTAGGAGCACACTCTTAAAGGGAGTGCTCTAATCTCAGTTTGTTACCTGTATAAAAGACACCTCCACAGAAGCAATCAATCAATCAGATTCCAAACTCTCCACCATGGCCAAGACCAAAGAGCTCTCCAAGAATGTCAGGGACAAGATTGTAGACCTACACAAGGCTGGAATGGGCTACAAGACCATCGCCAAGCAGCTTGGTGAGAAGGTGACAACAGTTGGTGCAATTATTCGCAAATGGAAGAAACACAAAAGAACTGTCAATCTCCCTCGGCCTGGGGCTCCATGCAAGATCTCACCTCGTGGAGTTGCAATGATCATGAGAACGGTGAGGAATCAGCGCAGAGCTACACGGGAGGATCTTATAGAAGATAGCCCTATTTGGTAAAAGACCAAGTCCATATTATGGCAACAACAGCTCAAATAAGCAAAGAGACTTTACTTTAAGACATGAAGGTCAGTCAATACGGAACATTTCAATAACCTGTAATGTTTCTTCAAGCGCAGTCGCAAAAACCATCTAGCGCTATTATGAAACTGGCTCTCATGAGGACCGCCACAGGAATGGAAGACCCAGAGTGACCTGGCCTCCACAATCCCCCGAGTGCTCAGCATATGTGGGAACTCCTTCAAGACTGTTGGAAAAGCATTCCAGGTGTAGCTGGTTGAGAGAATGGCAAGAGTGTGCAAAGCTGTCATCAAGGTAAAGGGTGGCTATTTGAAGAATCTCAAATATAAAATATATTTTCATTTGTTTTACACTTTTTTGGTTACTACATGACTCCATATATGTTATTTCATAGTTTTGATGTCTTCACTATTATTCTACAAAGTAGAAAATAGTAAAAGTGAAGAAAAACCCTTGAATGAGTAGGTGTTCTAAAACTTTTGACCGGTAGTGTAGGTAAAAACATTTTCATTGAACCAGACATATTAGAGTCTTCTGATGACAGTGATAGGGAAGAAACAGCGATCAACACTGTTGTTGTCACAAAAGTTTTAAAATCAGTGGAATGCCCGGTGGAAGCAGAGTATGACTGCAAATGCGGTGGGAGTCGAAAAGAGAACACAGAAAGCTGTTGTATAAAACACCTTTCCACGGATTACATCTTCAAACTAAGGGCAACCATGGCATCCGTGACAGAGAGGGAGAAGCGTCCATTTATGTATACAAGTAAGAGTCTAGCTACATTTCAGATATTATAAGTTTCTAATTTTGTCAGAAAGTTGTTTTCATTGCAAGTTAAAGCTTACTGTTAGCTAGCTAGCTAACGTTAGCTGGCTGGCTCGCTATCTAACATTACGTGTATGAGCTGTGTAGTAATATTATTAGTATCTCAGAAATCCATTTGCATTGCACTAGTTATAGCCTAATGTTAGCTAGCTAGCTAACATTGAACCTGAACATTGAACCTGACACCTGACAATAGCAATATAAGATCATTATTTTTCATATAGATTATACTTTACAGATTTCACAGGTATGCTTTTCACATAAATTGAATAATTTTATCCACAGAATGTCACAACAAAAATGTACTTATCAAAATGTATATTATATTTATCAGATACAAAAGGGACCCAAGCAGCCTTAAAACTGCTATTTCAACCATTGTCCTCTCAATCTGACTCACCTCTGTCAGAATGTCTCAGTACAGCAAGTTTCTCACCATACAGTATTGAGTATAGTTTAGCAGACAAATATCCATAGCGACTTACAGTCAGAGGGGCAGTACATTCAACTAAGGTAGATAAAACAACCAAATTCCACAGTCATTGCAAGTAAAAAACATTCCCTAATTAAAGCAGCTATCAGCTCAATCAGTGCTAGTAAGAAAAGACAAGTGCTCCCGAGTGGTGCAGTGGTCTAAGGCACTGCATCGCAGTGCTAGCTGTGCCACTAGAGATCCTGGTTTGTATCCAGGCTCTGCTGTAGCCGGCCGCAACCAGGAGACCAATGGGGCGGCGCACAAGTCGTCCAGGGTAGGGGAGGTAAAAGCTGGCAGGGAGGTAGCTCAGTTGGTAGAGCATGGCGTTTGCAACGCCAGGGTTGTGGGTTCAATTCCCACGGGGGGCCAGTATGAAAATAAAAAAAGAATAATGTATGCACTAACTGTAAGTCGCTCTGGATAAGAGTGTCTGCTAAATGACGTAAATGCTTAGTGCATGTATTAGTGCTTCCTCTGGCAGGAAATGCATACATTAATTGCACAGCCATTTTGTAGGAAACAGGGTGATATTTATTCTCCATTCATGCCTGCAACCAAGCAGAGCACACAAACAATGAATTTAAACTGATCAATAAGCTCACAGTTCCACGTCACATCAAGAGCTCACCAGCTTGTAGTCCTAAAACCCAGAAATGAGTTACCTCTGGTTTGTTCAGCCATTCCTATTAATGGGTAAAGAATAGGGTTTTGGGATAAACTTAGAAAATTTGGTCTGAGATTACCACAGGTTTAGGAGATCTTATACGTTTGGTTCTATGGAGATAATATCAGTCAGTTAACATGACCTTTATGAATTATGAAGCCTTTATGTGCTTTTTTTATATTACATTAATGCTTCAAAATTCACAAAAAGTGATGTTAATTGATGAAGATTATCTCACAGAACAAATTTTATCAAATCTTCTAAACCTGTGTTTACCTACAGACCATATTTTCTGCGTTTATCCAAAAAACCTTACAAAAACTCCATTCATTTTCCCATAGGCTTTGTCCAACAAAACATGGCGGAGTTAGTGCCTACAAAAAGACGCCATTACTATTGCTCTCTATAGAGGTACTTCCACCCCTATTACACTTTGACAGCAGAGTACCACAGGCGTCGGTGGATGGGCTCATAGTAATGACTGGAACAGAATAAATGGAATGATATCGAACACATCAAACACGTTTGTTTTTTATACCATTCCATTAACTCCATTCCAGCCATTATTATGAGCTGTCCTCCCCCTCAGCAGCCTCCTGTGCAGGGTACATATTTATCAGCTTATAGAAGTGACACATTTTACCATGTGTTACATTTGGGCTTGTGGTTTAAAGTTCTCAAAAAGGACAGGATTGAGAATGGTTATGTGTTTGCAAACTAAAGATCCTTTTCTATTCATCAATCTACTTCCACTGGGTAAAATATTTACTGAATAATAAAGCTTCTGTGATGAAGCAATATAAACAGAGTTGTAGGTGTTTGGTTAACGGTTAATGGTTAATGGATATTGATCTTCAGCAGCCTCTAGTGGCTGCTGTGTGATACAACCTTTACTTTCAAATAAATTAATCAAAATGATTTTGTTTAATCACTGTCTGTCTCATTGTCCAGGTACCAGCAATGTTGTTGAGTTGCCCATCAGTCACATCATGCTCTTTATGGCACTGACCATCATGGTTGCCATAGTCACCATTTACACAACCAGGAGGAACCATGTGTGTTGTTTTGTTCTCTGTATAGAAGAAGCATCTGGTATTGAGCTCCAGCCTGGTCCTGGAGGGATGACCCCAAGTTTCTGACTCTTCTCCCTGTGCTGGACTATAGACTTTCAAACTGTCTAAGGCTTTATTGATTGAGTAACAGAGGATATCTTTTTATTTTTTTATTTTTTTACAGCTGATGTGAATCTATGATAGCACATATGTGCTTGAAGATGACTTCATAGTTCTATTCTCATCTTTTAGTATATTTTCACACTTTTTTATTGCATGCAGTAGGGATGCAGACATCAATTAAGCAAAGCATGGTTGATGTGTGAATGATATGTTTGGTGTTTATTATGTCCATTGTGATGTGCATGAAGTCAGCATATTCCTTGGTTTTGTTCATTCATATGTTTTTGGGCCTTAGCAGATTTAAAATTAGCACAATACTTTTCTAAGTATTTTATTGAATCTGTTACTGTTTTATAAATATATTTTGTAACTAACAAAAATACAATATTTCAAACTGTTAGTTACAGGTGTTTTTACTTTACACTTCCACAATGTATGGTAAACCATGCATAATTTACCTTAATTCATTTTTTACAACCTAGCCAGCAGCACAGATAGGCCCAGGCTAGACTACTTTTGTATCCTAGAAACATCAACAAATGACCGTCAGAGATGTTCCGTTATCTACTCTGACTTTCATTGAAAAACTATTCAAATGTAGAGGCAATTTGATGAACTTAAAGGTTTAAGTTATTTCCATTGACATTGCAAAAGGAATGTAGCCTACACCCCTTCTTCGAAATGACGCTACAGACTGGGCTACTTACTCACTTTATCACCGTTACCTGCAGCTGAGTTACTCGCCGGGCGCGGTGGCGCGTGCCTGTAATCCAAGTCACTGGGAGGCTGAGGTTGGTGGATCGAATGAGCTGAGGGAGCTCTGGGCTGCAGCGCGGTATGTCGAACGGTGTCTGCACTAAGTTTGGTATCGATATGGTGTTCCTGGGGGAGCCCGGGACCACCAGGTCGTCTAAGGAGGGGTGTACCGGCCCAGATCGGAAACGAAGCAGGTCAAAGCCCCCGTGCCGTCCAGTAGTGGGATAGCGTCTGTGAGTACACGCTGCAGTGCAGCCTTGGCAAGACATCGATACCCAATCTTTTTTATTAGTAAAAAAAAGATATACTTCACGGTCGGCAGCTGCATTTGCAATACAATACTCACGTGAGTTTCGTGAGTCTCTTCCCCCTACCTCTGCGGAAGAACAGGTCCCGCTCAGCCCAGTCAAAACTTGCGTCACATTGCGACTGCTTTAAACATATATCTTGCAACAGAAATGGTGAGAATTTGAATATCTGATTATTCTACTAACCTCTTTAATATATCAATATAAGATTATAGTCTTAATAGTGAATAGTCTATGGTTCAGGGTCTTGATCTAATGGTTGCATACTCAGTCTGTTGGTCTACCAGTGGGAAGGTTGACCTCAGTATAGGTAATGTCTGTTCTCTGGCCTCACACACACACACACACACACACACACACACACACACACACACACACACACACACACACACACACACACACACATGATATTCACAATAACATTTCCTGTGTTGACTAGCATCTGATTTTCTGAAACAGAATCTGAGATCGAACGATCGTGAATCCTTAATAAAATACTAATTTCACACCAAAAATAAAGGTTTTCTTTACTATACAACATTATAAATATCTACTAACTGTATGAAGGAAATTAGTTCAGTTCAGATAGAATAGAACCTGACTTCAGAGGGTAATTAAGAGAGTTGTAGATGACTTACGCGCCCTCCTCCTGAAGATGACAACCAGAGCTGCGGCCACACAGCCCCACTGACACCCAAATCACCCCCGACTGGTTAAGACCTGATGACACAGAGCACACCTGTGTCACTTGAGATCAGCCTGGCTCACAACAAGGAGGTTGAGTGAAAGAGGGACTGACACACAAATGACACCGCATAGATGAAGCACAATGAGGTACAGTAGTGAAAGTGTTGCCTTGATGAACAGGGTTTGAATTTTACTTAGTAGATTGTTTCTTACGTCGTTTTCCTATTTTTCGTCATTACCATAATTATCAGGTTTAATATTACATTCTTGTTCATTTTTTTCCAGAGTAGCATAACAAGAATACCACAGGAGGTTGGTGGCACTAATTGGGGGAGGACGGGCTCGTGGTAATGGCTGGAGCGGAATAAGTGGAATGGTATCAAATACATCAAACACATGGTTTCCATGTGTTTGATGTCATCTACATTCGCTCCGTTACAGCCATTATTATGAGTCGTCCTCCCTCAGCAGCCCCCTGTGAAGAATACGTACCTGAGAATGTAGAGGTGAAGTCAATGGAGTTCTTCACTTTTCCCTTGTCAGTCAGCTGACACATCCACTTCCTGTTGTTGTCCTCCCTCTGAGTGTCACAGAGTGAGGTCACAGCGAAACCCTCTGACCTGGTATCTGGAGTCTCCCTGCAGCTCACTGCCTGTCATCCTCCCAGCTAAGACTAACTGCATGGTCAATGAGTGAGATACTTGTTCCAAGTCCATCAAATGTGTGCTGAGAGCAACTTAAAGTTACTGATCTGTCTCTGGTGTGGATGAGGAGACTGGGAGAGACAGAAGAAAAAATACAATATTGTGGTAGTTGTACATTTATTGTGTACTACTGTATTGTATATGTTGTATAACTAAGACAACTTTTTCGCTCTTGACTTTACTGTAAACAGAAAAACTCACTGGTGAGAATAGACAAATAGGTATCATTATCTGTCTCAAATGGGGTTCTGTTGTTTACTCAACAGGTGTAGAGTCCAGCATCTTCAGCTGTGACACTTTGAAGATATAGAGACTGAGCCTTCACACTCAGTCTCTCAGTTCTCTGTGAGTTATGTCTCACCTCCCCCTTAGAGAAAACTGCAATAGCATTCCCAATCCCAGCTCTGGAGTAAAGCCATGTAGTTGAGGAGCAGTCTTCTGGATCAGCCGTATTGTGACAAGGTAGATGGACATCAACCCCCACATTGACATATTGAGAGAGTTTGTTTCCACTCACACCTAGAAAGTAAGACAAAGTTAATCCATGTAACACAGCATAATAATTTCTCAAATAATTTCATAAAGATTGGATCCATTATAAGTAGCAAATATTCACTGAGTGTACAAAACATTAAGAACACTTTCCTACTATTGAGTTGCACCTAGGGCTGTAGAGGTCAGCATATTGTCAGCCGTTGATTGTCAAGCAAATACCTTCTGGTCTCACAGTAATTTACCGTTAATTAACATAAACACATTTAGCATCTCCTGGCTTCCATGCATAGCCTACAAGCCACTGATGCAGACCTTTGGAACATCTACATGTTAAAAAGTCTAATAAATCCATTGAATATAGCCTGCACCATCACAATAAATCCATTATTTATTTTAGACAGGTCTAAAGAAACACTATATGAAGAAAATGTAAGTCTATTTCAGAAGAACAGAATAGCATACTCTGAGTGGTCCTTATGTTAGGCCCTGATTTGGCTATGCCATATAAGCATATGGCTGTGGGCTACACTAGTTATTTGCTTAGAATTCCATGGCATTATTTTATATTATTTTATAGTATGAAGAATACAATTGAACATAGCTGAATAAAATAGAAAGGATGTTTTCTCCAAACGATTTCTGAGGGAGTGCACACATGCAGCTATTCTGTGTTGAGCGGTTAACAAAGGAACAGGTCCTCCTATATGCTTAATTTAGAGTTATTTATGCAACTTTAGTTGTGATACACGTGGCTCTCTCAGATATGACAATTCTTATTAGCCAATGCCCGTCAGGTGATCGGGTTCTTCTCACAGGCATCTATCTAAGCTCTAAGTAGGCTACAAGTGAAGAGAGACACATCAGGGACGCAACCGCGGCTCCTTCTTATCGATTTCCGAGGCACATATTGAAGATGTTAGCAGAACTGTCCACATTTACTATTCTTCAGCCAGCAAGATGAGTAGGCCAAACAAACAGCAAAAGCACTAGCCTATGTCAATCTACAATCCCCCATAGTACAAACGTTGAGCTATTCTATTGGTCAACTTGTCCTTCTGTGCGAGTAATAAATATTCCAAACATAGTCTGGGACAGTTGTGTGATAAGATAGATCCCAAATTATTACAACCGCTCGCATCAAAAAATGTTTTAAAAGCAATGAGGCTGAAAACACCATTCTCAAAAGTGACCACAAATGCGATTATGCATGTAATGCTTTATTATAAAGGTGCATTTTTATGGTGGAAATGATCTTCCCCATACTTGAAACTCACGCGCTGCGTATGTATGCCAGTTAGGCTCTACACTGGTTGTAAAGTGGATTAATGTGCTTAATTTTAAGAAGTTATTTGGCCACTTTAGTTGTGATACAAACCTTATCAAAACATGAAGTGCATTCGGAAAGTATTCAGACCCCTTGACTTTTTCACATTTTGTTACTGTTACAGCCTTATTCTAAAATGGATTAAATAAATAAAAGTCCTAATGAATTTACACACAATCACAGCATAATGAATAAGTGAAAACAGTTTTTTTGACATTTTTGCAAATGTAAAAAATATATATATACAGTGAGGGAAAAAAGTATTTGATCCCTGCTGATTTTGTACGTTTGCCCACTGACAAATAAATGATCTGTCTATAATTGTAATGGTAGGTTTATTTGAACAGTGAGAGACAGAATAACAACAACAAAAATCCAGAAAAACGCATGTCACAAATGTTATAAATTGATTTGCATTTTAATGAGGGAAATAAGTATTTGACCCCCTCTCAATCAGAAAGATTTCTGGCTCCCAGGTGTCTTTTATACAGGTAACGAGCTGAGATTAGGAGCACACTCTTAAAGGGAGTGCTCCTAATCTCAGTTTGTTACCTGTATAAAAGACACCTGGCCACAGAAGCAATCAATCAATCAGATTCCAAACTCTCCACCATGGCCAAGACCAAAGAGCTCTCCAAGAATGTCAGGGACAAGATTGTAGACCTACACAAGGCTGGAATGGGCTACAAGACCATCGCCAAGCAGCTTGGTGAGAAGGTGACAACAGCTGGTGCGATTATTCACAAATGGAAGAAACACAAAAGAACTGTCAATCTCCCTCGGCCTGGGGCTCCATGCAAGATCTCACCTCGTGGAGTTGCAATGATCATGAGAACGGTGAGGAATCAGCGCAGAGCTACACGGGAGGATCTTATAGAAGATAGCCCTATTTGGTAAAAGACCAAGTCCATATTATGGCAACAACAGCTCAAATAAGCAAAGAGACTTTACTTTAAGACATGAAGGTCAGTCAATACGGAACATTTCAATAACCTGTAATGTTTCTTCAAGCGCAGTCGCAAAAACCATCTAGCGCTATTATGAAACTGGCTCTCATGAGGACCGCCACAGGAATGGAAGACCCAGAGTGACCTGGCCTCCACAATCCCCCGAGTGCTCAGCATATGTGGGAACTCCTTCAAGACTGTTGGAAAAGCATTCCAGGTGTAGCTGGTTGAGAGAATGGCAAGAGTGTGCAAAGCTGTCATCAAGGTAAAGGGTGGCTATTTGAAGAATCTCAAATATAAAATATATTTTCATTTGTTTTACACTTTTTGGTTACTACATGACTCCATATATGTTATTTCATAGTTTTGATGTCTTCACTATTATTCTGCAAAGTAGAAAATAGTAAAAGTGAAGAAAAACCCTTGAATGAGTAGGTGTTCTAAAACTTTTGACCGGTAGTGTAGGTAAAAAACATTTTCATTGAACCAGACATATTAGAGTCTTCTGATGACAGTGATAGGGAAGAAACAGCGATCAACACTGTTGTTGTCACAAAAGTTTTAAAATCAGTGGAATGCCCGGTGGAAGCAGAGTATGACTGCAAATGCGGTGGAGTCGAAAAGAGAACACAGAAAGCTGTTGTATAAAACACCTTTCCACGGATTACATCTTCAAACTAAGGGCAACCATGGCATCCGTGACAGAGAGGGAGAAGCGTCCCATTTATGTATACAAGTAAGAGTCTAGCTACATTTTCAGATATGATAAGTTTGAAATTTTGTCAGAAAGTTGTTTTCATTGCAAGTTAAAGCTTGTTGTAGTAGCTAACGTTAGCTGGCTGGCTCGCTATCAACATTACGTGTATGAGCTGTGTAGTAATATTATTAGTATCTCAGAAATCCATTTGCATTGCTAGTTATAGCCTAATGTTAGCTAGCTAGCTAACATTGAACCTGAACATTGAACCTGACACCTGACAATAGCAATATAAGATCATTATTTTTCATATAGATTATACTTTACAGATTTCACAGGTATGCTTTTCACATAAATTGAATAATTTTATCCACAGAATGTCACAACAAAAATGTACTTATCAAAATGTATATTATATTTATCAGATACAAAAGGGACCCAAGCAGCCTTAAAACTGCTATTTCAACCATTGTCCTCTCAATCTGACTCACCTCTGTCAGAATGTCTCAGTACAGCAAGTTTCTCACCATACAGTATTGAGTATAGTTTAGCAGACAAATATCCATAGCGACTTACAGTCAGAGGGGCAGTACATTCAACTAAGGTAGATAAAACAACCAAATTCCACAGTCATTGCAAGTAAAAACATTCCTAATTAAAGCAGCTATCAGCTCAATCAGTGCTAGTAAGAAAAGACAAGTGCTCCCGAGTGGTGCAGTGGTCTAAGGCACTGCATCGCAGTGCTAGCTGTGCCACTAGAGATCCTGGTTTGTATCCAGGCTCTGCTGTAGCCGGCCGCAACCAGGAGACCAATGGGGCGGCGCACAAGTCGTCCAGGGTAGGGGAGGTAAAAGCTGGCAGGGAGGTAGCTCAGTTGGTAGAGCATGGCGTTTGCAACGCCAGGGTTGTGGGTTCAATTCCCACGGGGGGCCAGTATGAAAATAAAAAAAGAATAATGTATGCACTAACTGTAAGTCGCTCTGGATAAGAGTGTCTGCTAAATGACGTAAATGTAAATGCTTAGTGCATGTATTAGTGCTTCCTCTGGCAGGAAATGCATACATTAATTGCACAGCCATTTTGTAGGAAACAGGGTGATATTTATTCTCCATTCATGCCTGCAACCAAGCAGAGCACACAAATAATGAATTTAAACTGATCAATAAGCTCACAGTTCCACGTCACATCAAGAGCTCACCAGCTTGTAGTCCTAAAACCCAGAAATGAGTTACCTCTGGTTTGTTCAGCCATTCCTATTAATGGGTAAAGAATAGGGTTTTGGGATAAACTTAGAAAATTTGGTCTGAGATTACCACAGGTTTAGGAGATCTTATACGTTTGGTTCTATGAGATAATATCAGTCAGTTAACATGACCTTTATGAATTATGAAGCCTTTATGTGCTTTTTTATATTACATTAATGCTTCAAAATTCACAAAAAGTGATGTTAATTGATGAAGATTATCTCACAGAACAAATTTTATCAAATCTTCTAAACCTGTGTTTACCACAGACCATATTTTCTGCGTTTATCCAAAAACCTTACAAAAACTCCATTCATTTTCCCATAGGCTTTGTCCAACAAAACATGGCGGAGTTAGTGCCTACAAAAAGACGCCATTACTATTGCTCTCTATAGAGGTACTTCCACCCTATTACACTTTGACAGCAGAGTACCACAGGCGGCCGGTGGATGGGCTCATAGTAATGACTGGAACAGAATAAATGGAATGATATCGAACACATCAAACACGTTTGTTTTTTTATACCATTCCATTAACTCCATTCCAGCCATTATTATGAGCTGTCCTCCCCTCAGCAGCCTCCTGTGCAGGGTACATATTTATCAGCTTATAGAAGTGACACATTTTACCATGTGTTACATTTGGGCTTGTGGTTTAAAGTTCTCAAAAAGGACAGGATTGAGAATGGTTATGTGTTTGCAAACTAAAGATCCTTTTCTATTCATCAATCTACTTCCACTGGGTAAAATATTTACTGAATAATAAAGCTTCTGTGATGAAGCAATATAAACAGAGTTGTAGGGGTATTTGGTTAACGGTTAATGGTTAATGGATATTGATCTTCAGCAGCCTCTAGTGGCTGCTGTGTGATAACCTTTACTTCAAATAAATTAATCAAAATGATTTTGTTTAATCACTGTCTGTCTCATTGTCCAGGTACCAGCAATGTTGTTGAGTTGCCCATCAGTCACATCATGCTCTTTATGGCACTGACCATCATGGTTGCCATAGTCACCATTTACACAACCAGGAGGAACCATGTGTGTTGTTTTGTTCTCTGTATAGAAGAAGCATCTGGTATTGAGCTCCAGCCTGGTCCTGGAGGGATGACCCCAAGTTTCTGACTCTTCTCCCTGTGCTGGACTATAGACTTTCAAACTGTCTAAGGCTTTATTGATTGAGTAACAGAGGATATCTTTTTATTTTTTTTTATTTTTTTTTTACAGCTGATGTGAATCTATGATAGCACATAGTGTGCTTGAAGATGACTTCATAGTTCTATTCTCATCTTTTAGTATATTTTTCACACACTTTTTTATTGCATGCAGTAGGGATGCAGACATCAATTAAGCAAAGCATGGTTGATGTGTGAATGATATGTTTGGTGTTTATTATGTCCATTGTGATGTGCATGAAGTCAGCATATTCCTTGGTTTTGTTCATTCATATGTTTTTGGGCCTTAGCAGATTTTAAATTAGCACAATACTTTTTCTAAGTATTTTATTGAATCTGTTACTGTTTTAAAATATACTTTTGTAACTAATAAAAAATACAATACTTCAAACTGTTAGTTACAGGTGTTTTTACTTTACACTTCCACAATGTATGGTAAACCATGCATAATTTACCTTAATTCATTTTTTACAACCTAGCCAGCAGCACAGATAGGCCCAGGCTAGACTACTTTGTATCCTAGAAACATCAACAAATGACCGTCAGAGATGTTCCGTTATCTACTCTGACTTTCATTGAAAAACTATTCAAATGTAGGGCAATTTGATGAACTTAAAGGTTTAAGTTATTTCCATTGACATTGCAAAGGAATGTAGCCTACACCCCTTCTTCGAAATGACGCTACAGACTGGGCTACTTACTCACTTTATCACCGTTACCTGCAGCTGAGTTACTCGCCGGGCGCGGTGGCGCGTGCCTGTAATCCAAGTCACTGGGAGGCTGAGGTTGGTGGATCGAATGAGCTGAGGAGCTCTGGGCTGCAGCGCGGTATGTCGAACGGGTGTCCGCACTAAGTTTGGTATCGATATGGTGTTCCTGGGGAGCCCGGGACCACCAGGTCGTCCTAAGGAGGGTGTACCGGCCCAGATCGGAAACGAAGCAGGTCAAAGCCCCCGTGCCGTCCAGTAGTGGGATAGCGTCTGTGAGTACACGCTGCAGTGCAGCCTTGGCAAGACATCGATACCCAATCTTTTTTATTAGTAAAAAAAAGATATACTTCACGGTCGGCAGCTGCATTTTGCAATACAATACTCACGTGAGTTTCGTGAGTCTCTTCCCCCTACCTCTGCGGAAGAACAGGTCCCGCTCAGCCCAGTCAAAACTTGCGTCACATTGCGACTGCTTTAAACATATATCTTGCAACAGAAATGGTGAGAATTTGAATATCTGATTATTCTACTAACCTCTTTAATATATCAATATAAGATTATAGTCTTAATAGTGAATAGTCTATGGTTCAGGGTCTTGATCTAATGGTTGCATACTCAGTCTGTTGGTCTACCAGTGGGAAGGTTGACCTCAGTATAGGTAATGTCTGTTCTCTGGCCTCACACACACACACACACACACACACACACACACACACACACACACACACACACACACACACACACACACACACACACACACACACACACACACACACACACACATGATATTCACAATAACATTTCCTGTGTTGACTAGCATCTGATTTTCTGAAACAGAATCTGAGATAGAACGATCGTGAATCCTTAATAAAATACTAATTTCACACCAAAATAAAGGTTTTCTTTACTATACAACATTATAAATATCTACTAACTGTATGAAGGAAATTAGTTCAGTTCAGATAGAATAGAACCTGACTTCAGAGGGTAATTAAGAGAGTTGTAGATGACTTACGCGCCCTCCTCCTGAAGATGACAACCAGAGCTGCGGCCACACAGCCCCACTGACACCCAAATCACCCCCGACTGGTTAAGACCTGATGACACAGAGCACACCTGTGTCACTTGAGATCAGCCTGGCTCACAACAAGGAGGTTGAGTGAAAGAGGGACTGACACACAAATGACACCGTACATAGATGAAGCACAATGAGGTACAGTAGTGAAAGTGTTGCCTTGATGAACAGGGTTTGAATTTTACTTAGTAGATTGTTTCTTACCGTCGTTTTCCTATTTTTCGTCATTACCATAATTATCAGGTTTAATATTACATTCTTGTTCATTTTTCCCAGAGTAGCATAACAAGAATACCACAGGAGGTTGGTGGCACCTTAATTGGGGAGGACGGGCTCGTGGTAATGGCTGGAGCGGAATAAGTGGAATGGTATCAAATACATCAAACACATGGTTTCCATGTGTTTGATGCCATTACATTCGCTCCGTTACAGCCATTATTATGAGTCAATCCTCCCTCAGCAGCCTGTGAAGAATACGTACCTGAGAATGTAGAGGTGAAGTCAATGGAGTTCTTCACTTTTCCCTTGTCAGTCAGCTGACACATCCACTTCCTGTTGTTGTCCTCCTCTGGAGTGTCACAGAGTGAGGTCACAGCGAAACCCTCGACCTGGTATCTGGAGTCTCCCTGCAGCTCACTACCTGTCATCCTCCCAGCTAAGACTAACTGCATGGTCAATGAGTGAGATACTTGTTCCAAGTCCATCAAATGTGTGCTGAGAGCAACTTAAAGTTACTGATCTGTCTCTGGTGTGGATGAGGAGACTGGGAGAGACAGAAGAAAAATACAATATTGTGGTAGTTGTACATTTTATTGTGTACTACTGTATTGTATATGTTGTATAACTAAGACAACTTTTCGCTCTTGACTTTACTGTAAACAGAAAAACTCACTGGTGAGAATAGACAAATAGGTATCATTATCTGTCTCAAATGGGGTTCTGTTGTTTACTCAACAGGTGTAGAGTCCAGCATCTTCAGCTGTGACACTTTGAAGATATAGAGACTGAGCCTTCACACTCAGTCTCTCAGTTCTCTGTGAGTTATGTCTCACCTCCCCCTTAGAGAAAACTGCAATAGCATTCCCAATCCCAGCTCTGGAGTAAAGCCATGTAGTTGAGGAGCAGTCTTCTGGATCAGCCGTATTGTGACAAGGTAGATGGACATCAACCCCCACATTGACATATTGAGAGAGTTTGTTTCCACTCACACCTAGAAAGTAAGACAAAGTTAATCCATGTAACACAGCATAATAATTTCTCAAATAATTTCATAAAGATTGGATCCATTATAAGTGGTAAATATTCACTGAGTGTACAAAACATTAAGAACACTTTCCTACTATTGAGTTGCGACCTAGGGCTGTAGAGGTCATGACATATTGTCAGCCGTTGATTGTCAAGCAAATACCTTCTGGTCTCACAGTAATTTACCGTTAATTAACATAAACACATTTAGCATCTCCTGGCTTCCATGCATAGCCTACAAGCCACTGATGCAGACCTTTGGAACATCTACATGTTAAAAAGTCTAATAAATCCATTGAATATAGCCTGCACCATCACAATAAATCCATTATTTATTTTAGACAGGTCTAAAGAAACACTATATGAAGAAAATGTAGTCTATTTCAGAAGAACAGAATAGCATACTCTGAGTGGTCCTTATGTTAGGCCCTGATTTGGCTATGCCATATAAGCATATGGCTGTGGGCTACACTAGTTATTTGCTTAGAATTCCATGGCATTATTTTATATTATTTTATAGTATGAAGAATACAATTGAACATAGCTGAATAAAATAGAAAGGATGTTTTCTCCAAACGATTTCTGAGGGAGTGCACACATGCAGCTATTCTGTGTTGAGCGGTTAACAAAGGAACAGGTCCTCCTATATGCTTAATTTAGAGTTATTTATGCAACTTTAGTTGTGATACACGTGGCTCTCTCAGATATGACAATTCTTATTAGCCAATGCCCGTCAGGTGATCGGGTTCTTCTCACAGGCATCTATCTAAGCTCTGAAGTAGGCTACAAGTGAAGAGAGAGACACATCAGGGACGCAACCGCAAGCTCCTTCTTATCGATTTCCGAGGCACATATTGAAGATGTTAGCAGAACTGTCCACATTTACTATTCTTCAGCCAGCAAGATGAGTAGGCCAAACAAACAGCAAAAGCACTAGCCTATGTCAATCTACAATCCCCCATAGTACAAACGTTGAGCTATTCTATTGGTCAACTTGTCCTTCTGTGCGAGTAATAAATATTCCAAACATAGTCTGGGACAGTTGTGTGATAAGATAGATCCCAAATTATTACAACCGCTCGCATCAAAAAACGTTTTAAAAGCAATGAGGCTGAAAACACCATTCTCAAAAGTGACCACAAATGCGATTATGCATGTAATGCTTTATTATAAAGGTGCATTTATATGGTGGAAATGATCTTCCCCATACTTGAAACTCACGCGCTGCGTATGTATGCCAGTTAGGCTCTACACCGGTTGTAAAGTGGATTAATGTGCTTAATTTTAAGAAGTTATTTGGCCACTTAAGTTGTGATACAAACCTTATCAAAACATGAAGTGCCTTGACTTTTTCCACATTTTGTTACGTTACAGCCTTATTCTAAAATTGATTAAATAAATAAAAAGTCCTAATGAATTTACACACAATACAGCATAATGACAAAGTGAAAACTGTTTTTTTTGACATTTTTGCAAATGTAAAAAATATATATATACAGTGAGGGAAAAAAGTATTTGATCCCCTGCTGATTTTGTATGTTTGCCCACTGACAAAGAAATTATCAGTCTATAATTGTAATGGTAGGTTTATTTGAACAGTGAGAGACAGAATAACAACAAAAAATCCAGAAAAACACATGTCACAAATGTTATAAATTGATTTGCATTTTAATGAGGGAAATAAGTATTTGACCCCCTCTCAATCAGAAAGATTTCTGGCTCCCAGGTGTCTTTTATACAGGTATCGAGCTGAGATTAGGAGCACACTCTTAAAGGGAGTGCTCCTAATCTCAGTTTGTTACCTGTATAAAAGACACCTGTCCACAGAAGCAATCAATCAATCAGATTCCAAACTCTCCACCATGGCCAAGACCAAAGAGCTCTCCAAGAATGTCAGGGACAAGATTGTAGACCTACACAAGGCTGGAATGGGCTACAAGACCATCGCCAAGCAGCTTGGTGAGAAGGTGACAACAGTTGGTGCAATTATTCGCAAATGGAAGAAACACAAAATAACTGTCAATCTCCCTCGGCCTGGGGCTCCATGCAAGATCTCACCTCGTGGAGTTGCAATGATCATGAGAACGGTGAGGAATCAGCCCAAAACTACACGGGAGGATCTTGTCGATGATCTCAAGGCAGCTGGGACCATAGTCACCAAGAAAACAATTGGTAACACACTACGCTGTGAAGGGACTGAAATCCTGCAGCGCCCGCAAGGCCCCCTGCTCAAGAAAGCACATATACAGGCCCGTCTGAAGTTTGCCAATGAACATCTGAATGATTCAGAGGAGAACTGGGTGAAAGTGTTGTGGTCAGATGAGACCAAAATCGAGCTCTTTGGCATCAACTCAACTCGCCGTGTTTGGAGGAGGAGAATGCTGCCTATGACCCAAAGAACACCATCCCCACCATCAAACATGGAGGTGGGAAACATTATGCTTTGGGGTGTTTTTTCTGCTAAGGGGACAGGACAACTTCACCGCATCAAAGGGACGATGGACGGGGCCATGTACCGTCAAATCTTGGTGAGAACCTCCTTCCCTCAGCCAGGGCATTGAAAATGGGTGCGTGGATGGGTATTCCAGCATGACAATGACCCAAAACACACGGCCAAGGCCACAAAGGAGTGGCTCAAGAAGAAGCACATTAAGGTCCTGGAGTGACCTAGCCAGTCTCCAGACCTTAATCCCATAGAAAATCTGTGGAGGGGAGCTGAAGGTTCGAGTTGCCAAACGTCAGCCTCGACACCTTAATGACTTGGAGAAGATCTGCAAAGAGGAGTAGGACAAAATGACAGATGAAGCCTTTAAACCGGACATTCATCCCATTGTTTGATAACAGCTGGATTTAATCATGATTCATATGAGTAAATATAATGAAAGAAATGTCATCATATTTTGATGCACTGACCATGTCCTCATTGGCTGGTAGTTTGGAGTGGTTTCCTGCATTTAGACACTACATAAATCAAATTAAAATAGAAACAATGCACAGGATCTAGTTAAAAAAACAAGTGAAAAAGTATAGCTTGTCTCATGCAATAATGTGTATTTGTGACCCATTCCAGGAAGCTAGGCATACGTGCACGTCACTACTTAACAGGTGAGGCATTTGAACGTAATTTATTATCTTTTATTTAAATCAAAATGTGTTTTTTGGCCAAAATGCCTTCTGGAACATGTGGACTTTCATGTGCCTTAATAACAAACTTGTATGCCATCTGTAAATACAAATAAAATTGTTAAATTACGAGCCTAGTTGGTTTAGCCATGGAAAAAGACAGAAACCTTCCCACTAGCCATGATTGGCTGAGATAATGGATGGGCTGGATATGCCGAGAGATGAGTTCGAATTGGTATGTCTATAACATGAGCTGCTCAGAATGTGTAGATCATCCTTTCTACATCAGCTTTTTTGAAAGATACATTGCTGCACAGAGTTTAGCAGGCGCTATCGACAAAGATAAGTGGGAAAAAGTTGTGATGGACTACTTTCTGGAGGAGGATTGTGCCATTCTGACTCTCTCTGACTCCGAAAATGAATCAGACGACGAATAAATTCCTGATTTACACTACCGGTCATAAGTTTTAGAACACCTACTCATTCAAGGGTTTTTCTTTATTTTTACTATTTTCTACATTGTAGAATAATAGTGAAGACATCAATACTGTGAAATATCACATATGGAATCATGTAGTAACCAAAAAAGTGTTCAACAAATCAAAATATATTTTATATATGAGATTCTTCAAATAGCCACCCTTTGCCTTGATGACAGCTGTGTACACTCTTGGCATTCTCTCAACCAGCTTCATGAGGTAGTCACCTGGAATGCATTTCAATTAACAGGTGTGTGACGATCCCGGCTGTCTGAGTCGGGTCCTGTCTGGTGACTAGTGTTCCTGCTCGTATTCTCCAGTTTCCCGAGGGTTCGGGAACGCTCCGGGGAGCGCTCTGGGTTTCCGCACCTGCATCCCATCAGCAATCTGCACACCTGGTCCTGATCATCACCCTTCTTAGGCTCTGGGCCAACATCCAGTTCCTGCCGGATCGTTAGCCATGAACAGTATGTTTGTCAGCGTATCAGCCTTTGAGTTCTAGCGTTAGTTTTGTTGTTTTGCACCTTGTTGATTTGCTGTGTACTCACCTCCGCTTTTTGTTCTGTCTGCAGTCTCTCACCCGAACCTTCACCCAACCTCTGCCTGATGGTCGGCGGCTGCCGAGCCAGTACGGACCAACCACTGCACCTTCAACAACCCATCCACGCCACCCGCTCTGTTCCCTGGATTATTCAGCTTCACTCGGACTCTATAAATAAACACTCACCTTTGTCTCACGTACCGTGTCCTGGTCTGCTTCTGGGTTCTGGCTAGTTAACCGTGACAGAACGATCCGGCCAGTAATGAACCCAGCGGACCTGGACTCTGTTCGCCATGCTATTACCCAGCAGGAGAAGATGTTGGGCTATCATAGCACGGTACTACAGGAGATCGCGTTGTCAGTTCGGAACCTTTCTACCGGTCTGACGGAGGTCCAGAACCAACGCAAGTGTCCGGTGGAGGATCCACTACCGGGTTTCACCCATCTCGCCTGCCGCTTCTGAAGCTGTGTCCATCCGTGAGCCCAAGGTTCCGACGCCGGATAAGTATGAGGAGAGCTGGGAAGATGCCGTTCCTTCCTTATGCAGTGTGGACTAGTGTTCGATCTACAGCCCTACTCTTATGCCACAGACAAGGCTAGGATAGCCTTTGTGATTGAGTTGCTGCGTGGTCGAGCGCTGGAGTGGGCTTCAGCCGTTTGGGAACGACAGGATCCCTGCATGGCTTCATACCAGGGGTTCGCGGCCGAGATGAGGAAGCTCTTCGACCATTCCGTCCGAGGGAGGGACGCAGCTAGGCGCCTGTTTTCGCTTCGCCAAGGAACTTCGCAGCGTGGCCGACTTCGTGATCGAGTTCAAGACGTTGGCTGTGGAGAGTGGGTGGAACGAGAGTCTCTGCAAGCGGCCTTTTACCAGGGTCTGTCGGAGCAGCTCAAGGATGAGTTGATCTCCTATCCGAGCCTAGTGACCTGGACAGCTTGGTAGCTTTGTCTATTCGGGTGGATAATCGAGTCCGAGAGCGAAGGAGGGAGAAGCAATGGGTTCCGTCCAACCGATCAGCTTCTCAGTTCCCAGTCGGGTCGGGTGGTGGACCAGAACACGTCGATCATTCTCCTCCACAATGGATTAGTGGAGAGGTCCTCTCTCCCGATTCTGAACCCATGCAAGTGGGGCGGCACGGGTTAACCAAGGAGGAGCGTCAACAGAGACGTCAGACCAACTGCTGCCTCTACTGTGGTAGCTCGGGACATTACATCTCCACCTGTTCCCGGCGGTCGTCAAACTGCCCGGCTCGCTAAAGTTGGGAGGACTTTTAGCGAGCCAGTTTCAACCTCTCAGTACCTCTGTCAGACCCCGTTTCCCGGCTACCCTTGTGAACAGGAATCAGAGCTTAGCGCTTAACGCTTTTATCGATTCAGGTGCCGATGGAAGCTTTCTTGATGCCGAGTTGGTGGAACAGCTGGGGCTTTCCAAGAGCAATTGCCGGAAGCCATTGAAGCGACCACTCTGAACGGCAGTAGTCTGGCACGTATCACGATGAGGACTGAACCGGTTAAGATGCGGTTGTCGGGGGAATCATTCTGAGATGATTTCATTCTTCATTCTGCCGTCTTCCCATGTTCCTCTGGTCCTTGGATACCCCTGGCTGAAGGAACACAATCCCACGTTCGATTGGGTGACGGGCAAGGTAACGAGTTGGAGCCTTGATTGTCATGCTAACTGTCTCAAGACTGCCTGCCTCCATTCGGTTCCCAGTCAGGTGATTGAGGCTAAACCCCCAGATTTGTCCCTGGTTCCCGAGACATATCACGATTTGGGGAAGTTTTCAGTAAGCAGAAGGCTCTGTCACTCCCTCCCCACCCGACCCTATGATTGTGCCATCAACCTGGTCCCTGGAGCTGTCTACCCCAAGGGAAGGTTATACAGTATCTCCCGACCTGAACGTGAGGCGTTGGAGACCTACATCAAGGAGTCTCTAGCTGCTGGTCTCGTTACGCCCTCGTCATCACCCCTGGGGCAGGATTCTTCTTTGTGGGTAAGAAGGATGGCTCTCTTCGACCGTGTATTGATTATCGGGGTTGAATGACATCACGATCAAGAACAAGTATCCCCTGCCCTTGATGAGTTCTGCCTTCGACTCCTTACAGGGTGCTACGGTGTTCACCAAGCTAGACCTACGCAATGCATATCACCTGGTCCGGATCAGAGAGGGGGACGAGTGGTTGACGGGTTTCAATACACCGATGGGTCACTTCGAGTATCAGGTGATGCCGTTTGGACTAACCAATGCTCCAGCGGTATTCCAGAGTATGGTGAACGACGTCCTGAGAGATATGATCGGTCTCTTTGTGTTTGTTTACCTGGATGACATTCTGATCTTCTCGAAGGAACCTTCCGACCACGTCCAGCATGTCCGGCAGGTGCTGCAGCGATTGTTGGAGAATCGCCTGTTCGTGAAGGCCGAGAAGTGCGAGTTTCACGCCCACACGACATCCTTTCTCGGGTACATCATCTCCAGGGGAGAGATTAGGATGGACCAGGAGAAGGTTAGAGCGGTTCTGGAATGGGCCCAGCCCGGTACGAGATTGCAGCTCCAGAGATTTTTTGGGGGTTTGCGAATTTCTACCGCAGATTCATCCGGGATTACAGCCGTGTGGCCGCTCCGTTAACTGCCTTGACTTCCAGCATCAGGACCTTCAAGTGGAATCCGGAGGCGGATCGAGGCGTTTCTGGATTTGAAGAGGCGATTCACCAACGCACCGATTCTCTCTCAACCGGACACGGCCCGTCAGTTCGTCGTTGAAGTGGACGCGTCTGATGTGGGAGTTGGCGCCATCCTGTCGCAGCGATGCTCCACGGACAGTAAACTCCATCCCTGCGCCTACTACTCTCGTCGCCTTTCGCCTGCGGAGAGGAATTACGATGTGGGTAACCGGGAGCTTCTCGCGGTGAAACTTGCCTTGGAGGAGTGGCGCCACTGGTTGGAGGGGGCGGAGCAACCGTTTATTGTCTGGACGGACCACAAGAATCTTGCTTACGTGCAATCGGCTAAACGTCTCAACTCCCGTCAGGCCAGGTGGGCGTTGTTTTTCGGACGATTCAAGTTTGCCCTGACGTTCCGACCTGGATCTAAGAACGGCAAGGCGGATGCCTTGTCCCGGATGTTCTCCAAGACGGAGGAGAGTGGGTCCAAGACCGAGACAATCCTCCCCCGGAACTGCGTCGTGGGAGCAGTTATGTGGAAGATTGAGGAGGAGGTGCTGGCGGCCCTTCGGACTCAGCCCGGTCCCGTAACGGTCCACCCGGTCGGTTGTTTGTGCCTGAGTCGGTTCGTCCTGCTGTCCTCAAATGGTCCCACGCAAGCAAGATGGCTTGTCACCCTGGCGTGGCTCGGACTATGGCGTTTCTTCGCAGAGCGTTTTTGGTGGCCTGCCATGGCCGAGGATACTCGGGGTTTTGTTGCTGCCTGTCCAGTGTGTGCGCAGAATAAGAGTACCAATCGGCCCAGCTCTGGACTACTTCACCCCCTTCCTATTCCCCGGCGACCATGGTCGCATCTGGCCCTGGACTTCGTCACGGGGTTGCCCGCCTCTGAGGGGAACACGGTCGTTCTGACTATCGTGGACAGATTCAGCAAGTTCGCCCACTTTGTGCCAATTGCCAAGCTTCCTCTGCCTCGGAGACGTCCGAGATCCTGGTTAGGGAGGTTTTCAGGGTCCACGGTTTGCCCAGTGATATCGTTTCCGACCGTGGCCCTCAGTTTACCTCTGCTGTCTGGAAGTCCTTCTGTTTGGCCATTGGAGCTACGGTCAGTCTCACATCTGGGTTTCACCCCCAATCCAATGGTCAGGCGGAGAGAGCCAACCAGAAGATGGAATCAACGCTACGCTGTCTGGTCTCTTCCAACCCCACCTCCTGGGTTTCTCAGTTGCCTTGGGTTGAGTATGCCCACAATACTCTTCCTACATCTGCCACTGGGATGTCTCCCTTCCAGTGCCTGTATGGCTACCAACCTCCCCTGTTTCCTTCTCAGGAGAAGGAGCTCTCAGTGCCTTCTGTTCAGGCCCATATTCGGCGTTGCCACCGGACCTGGCATCGGGCCAGAAAGGCACTCCTTAGAGTTTCGGACCGGTATCAGCTCCAGGCGAATCGTCGCGGATTCCCGCTCCCACCTACACCATCGGGAGATAGGGTTTGGTTGGCCACACGGGATCTTCCGTTACGGACTGAGTCTAGGAAGTTGTTACCGAAGTTCATTGGTCCGTTTGTGGTGGAGAAGGTGATCAATCCAGTGGCAGTTCGACTCAAACTACCGAGGACGCTCAGAGTCCATCCCACCTTTCATGTCTCCTGCCTCAAGCCTGTCTTCCTCAGTCCTCTGTTGCCTCCTCCGCCTCCTCCTCCTCCTCCTCGGATGATCGGAGGTGGTCCCGCCTACACGGTGCGTCGCATCATGGATGCCAGACGGCGGGGCCGGGGTTTCCAGTATCTCGTGGACTGGGAGGGGTATGGGCCTGAGGAGAGAGTTGGATTCCGCGGCGACAGGTCCTAGACGCAGACCTCATCAGTGACTTCTACCGCCTCCATCCTGGCGCTCCGGGAAGTCCGCCCGGTGGCGTTCGTCGGAGGGGGGTACTGTGACGATCCCGGCTGTCTGAGTCGGGTCCTGTCTGGTGACTAGTGTTCCTGCTCGTATTCTCCAGTTTCCCGAGGGTTCGGGGAACGCTCCGGGAGCGCTCTGGGTTTCCGCACCTGCATCCCATCAGCAATCTGCACACCTGGTCCTGATCATCACCCTTCTTAGGCTCTGGGCCAACATCCAGTTCCTGCCGGATCGTTAGCCATGAACAGTATGTTTGTCAGCGTATCAGCCTTTGAGTTCTAGCGTTAGTTTTGTTGTTTTGCACCTTGTTGATTTGCTGTGTACTCACCTCCGTTTTTGTTCTGTCTGCAGTCTCTCACCCGGAACCTTCACCCAACCTCTGCCTGATGGTCGGCGGCTGCCGAGCCAGTACCGGACCAACCACTGCACCTTCAACAACCCATCCACGCCACCCGCTCTGTTCCCTGGATTATTCAGCTTCACTCGGACTCTATAAATAAACACTCACCTTTGTCTCACGTACCGTGTCCTGGTCTGCTTCTGGGTTCTGGCTTGGTTAACCGTGACAAGGTGTGCCTTCTTAAAGGTTAATTTGTGGAATTTCTTTCCTTCTTAATGCGTTTGAGCCAATCAGTTGTGTGGGGGGGTATATAGAAGATAGCCCTATTTGGTAAAAGACCAAGTCCATATTATGGCAACAACAGCTCAAATAAGCAAAGAGACTTTACTTTAAGACATGAAGGTCAGTCAATACGGAACATTTCAATAACTTTTAAAGTTTCTTCAAGCGCAGTCGCAAAAACCATCAAGCGCTATTATGAAACTGGCTCTCATGAGGACCGCCACAGGAATGGAAGACCCAGAGTGACCTGGCCTCCACAATCCCCCCGAGTGCTCAGCATATGTGGGAACTCCTTCAAGACTGTTGGAAAAGCATTCCAGGTCTAGCTGGTTGAGAGAATGTCAAGAGTGTGCAAAGCTGTCATCAAGGTAAAGGGTGGCTATTTGAAGAATCTCAAATATAAAATATATTTTCATTTGTTTTACACTTTTTGGTTACTACATGACTCCATCTATGTTATTTTATAGTTGTGATGTCTTCACTATTATTCTACAAAGTAGAAAATAGTAAAAATGAAGAAAAACCCTTGAATGAGTAGGTGTTCTAAAACTTTTGACCGGTAGTGTAGGTAAAAACATTTTAATTGAACCAGACATATTAGAGTCTTCTGATGACAGTGATAGGGAAGAAACAGCGATCAACACTGTTGTTGTCACAAAAGTTTTAAAATCAGTGGAATGCCCGGTGGAAGCAGAGTATGACTGCAAATGCGGTGGGAGTCGAAAAGAGAACACAGAAAGCTGTTGTATAAAACACCTTTCCACGGATTACATCTTCAAACTAAGGGCAACCATGGCATCCGTGACAGAGAGGGAGAAGCGTCCATATATGTATACAAGTAAGAGTCTAGCTACATTTTCAGATATTATAAGTTTCTAATTTTGTCAGAAAGTTGTTTTCATTGCAAGTTAAAGCTTACTGTTAGCTAGCTAGCTAACGTTAGCTGGCTGGCTCGCTATCTAACATTACGTGTATGAGCTGTGTAGTAATATTATTAGTATCTCAGAAATCCATTTGCATTGCTAGTTATAGCCTAATGTTAGCTAGCTAGCTAACATTGAACCTGAACATTGAACCTGACACCTGACAATAGCAATATAAGATCATAATTTTTTATATAGATTATACTTTACAGATTTCACAGGTATGCTTTTCACATAAATTGAATAATTTTATCCACAGAATGTCACAACAAAAATGTACTTATCAAAATGTATATTATATTTATCAGATACAAAAGGGGACCCAAGCAGCCTTAAAACTGCTATTTCAACCATTGTCCTCTCAATCTGACTCACCTCTGTCAGAATGTCTCAGTACAGCAAGTTTCTCACCATACAGTATTGAGTATAGTTTAGCAGACAAATACAGTGGGGGAAAAAAGTATTTAGTCAGCCACCAATTGTGCAAGTTCTCCCACTTAAAAAGATGAGAGAGGCCTGTAATTTTCATCATAGGTACACGTCAACTATGACAGACAAAATGAGAAAAATAAATCCAGGAAATCACATTGTAGGATTTTAATGAATTTATTTGCAAATTATGGTGGAAAATAAGTATTTGGTCACCTACAAACAAGCAAGATTTCTGGCTCTCACAGACCTGTAACTTCTTCTTTAAGAGGCGCCTCTGTCCTCCACTCGTTACCTGTATTAATGGCACCTGTTTGAACTTGTTATCAGTATAAAAGACACCTGTCCACAACCTCAAACAGTCACACTCCAAACTCCACTATGGCCAAGACCAACGAGCTGTCAAAGGACACTATAGAAACTAAATTGTAGACCTGCACCAGGCTGGGAAGACTGAATCTGCAATAGGTAAGCAGCTTGGTTTGAAGAAATCAACTGTGGGAGCAATTATTAGGAAATGGAAGACATACAAGACCACTGATAATCTCCATCGATCTGGGGGCTCCACTCAAGATCTCACCCCGTGGGGTCAAAATGATCACAAGAACGGTGAGCAAAAATCCCAGAACCACACGGGGGGACCTAGTGAATGACCTGCAGAGAGCTGGGACCAAAGTAACAAAGCCTACCATCAGTAACACACTACGCCGCCAGGGACTCAAATCCTGCAGTGCCAGACGTGTCCCCCCTGCTTAAGCCAGTACATGTCCAGGCCCGTCTGAAGTTTGCTAGAGTGCATTTGGATGATCCAGAAGAGGATTGGGAGAATGTCATATGCTCAGATGAAACCAAAATATAACTTTTTGGTCAAAACTTGTGTTTGGAGGACAAAGAATGCTGAGTTGCATCCAAAGAACACCATACCTACTGTGAAGCATGGGGGTGGAAACATCATGCTTTGGGGCTGTTTTTCTGCAAAGGGACCAGGACGACTGATCCGTGTAAAGGAAAGAATGAATGGGGCCATGTATCGTGAGATTTTGAGTGAAAACCTCCTTCCATCAGCAAGGGCATTGAAGATGAAACGTGGCTGGGTCTTTCAGCATGACAATGATCCCAAACACACCGCCCGGGCAACGAAGGAGTGGCTTCGTAAGAAGCATTTCAAGGTCCTGGAGTGGCCTAGCCAGTCTCCAGATCTCAACCCCATAGAAAATCTTTGGAGGGAGTTGAAAGTCTGTGTTGCCCAGCGACAGCCCCAAAACATCACTGCTCTAGAGGAGATCTGCATGGAGGAATGGGCCAAAATACCAGCAACAGTGTGTGAAGACTTACAGAAAACGTTTGACCTGTGTCATTGCCAACAAAGGGTATATAACAAAAAGTGATGTTAACTGATGAAGATTATCTCACAGAACAAAACTTATTAAATCTTCTAAGCCTGTGTTTACCACAGACCATATTTTCTGCGTTTATCCAAAAACCGTACGAAAACTCCATTCATTTTCCCATAGGCTTTGTCCAACAAACCATGGCGGAGTTAGTGCCTACAAAAAGACGCCATTATCAAAAAGGACAGGATTGAGAATGGTTATGTGTTTGCAAACTAAAGATCCTTTTCTATTCATCAATCTACTTCCACAGGGTAAAATATTTACTGAATAATAAAGCTTCTGTGATGAAGCAATATAAACAGAGTTGTAGGTGTTTGGTTAACGGTTAATGGTTAATGGATATTGATCTTCAGCAGCCTCTAGTGGCTGCTGTGTGATACAACCTTTACTTTCAAATAAATTAATCAAAATGATTTTGTTTAATCACTGTCTGTCTCATTGTCCAGGTACCAGAAATGTTGTTGAGTTGCCCATCAGTCACATCATGCTCTTTATGGCACTGCCCATCATGGTTGCCATAGTCACCATTTACACAACCAGGAGGAACCATGTGTGTTGTTTTGTTCTCTGTATAGAAGAAGCATCTGGTATTGAGCTTCTATGATAGCACATAGTGTGCTTGAAGATGACTTCATAGTTCTATTCTCATCTTTTAGTATATTTTTCACACACTTTTTTATTGCATGCAGTAGGGATGCAGACATCAATTAAGCAAAGCATGGTTGATGTGTGAATGATATGTTTGGTGTTTATTATGTCCATTGTGATGTGCATGAAGTCAGCATATTCCTTGGTTTTGTTCATTCATATGTTTTGGGCCTTAGCAGATTTTAAATTAGCACAATACTTTTTCTAAGTATTTTATTGAATCTGTTACTGTTTTAAAATATATTTTGTAACTAATAAAAATACAATATTTCAAACTGTTAGTTACAGGTGTTTTTACTTTACACTTCCACAATGTATGGTAAACCATGCATAATTTACCTTAATTCATTTTTTACAACCTAGCCAGCAGCACAGATAGGCCCAGGCTAGACTACTTTTGTATCCTAGAAACATCAACAAATGACCGTCAGAGATGTTCCGTTATCTACTCTGACTTTCATTGAAAAACTATTCAAATGTAGGGCAATTTGATGCACTTAAAGGTTTAAGTTATTTCCATTGACATTGCAAAGGAATGTAGCCTACACCCAGTGGCGGTTCTAGACACATTTTACTAGGGGGGCCAAGGAGGGGCCAGTGTTTAATCAGGGGGGCACACATAAAAAAACTGGCAACACATGATATTCAAAGATTATAAACTTTATTTTACTTTAAAATCATATGACATTTATTATAACACGTATTTTGTACAAGAGTGCAGATGCAAGAGAGATAGTGCCATAAAAATGAAAAAATAAAAAAATAAAAATAAAATAAAAAGTACAGGGTACAAATACAGGGTTCATATTCAATGTGAACAAAACTCCAGGATACAACAAAGGGTACAACAATGTGCCATTTCCTATTTATGGAAGCCCCACTACTGTGGACAGTTGATTCCACATTTTGTTTTAAGAAAGAAAACTTTCTGAGTGATTTATAAACAAAACACACTACCCTGTATCCATTTAGGTAAAATAAACCAAATCAGAAAAGAAATTCAATTCAAAGAGGCTTTACTAGCATGACCATATTGACATACAGTATTGCTAAAGCACATAAACAGGGAAACGTGTTACACATTAACATCCAGTAGTCCAATAGGATGCAGACAATAAACATTAAGTTAACATTCGTTTAAAAGCAACAATCATGTCAACACAATGTAGCAATATGAACAACACTGATGGATATCAGCAACAACATGAAAACAAGAATATTACAGGTGTCTGTGTGTGTGTGTGTGTCTGTGTCTTTGTGTACTTCACTGTCAGTTGATGAGCAGGTGTACAAAAAAAGGCTTTACAACATATATGGGCAAGTCCATTTAGGACAGCACATTTCCACCATAGTTCACATTAGGAAAAAATGACAGCATGAATGCTCACTAAACAAACATATACTACATATACCTTTTTATACACATTTTTTTTCAGTAATTTTTTAAGAGTGAAAGGGAAGTAAGCAATCGCTCATCATAGGATCATACATATTTCAGTTACAATATTAGTTACAATATTAGTGTTAGTTAGATCATCATGTCAAAGCTGGACCTGCAAAGTCTGAACGACACAAGTGTGCAATGATTGGAGTGATTTTGTTTCTTTTTTCTTGCTTTGCTTGTTTTCAAAAGGAAAAATCATAGTTGGTAAAAAATAAAATAAACTTTCGTTGAAAGGTATCACACTGTATAATTTACAAATATCTAAAGAGGTTTAGTGGATGCCATAAAACATCTGTGGAGCTTGAAGATTTGTAGTACATAGATGTTTGGCAGAGATAATTCAAAAGAATAAAATCATAAACTCTATCTAACTTTTTTGTTTGCTGGGGCAAAAAATGACTTTATGTCCCTTCCTCGTTTCATGATAACTATTAGAAGAAGAAAAAACGTAGGGGCATGCATTACATTTTGTTACCTAACCATCCCTCCCTACTTAACACTGGCAGATAACCTGTTGATTACTTTACTAAAAATGTATTTGTTATCGCGATGCAACAGCCAAGACGGATGAAGTTACGTGGTTAACATCACAACATTGTGTAGACCTAGCAAGGATAGCCTACTAACATTTGGATATTTGCTTCTGCTTCGATGAGTTTGCTTAGATATGATTACATTTCTAAACAAATCGAGACCAGACATTTAAAAACTTGATTTGATTAACGTGTGAGGAACAAAAGGAACATGTAGGCTATGTGCAAGAACAACAAGTCACTTATGATATTAAATCGTTTTGCTTACCTTCGACCTTCGGGTGCGCCACTCTAATTTACCCGTGTAGAACGTTGCCGTGTAGAGCGTTGCATTAGTTCCGCTTTTGGCGCTCGCGTGTAAAATAGTTATAAATTCATAATTTTTTATTTGGTCAGCACGGGGGGGCCACAGGGGTGGCCAGGGACATTTCCAGGGAGGCACGGGCCTCCCCCGGCCTCCGTGTAAAACCGCCACTGCCTACACCCCTTCTTCGAAATGACGCTACAGACTGGGCTACTTACTCACTTTATCACCGTTACCTGCAGCTGAGTTTCTCGCCGGGCGCGGTGGCGCGTGCCTGTAATCCAAGTCACTGGGAGGCTGAGGTTGGTGGATCGAATGAGCTGAGGAGCTCTGGGCTGCAGCGCGGTATGTCGAACGGGTGTCCGCACTAAGTTTGGTATCGATATGGTGTTCCTGGGGGAGCCCGGGACCACCAGGTCGTCTAAGGAGGGGTGTACCGGCCCAGATCGGAAACGAAGCAGGTCAAAGCCCCCGTGCCGTCCAGTAGTGGGATAGCGTCTGTGAGTACACGCTGCAGTGCAGCCTTGGCAAGACATCGACACCCAATCTTTTTTATTAGTAAAAAAAAGATCTACTTCACGGTCGGCAGCTGCATTTGCAATACAATACTCACGTGAGTTTCGTGAGTCTCTTCCCCCTACCTCTGCGGAAGAACAGGTCCCGCTCAGCCCAGTCAAAACTTGCGTCACATTGCGACTGCTTTAAACATATATCTTGCAACAGAAATGGTGAGAATTTGAATATCTGATTATTCTACTAACCTCTTTAATATATCAATATAAGATTATAGTCTTAATAGTGAATAGTCTATGGTTCAGGGTCTTGATCTAATGGTTGCATACTCAGTCTGTTAGTCTACCAGTGGGAAGGTTGACCTCAGTATAGGTAATGTCTGTTCTCTGGCCCTACACACACACACACACACACACACACACACACACACACACACTCACAAACACACACACACATGATATTCACAATAACATCAGCCTGGCTCACAACAAGGAGGTTGAGTGAAAGAGGGACTGACACACAAATGACACAGTACATAGATGAAGCACAATGAGGTACAGTAGTGAAAGTGTTGCCTTGATGAACAGGGTTTGAATTTTACTTAGTAGATTTTTTCTTACCAACGTTTTCCTATTTTTCGTCATTACCATAATTATCAGGTTTAATATTACATTCTTGTTCATTTTTTCCAGAGTAGCATAACAAGAATACCACAGGAGGTTGGTGGCACCTTAATTGGGGAGGACGGGCTCGTGGTAATGGCTGGAGCGGAATAAGTGGAATGGTATCAAATACATCAAACACATGGTTTCCATGTGTTTGATGCCATTACATTCGCTCCGTTACAGCCATTATTATGAGTCGTCCTCCCTCAGCAGCCCCCTGTGAAGAATACGTACCTGAGAATGTAGAGGTGAAGTCAATGGAGTTCTTCACTTTTCCCTTGTCAGTCAGCTGACACATCCACTTCCTGTTGTTGTCCTCCCTCTGGAGTGTCACAGAGTGAGGTCACAGCGAAACCCTCTGACCTGGTATCTGGAGTCTCCCTGCAGCTCACTACCTGTCATCCTCCCAGCTAAGACTAACTGCATGGTCAATGAGTGAGATACTTGTTCCAAGTCCATCAAATGTGTGCTGAGAGCAACTTAAAGTTACTGATCTATTAGGCTTTAGATCTGTCTCTGGTGTGGATGAGGAGACTGGGAGAGACAGAAGAAAAATACAATATTGTGGTAGTTGTACATTTATTGTGTACTACTGTATTGTATATGTTGTATAACTAAGACAACTTTTCGCTCTTGACTTTACTGTAAACAGAAAAACTCACTGGTGAGAATAGACAAATAGGTATCATTATCTGTCTCAAATGGGGTTCTGTTGTTTACTCAACAGGTGTAGAGTCCAGCATCTTCAGCTGTGACACTTTGAAGATATAATAATAAATAATAATAATATGCCATTTAGCAGACGCTTTTATCCAAAGCGACTTACAGATATAGAGACTGAGCCTTCACACTCAGTCTCTCAGTTCTCTGTGAGTTATGTCTCACCTCCCCCTTAGAGAAAACTGCAATAGCATTCCCAATCCCAGCTCTGGAGTAAAGCCATGTAGTTGAGGAGCAGTCTTCTGGATCAGCCGTATTGTGACAAGGTAGATGGACATCAACCCCCACATTGACATATTGAGAGAGTTTGTTTCCACTCACACCTAGAAAGTAAGACAAAGTTAATCCATGTAACACAGCATAATAATTTCTCAAATAATTTCATAAAGATTGGATCCATTATAAGTGGTAAATATTCACTGAGTGTACAAAACATTAAGAACACTTTCCTACTATTGAGTTGCACCTAGGGCTGTAGAGGTCATGACATATTGTCAGCCGTTGATTGTCAAGCAAATACCTTCTGGTCTCACAGTAATTTACTGTTAATTAACATAAACACATTTAGCATCTCCTGGCTTCCATGCATAGCCTACAAGCCACTGATGCAGACCTTTGGAACATCTACATGTTAAAAAGTCTAATAAATCCATTGAATATAGCCTGCACCATCACAATAAATCCATTATTTATTTTAGACAGGTCTAAAGACACACTATATGAAGAAAATGTAGTCTATTTCAGAAGAACAGAATAGCATACTCTGAGTGGTCCTTATGTTAGGCCCTGATTTGGCTATGCCATATAAGCATATGGCTGTGGGCTACACTAGTTATTTGCTTAGAATTCCATGGCATTATTTTATATTATTTTATAGTATGAAGAATACAATTGAACATAGCTGAATAAAATAGAAAGGATGTTTTCTCCAAACGATTTCTGAGGGAGTGCACACATGCAGCTATTCTGTGTTGAGCGGTTAACAAAGGAACAGGTCCTCCTATATGCTTAATTTAGAGTTATTTATGCAACTTTATGTAACGATCCCGGCTGTCTGAGTCGGGTCCTGGTCGTAATCTCCAGTTTCCCGAGGGTTCGGGAACGCTCCGGGGAGCGCTCTGGTTTCCGCACCTGCTTCCCATTAGCAATCTGCACACCTGGGCCTAATCAGCACCTTTCTTAGGCTCTGGCCCAACATCCAGTTCCTGCCGGATCGTTAGCCATGAACATCACACGTCCGGAACCTTCACCCCACCTCTGCCTGATGGTCGGCGGCTGCCGAGCCATCACTGGACCTAGTGCTGCACCCCCTACTACTCATCCACGCCGCCCGCTCTGTCCCTGGATTACTCTGCACCTTTTGTTGTTATCCGAATAAACCCTCACTTTCGTTCAACTCTCCTTGTCCTGGTCTGCTTCTGGGTTCTGGCTGAGGGAACTGTGACAGAACGATCCGGCCAATTATGAACCCAGCGGACCTGGACTCAGTTCGCCATGCCATTACCCAGCAGGAGAAGATGTTGGGCCATCATAGCACGGTACTACAGGAGATCGCGTTGTCAGTTCGGAACCTTTCTACCGGCCTGATGGAGGTCCAGAACCAACGCCAGTGTCCGGTGGAGGATCCACTACCGGTTTCACCCATCTCGCCTGCCGCTTCTGAAGTTGTGTCCCTCCGTGAGCCCAAGGTTCCGACGCCGGATAAATATGAGGGGGAGCTGGGAGGATGCCGTTCCTTCCTTATGCAGTGTGGATTAGTGTTCGATCTACAGCCCTACTCTTATGCCACAGACAAGGCTAGGATAGCCTTTGTGATTGAGTTGCTGCGTGGTCGAGCGCTGGAGTGGGCTTCAGCCGTTTGGGAACGACAGGATCCCTGCATGGCTTCATACCAGGGGTTCACGGCCGAGATGAGGAAGCTCTTCGACCATTCCGTCCGAGGAGGGGACGCAGCTAGGCGCCTGTTTTCTCTTCACCAAGGAACTCGCATGCGTGGCCGACTTCGTGATCGAGTTCAAGACGTTGGCTGTGGAGAGTGGGTGGAACGAGGAGTCTTTGCAAAGCGGCCTTTTACCAGGGTCTGTCGGAGCAGCTCAAGGATGAGTTGATCTCCTATCCGGAGCCTAGTGACCTGGACAGCTTGGTAGCCTTGTCTATTCGGGTGGATAATCGAGTCCGAGAGCGAAGGAGGGAGAAGCAATGGGGTCCGTCCCAATCGATCAGCTTCTCAGTTCCCAGTCGGGTCGGGTGGTGGACCAGAACACGTCGATCATTCTCCACCACAAAGGATTAGTGGAGAGGACCTCACTCCCGATTCTGAACCCATGCAAGTGGGGCGGCACGGGTTAACCAAGGAGGAGCGTCAACATAAACGTAGGACCAACTGCTGCCTCTACTGTGGTCGCTCGGGACATTACATCTCCACTTGCTCCCGGCGGTCGTCAAACTGCCCGGCTCGCTAAAGTTGGGAGGACTTTTAGCGAGCCAGTTTCAACCTCTCAGTACCTCTGTCAGACCCCGCTTCCCGGCTACCCTTGTGAACAGGAATCAGAGCTTAGCGCTTAACGCTTTTATCGATTCAGGTGCCGATGGAAGCTTTCTTGATGCCGAGTTGGTGGAACAGCTGGGGCTTTCCAAGGAGCAATTGCCGGAAGCCATTGGGCGACCACTCTGAACGGCAGTAGTCTGGCACGTATCACGATGAGGACTGAACCGGTTAAGATGCGGTTGTCAGGGAATCATTCTGAGATGATTTCATTTTTCATTCTGCCGTCTTCCCATGTTCCTCTGGTCCTTGGTTACCCCCTGGCTGAAGGAACACAATCCCACGTTCGATTGGGTGACGGGCAAGGTAACGAGTTGGAGCCTGGATTGTCATGCTAACTGTCTCAAGACTGCCTGCCCCCATTCGGTTCCCAGTCAGGTGATTGAGGCTAAACCTCCAGATTTGTCCCTGGTTCCCGAGACATATCACGATTTGGGGGGAAGTTTTCAGTAAGCAGAAGGCTCTGTCACTCCCTCCCCACCGACCATATGGATTGTGCCATCAACCTGGTTCCTGGAGCTGTCTACCCCAAGGGAAGGTTATACAGTATCTCCCGACCTGAACGTGAGGCGTTGGAGACCTACATCAAGGAGTCCCTAGCTGCTGGTCTCGTTCGGTCCCTCGTCATCACCCCTGGGGGCAGGGATTCTTCTTTGTGGGAAAGAAGGATGGCTCTCTTCGACCGTGTATTGATTATCGGGGGGTTGAATGACATCACGGTCAAGAACAAGTATCCCCTGCCCTTGATGAGTTCTGCCTTCGACTCCTTACAGGGTGCTACGGTGTTCACCAAGCTAGACCTACGCAATGCGTATCACCTGGTCCGGATCAGAGAGGGGGACGAGTGGTTGACGGGTTTCAATACACCGATGGGTCACTTCGAGTATCAGGTGATGCCGTTTGGACTGACCAATGCTCCAGCGGTATTCCAGAGTATGGTGAACGACGTCCTGAG
The DNA here is from genome assembly GCF_020615455.1 of Coregonus clupeaformis. Lineage (NCBI taxonomy): Eukaryota > Metazoa > Chordata > Actinopteri > Salmoniformes > Salmonidae > Coregonus > Coregonus clupeaformis. The sequence continues at coordinate 25,912,490 of NC_059227.1, read as the reverse complement.
AGATATGATCGGTCTCTTCGTGTTTGTTTACCTGGATGACATTCTGATCTTTCTCGAAGGAACCTTCCCGACCACGTCCAGCATGTCCGGCAGGTTCTGCAGCGATTGTTGGAGAATCGCCTGTTCGTGAAGGCCGAGAAGTGCGAGTTTCACGCCCACACTACATCCTTTCTCGGGTACATCATCTCCAGGGGTGAGATTAGGATGGATCAGGAGAAGGTTAGAGCGGTTCTGGAATGGGCCCAGCCCGGTACGAGATTGCAACTCCAGAGATTTTTGGGGTTTGCGAATTTCTACCGCAGATTCATCCGGGATTACAGCCGTGTGGCCGCTCCATTAACTGCCTTGACTTCCAGTATCAGGACCTTCAAGTGGAATCCGGAGGCGGATCGAGCGTTTCTGGATTTGAAGAGGCGATTCACCAACGCACCGATTCTCTCTCAACCGGACACGGCCCGTCAGTTGTCGTTGAAGTGGGCGCGTCTGATGTGGGAGTTGGCGCCATCCTGTCGCAGCGATGCTCCACGGACAGTAAACTCCATCCCTGCGCCTACTACTCTCGTCGCCTTTCGCCTGCAGAGAGGAATTACGATGTGGGTAACCGGGAGCTTCTCGCGGTGAAACTTGCCTTGGAGGAGTGGCGCCACTGGTTGGAGGGGGCGGAGCAACCGTTTATTGTCTGGACTGACCACAAGAATCTTGCTTACGTGCAATCGGCTAAACGTCTCAACTCCCGTCAGGCCAGGTGGGCGTTGTTTTCGGGACGATTCAAGTTTGCCCTGACGTTCCGACCTGGATCTAAGAACGGCAAGGCGGACGCCTTGTCCCGGATGTTCTCCAAGACGGAGGAGAGTGGGTCCAAGACCGAGACAATTCTCCCCCGGAACTGCGTCGTGGGAGCAGTTATGTGGAGGATTGAGGAGGAGGTGCTGGCGGCCCTTCGGACTCAGCCCGGTCCCGGTAACGGTCCACCCGGTCGGTTGTTTGTGCCTGAGTCGGTTCGTCCTGCTGTCCTCAAATGGTCCCACGCCAGCAAGATGGCTTGTCACCCTGGCGTGGCTCGGACAATGGCGTTTCTTCGCAGACGTTTTTGGTGGCCTGCCATGGCCGAGGATACTCGGGGTTTTGTTGCTGCCTGTCCAGTGTGTGCGCAGAATAAGAGTACCAATCGGCCCAGCTCTGGACTACTTCACCCCCTTCCTATTCCCCGGCGTCCATGGTCGCATCTGGCCCTGGACTTCGTCACGGGGTTGCCCGCTTCTGAGGGGAACACGGTCGTTCTGACTATCGTGGACAGATTCAGCAAGTTCGCCCACTTTGTGCCTATTGCCAAGCTTCCCTCTGCCTCGGAGACGTCCGAGATCCTGGTTAGGGAGGTTTTCAGGGTCCACGGTTTGCCCAGTGATATCGTTTCCGACCGTGGCCCTCAGTTTACCTCTGCTGTCTGGAAGTCCTTCTGTTTGGCCATTGGAGCTACAGTCAGTCTCACATCTGGTTTTCACCCCCAATCCAATGGTCAGGCGGAGAGGCCAACCAGAAGATGGAATCCACGCTACGCTGTCTGGTCTCTTCCAACCCCACCTCCTGGGCCTCTCAGTTGCCTTGGGTTGAGTATGCCCACAATACTCTCCCTACATCTGCCACTGGGATGTCTCCCTTCCAGTGCCTGTATGGCTACCAACCTCCCCTGTTCCCTTCTCAGGAGAAGGAGCTCTCAGTGCCTTCTGTTCAGGCTCATATTCGTCGTTGCCACCGGACCTGGCATCGGGCCAGAAAGGCACTCCTTAGAGGTTCGGATCGGTATCAGCTCCAGGCGAATCGTCGCCGGATCCCCGCTCCCACCTATACCATTGGAGATAGGGTTTGGTTGGCCACACGGGATCTTCCGTTACGGACTGAGTCTAGGAAGTTGTTACCGAAGTTCATTGGTCCGTTTGTGGTGGAGAAGGTGATCAATCCGGTGGCAGTTCGACTCAAACTACCGAGGACGCTCAGAGTCCATCCCACCTTTCATGTCTCCTGCCTCAAGCCTGTCTTCCTCAGTCCTCTGTTGCCTCCTCCGCCTCCTCCTCCTCCTCCTCGGATGATCGGAGGTGGTCCTGCCTACACGGTGCGTCGCATTATGGATTCCAGACGGCGGGCCCGGGGTTTCCAGTATCTCGTGGACTGGGAGGGGTATGGTCCTGAAGAGAGGAGTTGGATTCCGCGGCGACAGGTCCTAGATGCGGATCTCATCAGGGACTTTTTACCGCCTCCATCCTGGCGCTCGGGGAGTCCGCCCGGTGGCGTTCGGTCGGAGGGGGTACTGTAACGATCCCGGCTGTCTGAGTCGGGTCCTGGTCGTAATCTCCAGTTTCCCGAGGGTTCGGGAACGCTCCGGGGAGCGCTCTGGTTTCCGCACCTGCTTCCCATTAGCAATCTGCACACCTGGGCCTAATCAGCACCTTTCTTAGGCTCTGGCCCAACATCCAGTTCCTGCCGGATCGTTAGCCATGAACATCACACGTCCGGAACCTTCACCCCACCTCTGCCTGATGGTCGGCGGCTGCCGAGCCATCACTGGACCTAGTGCTGCACCCCCTACTACTCATCCACGCCGCCCGCTCTGTCCCTGGATTACTCTGCACCTTTTGTTGTTATCCGAATAAACCCTCACTTTCGTTCAACTCTCCTTGTCCTGGTCTGCTTCTGGGTTCTGGCTGAGGGAACTGTGACACTTTAGTTGTGATACACGTGGCTCTCTCAGATATGACAATTCTTATTAGCCAATGCCCGTCAGGTGATCGGGTTCTTCTCACAGGCATCTATCTAAGCTCTGAAGTAGGCTACAAGTGAAGAGAGACACATCAGGGACGCAACCGCGGCGTCCTTCTTATCGATTTCCGAGGCACATATTGAAGATGTTAGCAGAACTGTCCACATTTACTATTCTTCAGCCAGCAAGATGAGTAGGCCAAACAAACAGCAAAAGCACTAGCCTATGTCAATCTACAATCCCCCATAGTACAAACGTTGAGCTATTCTATTGGTCAACTTGTCCTTCTGTGCGAGTAATAAATATTCCAAACATAGTCTGGGACAGTTGTGTGATAAGATAGATCCCAAATTATTACAACCGCTCGCATCAAAAAACGTTTTAAAAGCAATGAGGCTGAAAACACCATTCTCAAAAGTGACCACAAATGCGATTATGCATGTAATGCTTTATTATAAAGGTGCATTTATATGGTGGAAATGATCTTCCCCATACTTGAAACTCACGCGCTGCGTATGTATGCCAGTTAGGCTCTACACCGGTTGTAAAGTGGATTAATGTGCTTAATTTTAAGAAGTTATTTGGCCACTTAAGTTGTGATACAAACCTTATCAAAACATGAAGTGCCTTGACTTTTTCCACATTTTGTTACGTTACAGCCTTATTCTAAAATTGATTAAATAAATAAAAGTCCTAATGAATTTACACACAATACAGCATAATGACAAAGTGAAAACTGTTTTTTTGACATTTTTGCAAATGTAAAAAATATATATATACAGTGAGGGAAAAAAGTATTTGATCCCCTGCTGATTTTGTATGTTTGCCCACTGACAAAGAAATGATCAGTCTATAATTGTAATGGTAGGTTTATTTGAACAGTGAGAGACAGAATAACAACAAAAAAATCCAGAAAAACACATGTCACAAATGTTATAAATTGATTTGCATTTTAATGAGGGAAATAAGTATTTGACCCCCTCTCAATCAGAAAGATTTCTGGCTCCCAGGTGTCTTTTATACAGGTAACGAGCTGAGATTAGGAGCACACTCTTAAAGGGAGTGCTCCTAATCTCAGTTTGTTACCTGTATAAAAGACACCTGTCCACAGAAGCAATCAATCAATCAGATTCCAAACTCTCCACCATGGCCAAGACCAAAGAGCTCTCCAAGAATGTCAGGGACAAGATTGTAGACCTACACAAGGCTGGAATGGGCTACAAGACCATCGCCAAGCAGCTTGGTGAGAAGGTGACAACAGTTGGTGCAATTATTCGCAAATGGAAGAAACACAAAATAACTGTCAATCTCCCTCGGCCTGGGGCTCCATGCAAGATCTCACCTCGTGGAGTTGCAATGATCATGAGAACGGTGAGGAATCAGCCCAAAACTACACGGGAGGATCTTGTCGATGATCTCAAGGCAGCTGGGACCATAGTCACCAAGAAAACAATTGGTAACACACTACGCTGTGAAGGACTGAAATCCTGCAGCGCCCGCAATGCCCCCCCTGCTCAAGAAAGCACATATACAGGCCCGTCTGAAGTTTGCCAATGAACATCTGAATGATTCAGAGGAGAACTGGGTGAAAGTGTTGTGGTCAGATGAGACCAAAATCGAGCTCTTTGGCATCAACTCAACTCGCCGTGTTTGGAGGAGGAGGAATGCTGCCTATGACCCAAAGAACACCATCCCCACCGTCAAACATGGAGGTGGAAACATTATGCTTTGGGGGTGTTTTTCTGCTAAGGGGACAGGACAACTTCACCGCATCAAAGGGACGATGGACGGGGCCATGTACCGTCCAAATCTTGGGTGAGAACCTCCTTCCCTCAGCCAGGGCATTGAAAATGGGTCGTGGATGGGTATTCCAGCATGACAATGACCCAAAACACACGGCCAAGGCCACAAAGGAGTGGCTCAAGAAGAAGCACATTAAGGTCCTGGGTGACCTAGCCAGTCTCCAGACCTTAATCCCATAGAAAATCTGTGGAGGGAGCTGAAGGTTCGAGTTGCCAAACGTCAGCCTCGACACCTTAATGACTTGGAGAAGATCTGCAAAGAGGAGTAGGACAAAATGACAGATGAAGCCTTTAAACCGGACATTCATCCCATTGTTTGATAACAGCTGGATTTAATCATGATTCATATGAGTAAATATAATGAAAGAAATGTCATCATATTTTGATGCACTGACCATGTCCTCATTGGCTGGTAGTTTGGAGTGGTTTCCTGCATTTAGACACTACATAAATCAAATTAAAATAGAAACAATGCACAGGATCTAGTTAAAAAAACAAGTGAAAAGTATAGCTTGTCTCATGCAATAATGTGTATTTGTGACCCATTCCAGGAAGCTAGGCATACGTGCACGTCACTACTTAACAGGTGAGGCATTTGAACGTAATTTATTATCTTTTATTTAAATCAAAATGTGTTTTTTTTGGCCAAAATGCCTTCTGGAACATATGGACTTTCATGTGCCTTAATAACAAACTTGTATGCCATCTGTAAATACAAATACAATTGTTAAATTACGAGCCTAGTTGGTTTAGCCATGGAAAAAGACAGAAACCTTCCCACTAGCCATGATTGGCTGAGATAATGGATGGGCTGGATATGCCGAGAGATGAGTTCGAATTGGTATGTCTATAACATGAGCTGCTCAGAATGTGTAGATCATCCTTTCTACATCAGCTTTTTTGAAAGATACATTGCTGCACAGAGTTTAGCAGGCACTATCGACAAAGATAAGTGGGAAAAAGTTGTGATGGACTACTTTCTGGAGGAGGATTGTGCCATTCTGACTCTCTCTGACTCCGAAAATGAATCAGACGACGAATAAATTCCTGATTTACACTACCGGTCATAAGTTTTAGAACACCTACTCATTCAAGGGTTTTTCTTTATTTTTACTATTTTCTACATTGTAGAATAATAGTGAAGACATCAATACTGTGAAATATCACATATGGAATCATGTAGTAACCAAAAAAGTGTTCAACAAATCAAAATATATTTTATATATGAGATTCTTCAAATAGCCACCCTTTGCCTTGATGACAGCTGTGTACACTCTTGGCATTCTCTCAACCAGCTTCATGAGGTAGTCACCTGGAATGCATTTCAATTAACAGGTGTGCCTTCTTAAAGGTTAATTTGTGGAATTTCTTTCCTTCTTAATGCGTTTGAGCCAATCAGTTGTGTGTGGGGGGGTATATAGAAGATAGCCCTATTTGGTAAAAGACCAAGTCCATATTATGGCAACAACAGCTCAAATAAGCAAAGAGACTTTACTTTAAGACATGAAGGTCAGTCAATACGGAACATTTCAATAACTTTTAAAGTTTCTTCAAGCGCAGTCGCAAAAACCATCAAGCGCTATTATGAAACTGGCTCTCATGAGGACCGCCACAGGAATGGAAGACCCAGAGTGACCTGGCCTCCACAATCCCCCGAGTGCTCAGCATATGTGGGAACTCCTTCAAGACTGTTGGAAAAGCATTCCAGGTCTAGCTGGTTGAGAGAATGTCAAGAGTGTGCAAAGCTGTCATCAAGGTAAAGGGTGGCTATTTGAAGAATCTCAAATATAAAATATATTTTCATTTGTTTTACACTTTTTTGGTTACTACATGACTCCATCTATGTTATTTTATAGTTGTGATGTCTTCACTATTATTCTACAAAGTAGAAAATAGTAAAAATGAAGAAAAACCCTTGAATGAGTAGGTGTTCTAAAACTTTGACCGGTAGTGTAGGTAAAAACATTTTAATTGAACCAGACATATTAGAGTCTTCTGATGACAGTGATAGGGAAGAAACAGCGATCAACACTGTTGTTGTCACAAAAGTTTAAAATCAGTGGAATGCCCGGTGGAAGCAGAGTATGATTGCAAATGCGGTGGGAGTCGAAAAGAGAACACAGAAAGCTGTTGTATAAAACACCTTTCCACGGATTACATCTTCAAACTAAGGGCAACCATGGCATCCGTGACAGAGAGGGAGAAGCGTCCATATATGTATACAAGTAAGAGTCTAGCTACATTTTCAGATATTATAAGTTTCTAATTTTGTCAGAAAGTTGTTTTCATTGCAAGTTAAAGCTTACTGTTAGCTAGCTAGCTAACGTTAGCTGGCTGGCTCGCTATCTAACATTACGTGTATGAGCTGTGTAGTAATATTATTAGTATCTCAGAAATCCATTTGCATTGCTAGTTATAGCCTAATGTTAGCTAGCTAGCTAACATTGAACCTGAACATTGAACCTGACACCTGACAATAGCAATATAAGATCATTATTTTTTATATAGATTATACTTTACAGATTTCACAGGTATGCTTTTCACATAAATTGAATAATTTTATCCACAGAATGTCACAACAAAAATGTACTTATCAAAATGTATATTATATTTATCAGATACAAAAGGGGACCCAAGCAGCCTTAAAACTGCTATTTCAACCATTGTCCTCTCAATCTGACTCACCTCTGTCAGAATGTCTCAGTACAGCAAGTTTCTCACCATACAGTATTGAGTATAGTTTAGCAGACAAATACAGTGGGGGAAAAAAGTATTTAGTCAGCCACCAATTGTGCAAGTTCTCCCACTTAAAAAGATGAGAGAGGCCTGTAATTTTCATCATAGGTACACGTCAACTATGACAGACAAAATGAGAAAAATAAATCCAGGAAATCACATTGTAGGATTTTTAATGAATTTATTTGCAAATTATGGTGGAAAATAAGTATTTGGTCACCTACAAACAAGCAAGATTTCTGGCTCTCACAGACCTGTAACTTCTTCTTTAAGAGGCGCCTCTGTCCTCCACTTGTTACCTGTATTAATGGCACCTGTTTGAACTTGTTATCAGTATAAAAGACACCTGTCCACAACCTCAAACAGTCACACTCCAAACTCCACTATGGCCAAGACCAACGAGCTGTCAAAGGACACTATAGAAACTAAATTGTAGACCTGCACCAGGCTGGGAAGACTGAATCTGCAATAGGTAAGCAGCTTGGTTTGAAGAAATCAACTGTGGGAGCAATTATTAGGAAATGGAAGACATACAAGACCACTGATAATCTCCATCGATCTGGGGGCTCCACTCAAGATCTCACCCCGTGGGGTCAAAATGATCACAAGAACGGTGAGCAAAAATCCCAGAACCACACGGGGGACCTAGTGAATGACCTGCAGAGAGCTGGGACCAAAGTAACAAAGCCTACCATCAGTAACACACTACGCCGCCAGGGACTCAAATCCTGCAGTGCCAGACGTGTCCCCCCTGCTTAAGCCAGTACATGTCCAGGCCCGTCTGAAGTTTGCTAGAGTGCATTTGGATGATCCAGAAGAGGATTGGGAGAATGTCATATGCTCAGATGAAACCAAAATATAACTTTTTGGTAAAAACTTGTGTTTGGAGGACAAAGAATGCTGAGTTGCATCCAAAGAACACCATACCTACTGTGAAGCATGGGGGTGGAAACATCATGCTTTGGGGGCTGTTTTTTCTGCAAAGGGACCAGGACGACTGATCCGTGTAAAGGAAAGAATGAATGGGGCCATGTATCGTGAGATTTTGAGTGAAAACCTCCTTCCATCAGCAAGGGCATTGAAGATGAAACGTGGCTGGGTCTTTCAGCATGACAATGATCCCAAACACACCGCCCGGGCAACGAAGGAGTGGCTTCGTAAGAAGCATTTCAAGGTCCTGGAGTGGCCTAGCCAGTCTCCAGATCTCAACCCCATAGAAAATCTTTGGAGGGAGTTGAAAGTCTGTGTTGCCCAGCGACAGCCCCAAAACATCACTGCTCTAGAGGAGATCTGCATGGAGGAATGGGCCAAAATACCAGCAACAGTGTGTGAAGACTTACAGAAAACGTTTGACCTGTGTCATTGCCAACAAAGGGTATATAACAAAAAGTGATGTTAACTGATGAAGATTATCTCACAGAACAAAACTTATTAAATCTTCTAAGCCTGTGTTTACCACAGACCATATTTTCTGCGTTTATCCAAAAACCGTACGAAAACTCCATTCATTTTCCCATAGGCTTTGTCCAACAAACCATGGCGGAGTTAGTGCCTACAAAAAGACGCCATTATCAAAAAGGACAGGATTGAGAATGGTTATGTGTTTGCAAACTAAAGATCCTTTTCTATTCATCAATCTACTTCCACAGGGTAAAATATTTACTGAATAATAAAGCTTCTGTGATGAAGCAATATAAACAGAGTTGTAGGTGTTTGGTTAACGGTTAATGGTTAATGGATATTGATCTTCAGCAGCCTCTAGTGGCTGCTGTGTGATACAACCTTTACTTTCAAATAAATTAATCAAAATGATTTTGTTTAATCACTGTCTGTCTCATTGTCCAGGTACCAGAAATGTTGTTGAGTTGCCCATCAGTCACATCATGCTCTTTATGGCACTGCCCATCATGGTTGCCATAGTCACCATTTACACAACCAGGAGGAACCATGTGTGTTGTTTTGTTCTCTGTATAGAAGAAGCATCTGGTATTGAGCTTCTATGATAGCACATAGTGTGCTTGAAGATGACTTCATAGTTCTATTCTCATCTTTTAGTATATTTTTCACACACTTTTTTATTGCATGCAGTAGGGATGCAGACATCAATTAAGCAAAGCATGGTTGATGTGTGAATGATATGTTTGGTGTTTATTATGTCCATTGTGATGTGCATGAAGTCAGCATATTCCTTGGTTTTGTTCATTCATATGTTTTTGGGCCTTAGCAGATTTTAAATTAGCACAATACTTTTTCTAAGTATTTTATTGAATCTGTTACTGTTTTAAAATATATTTTGTAACTAATAAAAATACAATATTTCAAACTGTTAGTTACAGGTGTTTTTACTTTACACTTCCACAATGTATGGTAAACCATGCATAATTTACCTTAATTCATTTTTTACAACCTAGCCAGCAGCACAGATAGGCCCAGGCTAGACTACTTTTGTATCCTAGAAACATCAACAAATGACCGTCAGAGATGTTCCGTTATCTACTCTGACTTTCATTGAAAAACTATTCAAATGTAGGGCAATTTGATGCACTTAAAGGTTTAAGTTATTTCCATTGACATTGCAAAGGAATGTAGCCTACACCCCTTCTTCGAAATGACGCTACAGACTGGGCTACTTACTCACTTTATCACCGTTACCTGCAGCTGAGTTTCTCGCCGGGCGCGGTGGCGCGTGCCTGTAATCCAAGTCACTGGGAGGCTGAGGTTGGTGGATCGAATGAGCTGAGGAGCTCTGGGCTGCAGCGCGGTATGTCGAACGGGTGTCCGCACTAAGTTTGGTATCGATATGGTGTTCCTGGGGGAGCCCGGGACCACCAGGTCGTCTAAGGAGGGGGTGTACCGGCCCAGATCGGAAACGAAGCAGGTCAAAGCCCCCGTGCCGTCCAGTAGTGGGATAGCGTCTGTGAGTACACGCTGCAGTGCAGCCTTGGCAAGACATCGACACCCAATCTTTTTTATTAGTAAAAAAAGATCTACTTCACGGTCGGCAGCTGCATTTGCAATACAATACTCACGTGAGTTTCGTGAGTCTCTTCCCCCCTACCTCTGCGGAAGAACAGGTCCCGCTCAGCCCAGTCAAAACTTGCGTCACATTGCGACTGCTTTAAACATATATCTTGCAACAGAAATGGTGAGAATTTGAATATCTGATTATTCTACTAACCTCTTTAATATATCAATATAAGATTATAGTCTTAATAGTGAATAGTCTATGGTTCAGGGTCTTGATCTAATGGTTGCATACTCAGTCTGTTAGTCTACCAGTGGGAAGGTTGACCTCAGTATAGGTAATGTCTGTTCTCTGGCCCTACACACACACACACACACACACACACACACTCACAAACACACACACACACACACATGATATTCACAATAACATCAGCCTGGCTCACAACAAGGAGGTTGAGTGAAAGAGGGACTGACACACAAATGACACCGTACATAGATGAAGCACAATGAGGTACAGTAGTGAAAGTGTTGCCTTGATGAACAGGGTTTGAATTTTACTTAGTAGATTTTTTCTTACCAACGTTTTCCTATTTTTCGTCATTACCATAATTATCAGGTTTAATATTACATTCTTGTTCATTTTTTCCAGAGTAGCATAACAAGAATACCACAGGAGGTTGGTGGCACCTTAATTGGGGAGGACGGGCTCGTGGTAATGGCTGGAGCGGAATAAGTGGAATGGTATCAAATACATCAAACACATGGTTTCCATGTGTTTGATGCCATTACATTCGCTCCGTTACAGCCATTATTATGAGTCGTCCTCCCTCAGCAGCCCCCTGTGAAGAATACGTACCTGAGAATGTAGAGGTGAAGTCAATGGAGTTCTTCACTTTTCCCTTGTCAGTCAGCTGACACATCCACTTCCTGTTGTTGTCCTCCCTCTGGAGTGTCACAGAGTGAGGTCACAGCGAAACCCTCTGACCTGGTATCTGGAGTCTCCCTGCAGCTCACTACCTGTCATCCTCCCAGCTAAGACTAACTGCATGGTCAATGAGTGAGATACTTGTTCCAAGTCCATCAAATGTGTGCTGAGAGCAACTTAAAGTTACTGATCTATTAGGCTTTAGATCTGTCTCTGGTGTGGATGAGGAGACTGGGAGAGACAGAAGAAAAATACAATATTGTGGTAGTTGTACATTTATTGTGTACTACTGTATTGTATATGTTGTATAACTAAGACAACTTTTCGCTCTTGACTTTACTGTAAACAGAAAAACTCACTGGTGAGAATAGACAAATAGGTATCATTATCTGTCTCAAATGGGGTTCTGTTGTTTACTCAACAGGTGTAGAGTCCAGCATCTTCAGCTGTGACACTTTGAAGATATAATAATAAATAATAATAATATGCCATTTAGCAGACGCTTTTATCCAAAGCGACTTACAGATATAGAGACTGAGCCTTCACACTCAGTCTCTCAGTTCTCTGTGAGTTATGTCTCACCTCCCCCCTTAGAGAAAACTGCAATAGCATTCCCAATCCCAGCTCTGGAGTAAAGCCATGTAGTTGAGGAGCAGTCTTCTGGATCAGCCGTATTGTGACAAGGTAGATGGACATCAACCCCCACATTGACATATTGAGAGAGTTTGTTTCCACTCACACCTAGAAAGTAAGACAAAGTTAATCCATGTAACACAGCATAATAATTTCTCAAATAATTTCATAAAGATTGGATCCATTATAAGTGGTAAATATTCACTGAGTGTACAAAACATTAAGAACACTTTCCTACTATTGAGTTGCACCTAGGGCTGTAGAGGTCATGACATATTGTCAGCCGTTGATTGTCAAGCAAATACCTTCTGGTCTCACAGTAATTCTACCGTTAATTAACATAAACACATTTAGCATCTCCTGGCTTCTATGCATAGCCTACAAGCCACTGATGCAGACCTTTGGAACATCTACATGTTAAAAAGTCTAATAAATCCATTGAATATAGCCTACACCATCACAATAAATCCATTATTTATTTTAGACAGGTCTAAAGAAACACTATATGAAGAAAATGTAGTCTATTTCAGAAGAACAGAATAGCATACTCTGAGTGGTCCTTATGTTAGGCCCTGATTTGGCTATGCCATATAAGCATATGGCTGTGGGCTACACTAGTTATTTGCTTAGAATTCCATGGCATTATTTTATATTATTTTATAGTATGAAGAATACAATTGAACATAGCTGAATAAAATAGAAAGGATGTTTTCTCCAAACGATTTCTGAGGGAGTGCACACATGCAGCTATTCTGTGTTGAGCGGTTAACAAAGGAACAGGTCCTCCTATATGCTTAATTTAGAGTTATTTATGCAACTTTAGTTGTGATACACGTGGCTCTCTCAGATATGACAATTCTTATTAGCCAATGCCCGTCAGGTGATCGGGTTCTTCTCACAGGCATCTATCTAAGCTCTGAAGTAGGCTACAAGTGAAGAGAGACACATCAGGGACGCAACCGCGGCGTCCTTCTTATCGATTTCCGAGGGACATATTGAAGATGTTAGCAGAACTGTCCACATTTACTATTCTTCAGCCAGCAAGATGAGTAGGCCAAACAAACAGCAAAAGCACTAGCCTATGTCAATCTACAATCCCCCATAGTACAAACGTTGAGCTATTCTATTGGTCAACTTGTCCTTCTGTGCAGTAATAAATATTCCAAACATAGTCTGGGACAGTTGTGTGATAAGATAGATCCCAAATTATTACAACCGCCTCGCATCAAAAAAACGTTTTAAAAGCAATGAGGCTGAAAACACCATTCTCAAAAGTGACCACAAATGCGATTATGCATGTAATGCTTTATTATAAAGGTGCATTTATATGGTGGAAATGATCTTCCCCATACTTGAAACTCACGCGCTGCGTATGTATGCCAGTTAGGCTCTACACCGGTTGTAAAGTGGATTAATGTGCTTAATTTTAAGAAGTTATTTGGCCACTTAAGTTGTGATACAAACCTTATCAAAACATGAAGTGCCTTGACTTTTTCCACATTTTGTTACGTTACAGCCTTATTCTAAAATTGATTAAATAAATAAAAGTCCTAATGAATTTACACACAATACAGCATAATGACAAAGTGAAAACTGTTTTTTTGACATTTTTGCAAATGTAAAAAATATATATATACAGTGAGGGAAAAAAGTATTTGATCCCTGCTGATTTTGTATGTTTGCCCACTGACAAAGAAATGATCAGTCTATAATTGTAATGGTAGGTTTATTTGAACAGTGAGAGACAGAATAACAACAAAAAAATCCAGAAAAACACATGTCACAAATGTTATAAATTGATTTGCATTTTAATGAGGGAAATAAGTATTTGACCCCCTCTCAATCAGAAAGATTTCTGGCTCCCAGGTGTCTTTTATACAGGTAACGAGCTGAGATTAGAGCACACTCTTAAAGGGAGTGCTCCTAATCTCAGTTTGTTACCTGTATAAAAGACACCTGTCCACAGAAGCAATCAATCAATCAGATTCCAAACTCTCCACCATGGCCAAGACCAAAGAGCTCTCCAAGAATGTCAGGGACAAGATTGTAGACCTACACAAGGCTGGAATGGGCTACAAGACCATCGCCAAGCAGCTTGGTGAGAAGGTGACAACAGTTGGTGCAATTATTCGCAAATGGAAGAAACACAAAATAACTGTCAATCTCCCTCGGCCTGGGGCTCCATGCAAGATCTCACCTCGTGGAGTTGCAATGATCATGAGAACGGTGAGGAATCAGCCCAAAACTACACGGGAGGATCTTGTCGATGATCTCAAGGCAGCTGGGACCATAGTCACCAAGAAAACAATTGGTAACACACTACGCTGTGAAGGACTGAAATCCTGCAGCGCCCGCGAAGGCCCCCCCTGCTCAAGAAAGCACATATACAGGCCCGTCTGAAGTTTGCCAATGAACATCTGAATGATTCAGAGGAGAACTGGGTGAAAGTGTTGTGGTCAGATGAGACCAAAATCGAGCTCTTTGGCATCAACTCAACTCGCCGTGTTTGGAGGAGGAGGAATGCTGCCTATGACCCAAAGAACACCATCCCCACCGTCAAACATGGAGGTGGAAACATTATGCTTTGGGGGTGTTTTTCTGCTAAGGGGACAGGACAACTTCACCGCATCAAAGGGACGATGGACGGGGCCATGTACCGTCAAATCTTGGGTGAGAACCTCCTTCCCTCAGCCAGGGCATTGAAAATGGGTCGTGGATGGGTATTCCAGCATGACAATGACCCAAAACACACGGCCAAGGCCACAAAGGAGTGGCTCAAGAAGAAGCACATTAAGGTCCTGGAGTGACCTAGCCAGTCTCCAGACCTTAATCCCATAGAAAATCTGTGGAGGGAGCTGAAGGTTCGAGTTGCCAAACGTCAGCCTCGACACCTTAATGACTTGGAGAAGATCTGCAAAGAGGAGTAGGACAAAATGACAGATGAAGCCTTTAAACCGGACATTCATCCCATTGTTTGATAACAGCTGGATTTAATCATGATTCATATGAGTAAATATAATGAAAGAAATGTCATCATATTTTGATGCACTGACCATGTCCTCATTGGCTGGTAGTTTGGAGTGGTTTCCTGCATTTAGACACTACATAAATCAAATTAAAATAGAAACAATGCACAGGATCTAGTTAAAAAAACAAGTGAAAAAGTATAGCTTGTCTCATGCAATAATGTGTATTTGTGACCCATTCCAGGAAGCTAGGCATACGTGCACGTCACTACTTAACAGGTGAGGCATTTGAACGTAATTTATTATCTTTTATTTAAATCAAAATGTGTTTTTGGCCAAAATGCCTTCTGGAACATATGGACTTTCATGTGCCTTAATAACAAACTTGTATGCCATCTGTAAATACAAATACAATTGTTAAATTACGAGCCTAGTTGGTTTAGCCATGGAAAAAGACAGAAACCTTCCCACTAGCCATGATTGGCTGAGATAATGGATGGGCTGGATATGCCGAGAGATGAGTTCGAATTGGTATGTCTATAACATGAGCTGCTCAGAATGTGTAGATCATCCTTTCTACATCAGCTTTTTTGAAAGATACATTGCTGCACAGAGTTTAGCAGGCACTATCGACAAAGATAAGTGGGAAAAAGTTGTGATGGACTACTTTCTGGAGGAGGATTGTGCCATTCTGACTCTCTCTGACTCCGAAAATGAATCAGACGACGAATAAATTCCTGATTTACACTACCGGTCATAAGTTTTAGAACACCTACTCATTCAAGGGTTTTTCTTTATTTTTACTATTTTCTACATTGTAGAATAATAGTGAAGACATCAATACTGTGAAATATCACATATGGAATCATGTAGTAACCAAAAAGTGTTCAACAAATCAAAATATATTTTATATATGAGATTCTTCAAATAGCCACCCTTTGCCTTGATGACAGCTGTGTACACTCTTGGCATTCTCTCAACCAGCTTCATGAGGTAGTCACCTGGAATGCATTTCAATTAACAGGTGTGCCTTCTTAAAAGGTTAATTTGTGGAATTTCTTTCCTTCTTAATGCGTTTGAGCCAATCAGTTGTGTGTGGGGGGGTATATAGAAGATAGCCCTATTTGGTAAAAGACCAAGTCCATATTATGGCAACAACAGCTCAAATAAGCAAAGAGACTTTACTTTAAGACATGAAGGTCAGTCAATACGGAACATTTCAATAACTTTTAAAGTTTCTTCAAGCCGCAGTCGCAAAAACCATCAAGCGCTATTATGAAACTGGCTCTCATGAGGACCGCCACAGGAATGGAAGACCCAGAGTGACCTGGCCTCCACAATCCCCCCGAGTGCTCAGCATATGTGGGAACTCCTTCAAGACTGTTGGAAAAGCATTCCAGGTCTAGCTGGTTGAGAGAATGTCAAGAGTGTGCAAAGCTGTCATCAAGGTAAAGGGTGGCTATTTGAAGAATCTCAAATATAAAATATATTTTCATTTGTTTTACACTTTTTTGGTTACTACATGACTCCATCTATGTTATTTTATAGTTGTGATGTCTTCACTATTATTCTACAAAGTAGAAAATAGTAAAAATGAAGAAAAACCCTTGAATGAGTAGGTGTTCTAAAACTTTTGACCGGTAGTGTAGGTAAAAACATTTTAATTGAACCAGACATATTAGAGTCTTCTGATGACAGTGATAGGGAAGAAACAGCGATCAACACTGTTGTTGTCACAAAAGTTTAAAATCAGTGGAATGCCCGGTGGAAGCAGAGTATGACTGCAAATGCGGTGGGAGTCGAAAAGAGAACACAGAAAGCTGTTGTATAAAACACCTTTCCACGGATTACATCTTCAAACTAAGGGCAACCATGGCATCCGTGACAGAGAGGGAGAAGCGATCCATATATGTATACAAGTAAGAGTCTAGCTACATTTTCAGATATTATAAGTTTCTAATTTTGTCAGAAAGTTGTTTTCATTGCAAGTTAAAGCTTACTGTTAGCTAGCTAGCTAACGTTAGCTGGCTGGCTCGCTATCTAACATTACGTGTATGAGCTGTGTAGTAATATTATTAGTATCTCAGAAATCCATTTGCATTGCTAGTTATAGCCTAATGTTAGCTAGCTAGCTAACATTGAACCTGAACATTGAACCTGACACCTGACAATAGCAATATAAGATCATTATTTTTTATATAGATTATACTTTACAGATTTCACAGGTATGCTTTTCACATAAATTGAATAATTTTATCCACAGAATGTCACAACAAAAATGTACTTATCAAAATGTATATTATATTTATCAGATACAAAGGGGGACCCAAGCAGCCTTAAAACTGCTATTTCAACCATTGTCCTCTCAATCTGACTCACCTCTGTCAGAATGTCTCAGTACAGCAAGTTTCTCACCATACAGTATTGAGTATAGTTTAGCAGACAAATACAGTGGGGGAAAAAAGTATTTAGTCAGCCACCAATTGTGCAAGTTCTCCCACTTAAAAAAGATGAGAGAGGCCTGTAATTTTCATCATAGGTACACGTCAACTATGACAGACAAAATGAGAAAATAAATCCAGGAAATCACATTGTAGGATTTTTTAATGAATTTATTTGCAAATTATGGTGGAAAATAAGTATTTGGTCACCTACAAACAAGCAAGATTTCTGGCTCTCACAGACCTGTAACTTCTTCTTTAAGAGGCGCCTCTGTCCTCCACTTGTTACCTGTATTAATGGCACCTGTTTGAACTTGTTATCAGTATAAAAGACACCTGTCCACAACCTCAAACAGTCACACTCCAAACTCCACTATGGCCAAGACCAACGAGCTGTCAAAGGACACTATAGAAACTAAATTGTAGACCTGCACCAGGCTGGGAAGACTGAATCTGCAATAGGTAAGCAGCTTGGTTTGAAGAAATCAACTGTGGGAGCAATTATTAGGAAATGGAAGACATACAAGACCACTGATAATCTCCATCGATCTGGGGCTCCACTCAAGATCTCACCCCGTGGGGTCAAAATGATCACAAGAACGGTGAGCAAAAATCCCAGAACCACACGGGGGGACCTAGTGAATGACCTGCAGAGAGCTGGGACCAAAGTAACAAAGCCTACCATCAGTAACACACTACGCCGCCAGGGACTCAAATCCTGCAGTGCCAGACGTGTCCCCCTGCTTAAGCCAGTACATGTCCAGGCCCGTCTGAAGTTTGCTAGAGTGCATTTGGATGATCCAGAAGAGGATTGGGAGAATGTCATATGCTCAGATGAAACCAAAATATAACTTTTTGGTAAAAACTTGTGTTTGGAGGACAAAGAATGCTGAGTTGCATCCAAAGAACACCATACCTACTGTGAAGCATGGGGGTGGAAACATCATGCTTTGGGGCTGTTTTTCTGCAAAGGGACCAGGACGACTGATCCGTGTAAAGGAAAGAATGAATGGGGCCATGTATCGTGAGATTTTGAGTGAAAACCTCCTTCCATCAGCAAGGGCATTGAAGATGAAACGTGGCTGGGTCTTTCAGCATGACAATGATCCCAAACACACCGCCCGGGCAACGAAGGAGTGGCTTCGTAAGAAGCATTTCAAGGTCCTGGAGTGGCCTAGCCAGTCTCCAGATCTCAACCCCATAGAAAATCTTTGGAGGGAGTTGAAAGTCTGTGTTGCCCAGCGACAGCCCCAAAACATCACTGCTCTAGAGGAGATCTGCATGGAGGAATGGGCCAAAATACCAGCAACAGTGTGTGAAGACTTACAGAAAACGTTTGACCTGTGTCATTGCCAACAAAGGGTATATAACAAAAAGTGATGTTAACTGATGAAGATTATCTCACAGAACAAAACTTATTAAATCTTCTAAGCCTGTGTTTACCACAGACCATATTTTCTGCGTTTATCCAAAAACCGTACGAAAACTCCATTCATTTTCCCATAGGCTTTGTCCAACAAACCATGGCGGAGTTAGTGCCTACAAAAAGACGCCATTATCAAAAAGGACAGGATTGAGAATGGTTATGTGTTTGCAAACTAAAGATCCTTTTCTATTCATCAATCTACTTCCACAGGGTAAAATATTTACTGAATAATAAAGCTTCTGTGATGAAGCAATATAAACAGAGTTGTAGGTGTTTGGTTAACGGTTAATGGTTAATGGATATTGATCTTCAGCAGCCTCTAGTGGCTGCTGTGTGATACAACCTTTACTTTCAAATAAATTAATCAAAATGATTTTGTTTAATCACTGTCTGTCTCATTGTCCAGGTACCAGAAATGTTGTTGAGTTGCCCATCAGTCACATCATGCTCTTTATGGCACTGCCCATCATGGTTGCCATAGTCACCATTTACACAACCAGGAGGAACCATGTGTGTTGTTTTGTTCTCTGTATAGAAGAAGCATCTGGTATTGAGCTTCTATGATAGCACATAGTGTGCTTGAAGATGACTTCATAGTTCTATTCTCATCTTTTAGTATATTTTTCACACACTTTTTTATTGCATGCAGTAGGGATGCAGACATCAATTAAGCAAAGCATGGTTGATGTGTGAATGATATGTTTGGTGTTTATTATGTCCATTGTGATGTGCATGAAGTCAGCATATTCCTTGGTTTTGTTCATTCATATGTTTTTGGGCCTTAGCAGATTTTAAATTAGCACAATACTTTTTCTAAGTATTTTATTGAATCTGTTACTGTTTTAAAATATATTTTGTAACTAATAAAAATACAATATTTCAAACTGTTAGTTACAGGTGTTTTTACTTTACACTTCCACAATGTATGGTAAACCATGCATAATTTACCTTAATTCATTTTTACAACCTAGCCAGCAGCACAGATAGGCCCAGGCTAGACTACTTTTGTATCCTAGAAACATCAACAAATGACCGTCAGAGATGTTCCGTTATCTACTCTGACTTTCATTGAAAAAACTATTCAAATGTAGGGCAATTTGATGCACTTAAAGGTTTAAGTTATTTCCATTGACATTGCAAAGGAATGTAGCCTACACCCCTTCTTCGAAATGACGCTACAGACTGGGCTACTTACTCACTTTATCACCGTTACCTGCAGCTGAGTTTCTCGCCGGGCGCGGTGGCGCGTGCCTGTAATCCAAGTCACTGGGAGGCTGAGGTTGGTGGATCGAATGAGCTGAGGAGCTCTGGGCTGCAGCGCGGTATGTCGAACGGGTGTCCGCACTAAGTTTGGTATCGATATGGTGTTCCTGGGGGAGCCCGGGACCACCAGGTCGTCTAAGGAGGGGTGTACCGGCCCAGATCGGAAACGAAGCAGGTCAAAGCCCCCCGTGCCGTCCAGTAGTGGGATAGCGTCTGTGAGTACACGCTGCAGTGCAGCCTTGGCAAGACATCGACACCCAATCTTTTTTATTAGTAAAAAAAGATCTACTTCACGGTCGGCAGCTGCATTTGCAATACAATACTCACGTGAGTTTCGTGAGTCTCTTCCCCTACCTCTGCGGAAGAACAGGTCCCGCTCAGCCCAGTCAAAACTTGCGTCACATTGCGACTGCTTTAAACATATATCTTGCAACAGAAATGGTGAGAATTTGAATATCTGATTATTCTACTAACCTCTTTAATATATCAATATAAGATTATAGTCTTAATAGTGAATAGTCTATGGTTCAGGGTCTTGATCTAATGGTTGCATACTCAGTCTGTTAGTCTACCAGTGGGAAGGTTGACCTCAGTATAGGTAATGTCTGTTCTCTGGCCCTACACACACACACACACACACACACTCACAAACACACACACACACACACATGATATTCACAATAACATCAGCCTGGCTCACAACAAGGAGGTTGAGTGAAAGAGGGACTGACACACAAATGACACAGTACATAGATGAAGCACAATGAGGTACAGTAGTGAAAGTGTTGCCTTGATGAACAGGGTTTGAATTTTACTTAGTAGATTTTTTCTTACCAACGTTTTCCTATTTTTCGTCATTACCATAATTATCAGGTTTAATATTACATTCTTGTTCATTTTTTCCAGAGTAGCATAACAAGAATACCACAGGAGGTTGGTGGCACCTTAATTGGGGAGGACGGGCTCGTGGTAATGGCTGGAGCGGAATAAGTGGAATGGTATCAAATACATCAAACACATGGTTTCCATGTGTTTGATGCCATTACATTCGCTCCGTTACAGCCATTATTATGAGTCGTCCTCCCTCAGCAGCCCCCTGTGAAGAATACGTACCTGAGAATGTAGAGGTGAAGTCAATGGAGTTCTTCACTTTTCCCTTGTCAGTCAGCTGACACATCCACTTCCTGTTGTTGTCCTCCCTCTGGAGTGTCACAGAGTGAGGTCACAGCGAAACCCTCTGACCTGGTATCTGGAGTCTCCCTGCAGCTCACTACCTGTCATCCTCCCAGCTAAGACTAACTGCATGGTCAATGAGTGAGATACTTGTTCCAAGTCCATCAAATGTGTGCTGAGAGCAACTTAAAGTTACTGATCTATTAGGCTTTAGATCTGTCTCTGGTGTGGATGAGGAGACTGGGAGAGACAGAAGAAAATACAATATTGTGGTAGTTGTACATTTATTGTGTACTACTGTATTGTATATGTTGTATAACTAAGACAACTTTTCGCTCTTGACTTTACTGTAAACAGAAAAACTCACTGGTGAGAATAGACAAATAGGTATCATTATCTGTCTCAAATGGGGTTCTGTTGTTTACTCAACAGGTGTAGAGTCCAGCATCTTCAGCTGTGACACTTTGAAGATATAATAATAAATAATAATAATATGCCATTTAGCAGACGCTTTTATCCAAAGCGACTTACAGATATAGAGACTGAGCCTTCACACTCAGTCTCTCAGTTCTCTGTGAGTTATGTCTCACCTCCCCCTTAGAGAAAACTGCAATAGCATTCCCAATCCCAGCTCTGGAGTAAAGCCATGTAGTTGAGGAGCAGTCTTCTGGATCAGCCGTATTGTGACAAGGTAGATGGACATCAACCCCCACATTGACATATTGAGAGAGTTTGTTTCCACTCACACCTAGAAAGTAAGACAAAGTTAATCCATGTAACACAGCATAATAATTTCTCAAATAATTTCATAAAGATTGGATCCATTATAAGTGGTAAATATTCACTGAGTGTACAAAACATTAAGAACACTTTCCTACTATTGAGTTGCACCTAGGGCTGTAGAGGTCATGACATATTGTCAGCCGTTGATTGTCAAGCAAATACCTTCTGGTCTCACAGTAATTTACCGTTAATTAACATAAACACATTTAGCATCTCCTGGCTTCCATGCATAGCCTACAAGCCACTGATGCAGACCTTTGGAACATCTACATGTTAAAAAGTCTAATAAATCCATTGAATATAGCCTGCACCATCACAATAAATCCATCATTTATTTTAGACAGGTCTAAAGAAACACTATATGAAGAAAATGTAGTCTATTTCAGAAGAACAGAATAGCATACTCTGAGTGGTCCTTATTTTAGGCCCTGATTTAGCTATGCCATATGGCTGTGGGCTACACAAGTTATTTGCTTAGAATTCCATGGCATTATTTTATATTATTTTATAGTATGAAGAATACAATTGAACATAGCTGAATAAAATAGAAAGGATGTTTTCTCCAAACGATTTCTGAGGGAGTGCACACATGCAGCTATTCTGTGTTGAGCGGTTAACAAAGGAACAGGTCCTCCTATATGCTTAATTTAGAGTTATTTATGCAACTTTAGTTGTGATACACGTGGCTCTCTCAGATATGACAATTCCTATTAGCCAATGCCCGTCAGGTGATCGGGTTCTTCTCACAGGCATCTATCTAAGCTCTGAAGTAGGCTACAAGTGAAGAGAGACACATCAGGGACGCAACCGTGGCGTCCTTCTTATCGATTTCCGAGGGACATATTGAAGATGTTAGCAGAACTGTCCACATTTACTATTCTTCAGCCAGCAAGATGAGTAGGCCAAACAAACAGCAAAAGCACTAGCCTATGTCAATCTACAATCCCCTATAGTACAAACGTTGACCTATTCTATTGGTCAACTTGTCCTTCTGTGCGAGTAATAAATATTCCAAACATAGTCTGGGACAGTTGTGTGATAAGATAGATCCCAAATTATTACAACCGCCGCATCAAAAAACGATTTAAAAGCAATGAGGCTGAAAACACCATTCTCAAAAGTGACCACAAATGCGATTATGCATGTAATGCTTTATTATAAAGGTGCATTTTTATGGTGGAAATGATCTTCCCCATACTTGAAACTCACGCGCTGCGTATGTATGCCAGTTAGGCTCTACACCGGTTGTAAAGTGGATTAATGTGCTTAATTTTAAGAAGTTATTTGGCCACTTTAGTTGTGATACAAACCTTATCAAAACATGAAGTGCATTCGGAAAGTATTCAGACCCCTTGACTTTTTCCACATTTTGTTACGTTACAGCCTTATTCTAAAATGGATTAAATAAATAAAAGTCCTAATGAATTTACACACAATACAGCATAATGACAAAGTGAAAACTGTTTTTTTTACATTTTTGCAAATGTAAAAAATATATACAGTGGGGAGAACAAGTATTTGATACACTGCCGAAATTGCAGGTTTTCCTACTTACAAAGCATGTAGAGGTCTGTGATTTTTATCATAGGTACACTTCAACTGTGAGAGACGGAATCTAAAACAAAAACCCAGAAAATCACATTGTATGATTTTTAAGTAATTAATTTGCATTTTATTGCATGACATAAGTATTTGATACATCAGAAAAGCAGAACTTAATATTTGGTACAGAAACCTTTGTTTGCAATTACAGAGATCATACGTTTCCTGTAGGTCTTTACCAGGTTTGCACACACTGCAGCAGGGATTTTGGCCCACTCCTCCATACAGACCTTCTCCAGATCCTTCAGGTTTCGGGGCTGTCGCTGGGCAATACTGGACTTTCAGCTCCCTCCAAATATTTTCTATTGGGTTCAGGTCTGGAGACTGGCTAGGCCACTCCAGGACCTTGAGATGCTTCTTACGGAGCCACTCCTTAGTTGCCCTGGCTGTGTGTTTCGGGTCATTGTCATGCTGGAAGACCCAGCCACGACCCATCTTCAATGCTCTTACTGAGGGAAGGTTGTTGTTGGCCAAGATCTCGCGATACATGGCCCCATCCATCCGCCCCTCAATACGGTGCAGTCGTCCTGTCCCCTTTGCAGAAAAGCATCCCCAAAGAATGATGTTTCCACCTCCATGCTTCACGGTTGGGATGGTGTTCTTGGGGTTGTACTCATCCTTCTTCTTCCTCCAAACACGGCGAGTGGAGTTTAGACCAAAAAGCTATATTTTTGTGTCACCAGACCACATGACCTTCTCCCATTCCTCCTCTGGATCATCCAGATGGTCATTGGCAAACTTCAGACGGGCCTGGACATGCGCTGGCTTGAGCAGGGGGACCTTGCGTGCGCTGCAGGATTTTAATCCATGACGGCGTAGTGTGTTACTAATGGATTTCTTTGAGACTGTGGTCCCAGCTCTCTTCAGGTCATTGACCAGGTCCTGCCGTGTAGTTCTGGGCTGATCCCTCACCTTCCTCATGATCATTGATGCCCCCACGAGGTGAGATCTTGCATGGAGCCCCCAGACCGAGGGTGATTGACCGTCATCTTGAACTTCTTCCATTTTCTAATAATTGCGCCAACAGTTGTTGCCTTCTCACCAAGCTGCTTGCTTATTGTCCTGTAGCCCATCCCAGCCTTGTGCAGGTCTACAATTTTATCCCTGATGTCCTTACACAGCTCTCTGGTCTTGGCCATTGTGGCGAGGTTGGAGTCTGTTTGATTGAGTGTGTGGACAGGTGTCTTTTATATAGGTAACGAGTTCAAACAGGTGCAGTTAATACAGGTAATGAGTGGAGAACAGGAGGGCTTCTTAAAGAAAAACTAACAGGTCTGTGAGAGTCGGAATTCTTACTGGTTGGTAGGTGATCAAATACTTATGTCATGCAATAAAATGCAAATTAATTACTTAAAAATCATACAATGTGATTTTTTGGATTTTTGTTTTAGATTCAGTCTCTCACAGTTGAAGTGTACCTATGATAAAAATTACAGACCTCTACATGCTTTGTAAGTAGGAAAACCTGCAAAATCGGCAGTGTATCAAATACTTGTTCTCCCCACTGTATATATACAGTGAGGGAAAAAAGTATTTGATCCCCTGCTGATTTTGTACGTTGCCCACTGACAAATAAATGATCTGTCTATAATTGTAATGGTAGGTTTATTTGAACAGTGAGAGACAGAATAACAACAACAAAAATCCAGAAAAACGCATGTCACAAATGTTATAAATTGATTTGCATTTTAATGAGGGAAATAAGTATTTGACCCCCTCTCAATCAGAAAGATTTCTGGCTCCCATGTGTCTTTTATACAGGTAACGAGCTGAGATTAGGAGCACACTCTTAAAGGGAGTGCTCCTAATCTCAGTTTGTTACCTGTATAAAAGACACCTGTCCACAGAAGCAATCAATCAATCAGATTCCAAACTCTCCACCACGGCCAAGACCAAAGAGCTCTCCAAGAATGTCAGGGACAAGATTGTAGACCTACACAAGGCTGGAATGGGCTACAAGACCATCGCCAAGCAGCTTGGTGAGAAGGTGACAACAGTTGGTGCAATTATTCGCAAATGGAAGAAACACAAAAGAACTGTCAATCTCCCTCGGCCAGGGGCTCCATGCAAGATCTCACCTCGTGGAGTTGCAATGATCATGAGAACGGTGAGGAATCAACCCAGAACTACACGGGAGGATCTTGTCGATGATCTCAAGGCAGCTGGGACCATAGTCACCAAGAAAACAATTGGTAACACACTACGCCGTGAAGGACTGAAATCCTGCAGCGCCCGCAAGGCCCCCCTGCTAAAGAAAGCACATATACAGGCCCGTCTGAAGTTTGCCAATGAACATCTGAATGATTCAGAGGAGAACTGGGTGAAAGTGTTGTGGTCAGATGAGACAAAAATCGAGCTCTTTGGCATCAACTCAACTCGCCGTGTTTTGAGGAGGAGGAATGCTGCCTATGACCCAAAGAACACCATCCCCACCGTCAAACATGGAGGTGGAAACATTATGCTTTGGGGGTGTTTTTCTGCTAAGGGGACAGGACAACTTCACCGCATCAAAGGAACGATGGACGGGGCCATGTACCGTCAAATCTTAGGTGAGAACCTCCTTCCCTCAGCCAGGGCATTGAAAATGGGTCATGGGTGGGTATTCCAGCATGACAATGACCCAAAACACACGGCCAAGGCCACAAAGGAGTGGCTCAAGAAGAAGCACATTAAGGTCCTGGAGTGACCTAGCCAGTCTCCAGACCTTAATCCCATAGAAAATCTGTGGAGGGGAGCTGAAGGTTCGAGTTGCCAAACGTCAGCCTCGACACCTTAATGACTTGGAGAAGATCTGCAAAGAGGAGTTGGACAAAATGACAGATGAAGCCTTTAAACCGGACATTAATCCCATTGTTTGATAACAGCTGGATTTAATCATGATTCATATGAGTAAATATAATGAAAGAAATGTCATCATATTTTGATGCACTGACCATGTCCTCATTGGCTGGTAGGTTGGAGTGGTTTCCTGCATTTAGACCCTACATAAATCAAATTAAAATAGAAACAATGCACAGGATCTAGTAAAAAAAACAAGTGAAGATGTATAGCTTGTCTCATGCAATAATGTGTATTTGTGACCCATTCCAGGAAGCTAGGCATACGTGCACATCACTACTTAACAGGTGAGGCATTTGAACGTAATTTATTTTCTTTTATTTAAATCAAAATGTGTTTTTTGGCCAAAATGCCTTCTGGAACATGTGGACTTTCATGTGCCGTAATAACAAACTTGTATGCCATCTGTAAATACAAATAAAATTGTTAAATTACGAGCCTAGTTGGTTTAGCCACGGAAAAAGACAGAAACCTTCCCACTAGCCATGATTGGCTGAGATAATGGATGGGCTGGATATGCCGAGAGATGAGTTCGAATAGGTATGTCTATAACATGAGCTGCTCAGAATGTGTAGATCATCCTTTCTACATCAGCTTTTTTGAAAGATACATTGCTGCACAGAGATTAGCAGGCGCTATCGACAAAGATAAGTGGGAAAAAGTTGTGATGGACTACTTTCTGGAGGAGGATTGTGCCATTCTGACTCTCTCTGACTCTGAAAATGAATCAGACGATGACGAAATTCCTGATTTACACTACCGGTCATAAGTTTTAGAACACCTACTCATTCAAGGGTTTTTCTTTATTTTTACTATTTTCTACATTGTAGAATAATAGTGAAGACATCAATACTGTGAAATATCACATATGGAATCATGTAGTAACCAAAAAAGTGTTCAACAAATCAAAATATATTTTATATTTGAGATTCTTCAAATAGCCACCCTTTGCCTTGATGACGGCTTTGTACACTCTTGGCATTCTCTCAACCAGCTTCATGAGGTAGTCACCTGGAATGCATTTCAATTAACAGGTGTGCCTTCTTAAAGGTTAATTTGTGGAATTTCTTTCCTTCTTAATGCGTTTGAGCCAATCAGTTGTGGGGGGTATATAGAAGATAGCCCTATTTGGTAAAAGACCAAGTCCATATTATGGCAACAACAGCTCAAATAAGCAAAGAGACTTTACTTTAAGACATGAAGGTCAGTCAATACGGAACATTTCAATAACTTATATAATGTTTCTTCAAGCGCAGTCGCAAAAACCATCAAGCGCTATTACGAAACTGGCTCTCATGAGGACCGCCACAGGAATGGAAGACCCAGAGTGACCTGGCCTCCACAATCCCCCCGAGTGCTCAGCATATGTGGGAACTCCTTCAAGACTGTTGGAAAAGCATTCCAGGTGTAGCTGGTTGAGAGAATGTCAAGAGTGTGCAAAGCTGTCATCAAGGTAAAGGGTGGCTATTTGAAGAATCTCAAATATAAAATATATTTTCATTTGTTTTACACTTTTTGGTTACTACATGACTCCATATATGTTATTTCATAGTTTTGATGTCTTCACTATTATTCTACAAAGTAGAAAATAGTAAAAATGAAGAAAAACCCTTGAATGAGTAGGTGTTCTAAAACTTTTGACCGGTAGTGTAGGTAAAAACATTTTCATTGAACCAGACATATTAGAGTCTTCTGATGACAGTGATAGGGAAGAAACAGCGATCAACACTGTTGTTGTCACAAAAGTTTTAAAATCAGTGGAATGCCCGGTGGAAGCAGAGTATGACTGCAAATGCGGTGGGAGTCGAAAAGAGAACACAGAAAGCTGTTGTATAAAACACCTTTCCACGGATTACATCTTCAAACTAAGGGCAACCATGGCATCCGTGACAGAGAGGGAGAAGCGTCCATTTATGTATACAAGTAAGAGTCTAGCTACATTTTCAGATATTATAAGTTTCTAATTTTGTCAGAAAGTTGTTTTCATTGCAAGTTAAAGCTTACTAGCTAGCTAACGTTAGCTGGCTGGCTCGCTATCTAACATTACGTGTATGAGCTGTGTAGTAATATTATTAGTATCTCAGAAATCCATTTGCATTGATAGTTATAGCCTAATGTTAGCTAGCTAGCTTACATTGAACCTGAACATTGAACCTGACACCTGACAATAGCAATATAACATCATTATTTTTCATATAGATTATACTTGACAGATTTCAAAATGTATATTATATTTATCAGATACAAAAGGGACCCAAGCTGTCACGCTCTGGCTCCGGGACTGTGTATTTTGAGCCAGGGTGTGTTCATTTGGTTGTGTTTGGTATTGGTTGTGTTGTATTTGGTTGTGTTTCCTTGTTTGGTCGTGTGACTCCCAATCAGTGGTAACGAGTGTCAGCTGTCGGCTCGTTATCTCTGATTGGGAGCCATATTTAAACTGTCAGTGTTCACCTTAGTGTTGTGGGTTTTTGTTCCGTATCAGTCATTGTAACTGAGGACTTCACGATTCGTCATTGTTTGTTGTTTTTGTGTTGAGTACTTTAATTAAATAAAGTCATGTTCGTATCGCACGCTGCGCCTTGGTCCACTCACTTAGTAGACGTTGGTGACAGAAAAACCCACCGTAAAAAGGACTAAGCAGCGTGTCCAGGAGCAAGGAGACTGGACATGGGAGGAAGCGCCGGGTAAGGAGATAGAGAGGCTGGCGATGGCCCAGGTGCGGCAAATCGTGGTCCTGGGAGGACATGCTCGGTGGCAAGGGACCTTGGGGTAGGATCAAGGCCCTGGCGAGAGAGGAGCAACGGCGTCAGCAGGGCCATCGTCGGAAGGACGAGAGGCAACCCCAAGAAAGTTTTGGGGGGCACATGGCATGGGCGGCTGGGCAGCAGGAGGCTGCCACAGGGCAATTTGGAGAGGAGGCCACCGGGTTTTGGGGGCCAGAAGGCAGGTTGGCGAGGCCGGAATGGAGGGCGGAACCAACTTCCCGTACTCAGGCATGGCAGCCTGGGACGGGGCAGGTTCCGCGGTATGCGGAGCAGCGTACGGTGCCACGAGTGGTCCGGCACAGTCCTGTACGTTCTGTGCGAGCACCCCGCACGTGTCGTGCGAAGGGGGGTATGCAGCCAGGACGGAGTGTGCCGGCTCAACGCTCGTGGTCTCCTGTGCCTCTCCGCGGTCCCGGATATCCTGCTCCAGTATCACGTGCTTGTCATGTCGGGTGCAGGGCACACAGCCCTGTACGTCCTGTGCTGGATGCCTCACACAGAGTGTGTGAGGGTAGGCATTCAGCCGGGACGGGTTGTGGCCGCTCTTCATTCCAGGTCTCCTATCCGTCTCCACAGTCCGGTGAGGCCTGTCCCTGCTCCACGCACTAAGTTAATGGTGCGCGTCGCCAGCCCAGCCCGGCCTGTCCCTGCTCTACGCACCAAGCCTACGGGGTGCGTCGCCAGCCAAGCCCGGCCTGTCCCTGCTCCACGCACAAAGCCTACGGTGTGCGTCGCCAGCCCAGCCCGGCCTGTCCCTGCTCTACTCACCAAGCCTACGGGTGCGTCAGCCAGCCCAGCCCGGCCTGTCCCTGCTCCACGCACTAAAGCCTACGGTGTGCGTCGCCAGCCCAGCCCGGCCTGTTCCTGCTCCACGCACTAAGCCTACGGTGTGCGTCGCAGCCCAGCCCAGCCGGTCCCTGCTCCACGCACCAGGCCCACGGTGTGCGTCGTCAGCCCAGCCCAGCCGGTCCCTGCTCCACGCACCAGGCCCACGGTGTGCGTCGTCAGCCCAGCTCGTCCTGTCCCTGCTCCACGCACCAGGCCCACGGTGTGCGTCGTCAGCCCAGCCCGGCCTGTCCCTGCTCCACGCACCAGGCCCACGGTGTGCGTCGTCAGCCCAGCCCAGCCGGTCCCTGCTCCACGCACCAGGTCCACGGTGTGCGTCGCCCGGCCCAACCCGGCCTGTTCCTGCCACTCGCACCAAGCCAAGGGTGCGAGTCGTCAGCCGGTTCAGCCTGTTCCTGCCACTCGCACCAAGTCAAGGGTGCGAGTCGTCAGCCGGATTCAGCCCATTCCTGCTACTCGCACCAAGCCAAGGGTGCGAGTCGTCAGCCGGATTCAGCCCATTCCTGCTACTCGCACCAAGCCAGGGATGCGAAGTCTTCCAGCCTGGTGAGGCCTGTTCCGGCTCCACGCACCATGCAAAGGGTGCGTATCGTCTGCCAGGTCCGGTCCATTCCTGCCTCACGCGCCAAGCCAGGGTGCGCGTCGGCAGTCTGATCCAGCTAACTGGGTCAGATCGGACTGGGGGCACTACGGGGGATTGTAGTAGGGTGGTGGTCAAGCCCGGAGCCGGAGCCGCCTCCGAGGAGCAACACCCACCCAGCCCTCCCTATTTGGGGTGTAGGCGCGGTCGGAGTCCGCGCCTTTAGGGGGTACTGTCACGCTCTGGCTCGGGACTGTGTATTTTGAGCCAGGGTGTGTTCATTTGGTTGTGTTTGGTATTGGTTGTGTTGTATTTGGTTGTGTTTCCTTGTTTGGTCGTGTGACTCCCAATCAGTGGTAACGAGTGTCAGCTGTCGGCTCGTTATCTCTGATTGGGAGCCATATTTAAACTGTCAGTGTTCACCTTAGTGTTGTGGGTTTTTGTTCCGTATCAGTCATTGTAACTGAGGACTTCACGATTCGTCATTGTTTGTTGTTTTTGTGTTGAGTACTTTAATTAAATAAAGTCATGTTCGTATCGCACGCTGCGCCTTGGTCCACTCACTTAGTAGACGTTCGTGACACAAGCAGCCTTAAAACTGCTATTTCAACCATTGTCCTCTCAATCTGACTCACCTCTGTCAGAATGTCTCAGTACAGCAAGTTTCTCACCATACAGTATTGAGTATAGTTTAGCAGACAAATATCCATAGCGACTTACAGTCAGAGGGGCAGTACATTCAACTAAGGTAGATAAAACAACCAAATTCCACAGTCATTGCAAGTAAAAACATTCCTAATTAAAGCAGCTATCAGCTCAATCAGTGCTAGTAAGAAAAGACAAGTGCTCCCGAGTGGCGCAGTGGTCTAAGGCACTGCATCGCAGTGCTAGCTGTGCCACTAGAGATCCTGGTTCGTATCCAGGCTCTGCTGTAGCCGGCCGCAACCAGGAGACCAATGGGGCGGCGCACAAGTCGTCCAGGGTAGGGGAGGTAATAGCCGGCAGGGAGGTAGCTCAGTTGGTAGAGCATGGCGTTTGCAACACCAGGGTTGTGGGTTCAATTCCCACGGGGGGCCAGTATGAAAATAAAAAAAGAATAATGTATGCACTAACTGTAAGTCGCTCTGGATAAGAGTGTCTGCTAAATGACGTAAATGCTTAGTGCATGTATTAGTGCTTCCTCTGGCAGGAAATGCATACATTAATTGCACAGCCATTTTGTAGGAAACAGGGTGATATTTATTCTCCATTCATGCCTGCAACCAAGCAGAGCACACAAACAATGAATTTAAACTGATCAATAAGCTCACAGTTCCACGTCACATCAAGAGCTCACCAGCTTGTAGTCCTAAAACCCAGAAATGAGTTACCTCTGGTTCGTTCAGCCATTCCTATTAATGGGTAAAGAATAGGGTTTTGGGATAAACTTAGAAAATTTGGTCTGAGATTACCACAGGTTTAGGAGATCTTATACGTTTGGTTCTATGAGATAATATCAGTCAGTTAACATGACCTTTATGAATTATGAAGCCTTTATGTGCTTTTTTATATTACATTAATGCTTCAAAATTCACAAAAAGTGATGTTAATTGATGAAGATTATCTCACAGAACAAAACTTATCAAATCTTCTAAGCCTGTGTTTACCACAGACCATATTTTTCTGCGTTTATCCAAAAAACCGTACAAAAACTCCATTCATTTTCCCATAGGCTTTGTCCAACAAACCATGGCGGAGTTAGTGCCTACAAAAAGACGCCATTACTATTGCTCTCTATAGAGGCACTTCCACCCTATTACACTTTGATAGCAGAGTACCACAGGCGGCCGGTGGATGGGCTCATAGTAATGGCTGGAACAGAATAAATGGAATGATATCGAACACATCAAACACGTTTGTTTTTTTATACCATTCCATTAACTCCATTCCAGCCATTATTATGAGCTGTCCTCCCCTCAGCAGCCTCCTGTGCAGGGTACATATTTATCAGCTTATAGAAGTGACACATTTTACCATGTGTTACATTTGGGCTTGTGGTTTAAAGTTCTCAAAAAGGACAGGATTGAGAATGGTTATGTGTTTGCAAACTAAAGATCCTTTTCTATTCATCAATCTACTTCCACAGGGTAAAATATTTACTGAATAATAAAGCTTATGTGATGAAGCAATATAAACAGAGTTGTAGGTGTTTGGTTAACGGTTAATGGTTAATGGATATTGATCTTCAGCAGCCTCTAGTGGCTGCTGTGTGATACAACCTTTACTTTCAAATAAATTAATCAAAATGATTTTGTTTAATCACTGTCTGTCTCATTGTCCAGGTACAAGCAATGTTGTTGAGTTGCCCATCAGTCACATCATGCTCTTTATGGCACTGACCATCATGGTTGCCATAGTCAACATTTACACAACCAGGAGGAACCATGTGTGTTGTTTTGTTCTCTGTATAGAAGAAGCATCTGGTATTGAGCTCCAGCCTGGTCCTGGAGGAATGACCCTTAGTTTCTGACTCTTCTCCCTGTGCTGGACTATAGACTTTCAAACTGTCTAAGGCTTTATTGATTGAGTAACAGAGGATATCTTTTTTTATTTATTTATTTATTACAGCTGATGTGAATCTATGATAGCACATAGTGTGCTTGAAGATGACTTCATAGTTCTATTCTCATCTTTTAGTATATTTTTCACACACTTTTTTATTGCATGCAGTAGGGATGCAGACATCAATTAAGCAAAGCATGGTTGATGTGTGAATGATATGTTTGGTGTTTATTATGTCCATTGTGATGTGCATGAAGTCAGCATATTCCTTGGTTTTGTTCATTCATATGTTTTTGGGCCTTAGCAGATTTTAAATTAGCACAATACTTTTTCTAAGTATTTTATTGAATCTGTTACTGTTTTAAAATATATTTTGTAACTAATAAAAATACAATATTTCAAACTGTTAGTTACAGGTGTTTTTACTTTACACTTCCACAATGTATGGTAAACCATGCATAATTTACCTTAATTCATTTTTTTACAACCTAGCCAGCAGCACAGATAGGCCCAGGCTAGACTACTTTTGTATCCTAGAAACATCAACAAATGACCGTCAGAGATGTTCCGTTATCTACTCTGACTTTCATTGAAAAACTATTCAAATGTAGGGCAATTTGATGAACTTAAAGGTTTAAGTTATTTCCATTGACATTGCAAAGGAATGTAGCCTACACCCCTTCTTCGAAATGACGCTACAGACTGGGCTACTTACTCACTTTATCACCGTTACCTGCAGCTGAGTTTCTCGCCGGGCGCGGTGGCGCGTGCCTGTAATCCAAGTCACTGGGAGGCTGAGGTTGGTGGATCGAATGAGCTGAGGAGCTCTGGGCTGCAGCGCGGTATGTCGAACGGGTGTCCGCACTAAGTTTGGTATCGATATGGTGTTCCTGGGGGAGCCTGGGACCACCAGGTCGTCTAACGAGGGGTGTACCGGCCCAGATCGGAAACGAAGCAGGTCAAAGCCCCCGTGCCGTCCAGTAGTGGGATAGCGCCTGTGAGTACACGCTGCAGTGCAGCCTTGGCAAGACATCGATACCCAATCTTTTTTATTAGTAAAAAAAAGATCTACTTCACGGTCGGCAGCTGCATTTGCAATACAATACTCACGTGAGTTTCGTGAGTTTCTTCCCCCTACCTCTGCGGAAGAACAGTTCCCGCTCAGCCCAGTCAAAACTGTTCGCTGCACTGGCACCCCAATGGTGGAACAAGCTCCCTCACGACGCCAGGACAACGGAGTCACTCACCACCTTCCGGGGACACTTGAAACCCCACCTCTTTAAGGAATACCTGGGATAGGATAAAGTAATCCTACTATCAATGGAAATCAAATGTATCAACCCATGGAGGTCTGGATTTGGAGTCACCCTCAAAATTAAAGTGTAAAACCACACTACAGGCTGATCCAACTTTGATGTAATGTCCTTAAAACAAGTCAAAATGAGGCTCAGTAGTGTGTGTGGCCTCCACGTGCCTGTATGACCTCCCTACAACGCCTGGTCATGCTCCTGATAAGGTGGCGGATGGTCAAAGATAAGTGGGGAAAAAGTTGTGATGGACTACTTTCTGGAGGAGGATTATGCCATTCTGACTCTCTCTGACTCTGAAAATGAATCAGACGATGAAGAAATTCCTGATTTACACTACCGGTCATAAGTTTTAGAACACCTACTCATTCAAGGGTTTTTCTTTATTTTTACTATTTTCTACATTGTAGAATAATAGTGAAGACATCAATACTGTGAAATATCACATATGGAATCATGTAGTAACCAAAAAAGTGTTCAACAAATCAAAATATATTTTATATTTGAGATTCTTCAAATAGCCACCCTTTGCCTTGATGACGGCTTTGTACACTCTTGGCATTCTCTCAACCAGCTTCATGAGGTAGTCACCTGGAATGCATTTCAATTAACAGGTGTGCCTTCTTAAAGGTTAATTTGTGGAATTTCTTTCCTTCTTAATGCGTTTGAGCCAATCAGTTGTGTGTGGGGGGGGGGGGAGGGGGGGTATATAGAAGATAGCCCTATTTGGTAAAAGACCAAGTCCATATTATGGCAACAACAGCTCAAATAAGCAAAGAGACTTTACTTTAAGACATGAAGGTCAGTCAATACGGAACATTTCAATAACTTGTAATGTTTCTTCAAGCGCAGTCGCAAAAACCATCAAGCGCTATTATGAAACTGGCTCTCATGAGGACCGCCACAGGAATGGAAGACCCAGAGTGACCTGGCCTCCACAATCCCCCGAGTGCTCAGCATATGTGGGAACTCCTTCAAGACTGTTGGAAAAGCATTCCAGGTGTAGCTGGTTGAGAGAATGTCAAGAGTGTGCAAAGCTGTCATCAAGGTAAAGGGTGGCTATTTGAAGAATCTCAAATATAAAATATATTTTCATTTGTTTTACACTTTTTTGGTTACTACATGACTCCATATATGTTATTTCATAGTTTTGATGTCTTCACTATTATTCTACAAAGTAGAAAATAGTAAAAATGAAGAAAAACCCTTGAATGAGTAGGTGTTCTAAAACTTTTGACCGGTAGTGTAGGTAAAAACATTTTCATTGAACCAGACATATTAGAGTCTTCTGATGACAGTGATAGGGAAGAAACAGCGATCAACACTGTTGTTGTCACAAAAGTTTTAAAATCAGTGGAATGCCCGGTGGAAGCAGAGTATGACTGCAAATGCGGTAGGAGTCGAAAAGAGAACACAGAAAGCTTTTGTATAAAACACCTTTCCACGGATTACATCTTCAAACTAAGGGCAATCATGGCATCCGTGACAGAGAGGGTGAAGCGTCCATTTATGTATACAAGTAAGAGTCTAGCTACATTTTCAGATATTATAAGTTTCTAATTTTGTCAGAAAGTTGTTTTCATTAAGTTAAAGCTTACTGTTAGCTAGCTAGCTAAAGTTAGCTGGCTGGCTCGCTATCTAACATTACGTGTATGAGCTGTGTAGTAATATTATTCGTATCTCAGAAATCCATTTGCATTGCTAGTTATAGCCTAATGTTAGCTAGCTAGCTAACATTAAACCTGAACATTGAACCTGACACCTGACAATAGCAATATAAAATCATTATTTTTCATATAGATTATACTTTACAGATTTCACAGGTATGCTTTTCACATAAATTGAATAATTTTATCCACAGAATGTCACAACAAAAATGTCTACTTATCAAAATAATTTTATATTATATTTATCAGATACAAAAGGGACCCAAGCAGCCTTAAAACTGCTATTTCAACCATTGTCCTCTCAATCTGACTCACCTCTGTCAGAATGTCTCAGTACAGCAAGTTTCTCACCATACAGTATTGAGTATAGTTTAGCAGACAAATACAGTGGGGGAAAAAAGTATTTAGTCAGCCACCAATTGTGCAAGTTCTCCCACTTAAAAAGATGAGAGAGGCCTGTAATTTTCATCATAGGTACACGTCAACTATGACAGACAAAATGAGAAAAATCAATCCAGGAAATCACATTGTAGGATTTTTAATGAATTTATTTGCAAATTATGGTGGAAAATAAGTATTTGGTCACCTACAAACAAGCAAGATTTCTGGCTCTCACAGACCTGTAACTTCTTCTTTAAGAGGCGCCTCTGTCCTCCACTCGTTACCTGTATTAATGGCACCTGTTTGAACTTGTTATCAGTATAAAAGACACCTGTCCACAACCTCAAACAGTCACACTCCAAACTCCACTATGGCCAAGACCAACGAGCTGTCAAAGGACACTATAGAAACAAAATTGTAGACCTGCACCAGGCTGGGAAGACTGAATCTGCAATAGGTAAGCAGCTTGGTTTGAAGAAATCAACTGTGGGAGCAATTATTAGGAAATGGAAGACATACAAGACCACTGATAATCTCCATCGATCTGGGGCTCCACTCAAGATCTCACCCCGTGGGGTCAAAATGATCACAAGAACGGTGAGCAAAAATCCCAGAACCACACGGGGGGACCTAGTGAATGACCTGCAGAGAGCTGGGACCAAAGTAACAAAGCCTACCATCAGTAACACACTACGCCGCCAGGGACTCAAATCCTGCAGTGCCAGACGTGTCCCCCTGCTTAAGCCAGTACATGTCCAGGCCCGTCTGAAGTTTGCTAGAGTGCATTTGGATGATCCAGAAGAGGATTGGGAGAATGTCATATGGTCAGATGAAACCAAAATATAACTTTTTGGTAAAAACTCGTGTTTGGAGGACAAAGAATGCTGAGTTGCATCCAAAGAACACCATACCTACTGTGAAGCATGGGGGTGGAAACATCATGCTTTGGGGCTGTTTTTCTGCAAAGGGACCAGGACGACTGATCCGTGTAAAGGAAAGAATGAATGGGGCCATGTATCGTGAGATTTTGAGTGAAAACCTCCTTCCATCAGCAAGGGCATTGAAGATGAAACGTGGCTGGGTCTTTCAGCATGACAATGATCCCAAACACACCGCCCGGGCAACGAACGAGTGGCTTCGTAAGAAGCATTTCAAGGTCCTGGAGTGGCCTAGCCAGTCTCCAGATCTCAACCCCATAGAAAATCTTTGGAGGGAGTTGAAAGTCTGTGTTGCCCAGCGACAGCCCCAAAACATCACTGCTCTAGAGGAGATCTGCATGGAGGAATGGGCCAAAATACCAGCAACAGTGTGTGAAAACCTTGTGAAGACTTACAGAAAACGTTTGACCTGTGTCATTGCCAACAAAGGGTATATAACAAAAAGTGATGTTAACTGATGAAGATTATCTCACAGAACCAAACTTATTAAATCTTCTAAGCCTGTGTTTACCACAGACCATATTTTCTGCGTTTATCCAAAAACCGTACAAAAACTCCATTCATTTTCCCATAGGCTTTGTCCAACAAACCATGGCGGAGTTAGTGCCTACAAAAAGACGCCATTACTATTGCTCTCTATAGAGGCACTTCCACCCTATTACACTTTGATAGCAGAGTACCACAGGCGGCCGGTGGATGGGCTCATAGTAATGGCTGGAACAGAATAAATGGAATGATATCGAACACATCAAACACGTTTGTTTTTTTATACCATTCCATTAACTCCATTCCAGCCATTATTATGAGCTGTCCTCCCCTCAGCAGCCTCCTGTGCAGGGTACATATTTATCAGCTTATAGAAGTGACACATTTTACCATGTGTTACATTTGGGCTTGTGGTTTAAAGTTCTCAAAAAGGACAGGATTGAGAATGGTTATGTGTTTGCAAACTAAAGATCCCTTTCTATTTATCAATCTACTTCCACAGGGTAAAATATTTACTGAATAATAAAGCTTATGTGATGAAGCAATATAAACAGAGTTGTAGGTGTTTGGTTAACGGTTAATGGTTAATGGATATTGATCTTCAGCAGCCTCTAGTGGCTGCTGTGTGATACAACCTTTACTTTCAAATAAATTAATCAAAATGATTTTGTTTAATCACTGTCTGTCTCATTGTCCAGGTACCAGCAATGTTGTTGAGTTGCCCATCAGTCACATCATGCTCTTTATGGCACTGACCATCATGGTTGCCATAGTCACCATTTACACAACCAGGAGGAACCATGTGTGATGTTTTGTTCTCTGTATAGAAGAAGCATCTGGTATTGAGCTCCAGCCTTCCTATGCCGCTTTCCTTTTTTCTATGATAGCACATAGTGTGCTTGAAGATGACTTCATAGTTCTATTCTCATCTTTTAGTATATTTTTCACACACTTTTTTATTGCATGCAGTAGGGATGCAGACATCAATTAAGCAAAGCATGGTTGATGTGTGAATGATATGTTTGGTGTTTATTATGTCCATTGTGATGTGCGTGAAGTCAGCATATTCCTTGGTTTTGTTCATTCATATGTTTTTGGGCCTTAGCAGATTTTAAATTAGCACAATACTTTTTCTAAGTATTTTATTGAATCTGTTACTGTTTTAAAATATATTTTGTAACTAATAAAAATACAATATTTCAAACTGTTAGTTACAGGTGTTTTTACTTTACACTTCCACAATGTATGGTAAACCATGCATAATTTACCTTAATTCATTTTTTACAACCTAGCCAGCAGCACAGATAGGCCCAGGCTAGACTACTTTTGTATCCTAGAAACGTCAACAAATGACCGTCAGAGATGTTCCGTTATCTACTCTGACTTTCATTGAAAAACTATTCAAATGTAGGGCAATTTGATGAACTTAAAGGTTTAAGTTATTTCCATTGACATTGCAAAGGAATGTAGCCTACACCCCTTCTTCGAAATGACGCTACAGACTGGGCTACTTACTCACTTTATCACCGTTACCTGCAGCTGAGTTTCTCGCCGGGCGCGGTGGCGCGTGCCTGTAATCCAAGTCACTGGGAGGCTGAGGTTGGTGGATCGAATGAGCTGAGGAGCTCTGGGCTGCAGCGCGGTATGTCGAACGGGTGTCCGCACTAAGTTTGGTATCGATATGGTGTTCCTGGGGAGCCCGGGACCACCAGGTCGTCTAAGGAGGGTGTACCGGCCCAGATCGGAAACGAAGCAGGTCAAAGCCCCCGTGCCGTCCAGTAGTGGGATAGCGCCTGTGAGTACACGCTGCAGTGCAGCCTTGGCAAGACATCGATACCCAATCTTT
This sequence comes from Coregonus clupeaformis, assembly GCF_020615455.1. Lineage (NCBI taxonomy): Eukaryota > Metazoa > Chordata > Actinopteri > Salmoniformes > Salmonidae > Coregonus > Coregonus clupeaformis. Next base: position 25,872,823 of record NC_059227.1, on the reverse strand, counting down.
TTTATTTAAAAAAAAAATATCTACTTCACGGTCGGCAGCTGCATTTGCAATACAATACTCACGTGAGTTTCGTGAGTTTCTTCCCCCTACCTCTGCGGAAGAACAGTTCCCGCTCAGCCCAGTCAAAACAGTTCGCTGCTCTGGCACTCCAATGGTGGAACAAGCTCCCTCATGACGCCAGGACAGCGGAGTCACTCACCACCTTCCGGGGACACTTGAAACCCCACCTCTTTAAGGAATACCTGGGATAGGATAAAGTAATCCTACTACCCCCCCAAAAAAAGTATTTTGAATGATTTTATTTAGACAGGAGTAATTATATAATTTTAGGAAAACATCAATTTACTTTAGGAGAAGCTAGCATTCGAACAGAGCACCCGCAAACTTTCCTTTCTAATTTGCAAGTGGCTGAAACCAGAGGTCTGTATATAATGACGAGATGCTCATGTCTCTGCCCTAACAATTCGAGTCGTTGTCCTAAAGGCGGGAATGCAGGCGACAAGCTTAGGTCTGTATATTATGCCCATAGAAATGCATTGGATTTATTCAGGACAGATTTTGGAGAGAGTGAGCCCTCTCACTTCACCTCTTCCTCTCTGCTGAAACTAGCGACAGTTTGTAGACCATGTACAGTATCTGATGCTGTCTGGTCAGAAAAAGTATGAAATGCCATACTCCTTTTGTCCAGATAGCATCAGATACATGGTCTACACATACGGAGTCAGAGGGGCGCCCTTTCACTCGCTCGGATGCTTTATCTGAGATTGATGTGTCTTTCTGTCGACGCGCGTCTCGGTCAAATAAATTATACATTTTATTTGGACGGGCAAGGAGGTACAGTAGGGCGGGCCAGCCCCCCTGGGGCCCGCCCCCCTAGGGCCCACCCATAATGTTGGCCCTGTTTAGTATGATATGTTACATTTCATATGGTAGGTATTAATTTGTGTATGTCCATCACCCATTTCGTATTATACACTGCTCAAAAAAATAAAGGGAACACTTAAACAACACATCCTAGATCTGAATTAATGAAATAATCTTATTAAATACTTTTTTCTTTACATAGTTGAATGTGCTGACAACAAAATCACACAAAAATTATCAATGGAAATCAAATGTATCAACCCATGGAGGTCTGGATTTGGAGTCACCCTCAAAATTAAAGTGTAAAACCACACTACAGGCTGATCCAACTTTGATGTAATGTCCTTAAAACAAGTCAAAATGAGGCTCAGTAGTGTGTGTGGCCTCCACGTGCCTGTATGACCTCCCTACAACGCCTGGGCATGCTCCTGATGAGGTGGCGGATGGTCTCCTGAGGGATCTCCTCCCAGACCTGGACTAAAGCATTCGCCAACTCCTGGATAGTCTGTGGTGCAACGTGGCGTTGGTGGATGGAGCGAGACATGATGTCCCAGATGTGCTCAATTGGATTCAGGTCTGGGGAACGGGCGGGCCAGTCCATAGCATCAATGCCTTCCTCTTGCAGGAACTGCTGACACACTCCAGCCACATGAGGTCTAGCATTGTCTTGCATTAGGAGGAACCCAGGGCCAACCGCACCAGCATATGGTCTCACAAGGGGTCTGAGGATCTCATCTCGGTACCTAATGGCAGTCAGGCTACCTCTGGCGAAGCACATGGAGGGCTGTGCGGCCCCCCAAAGAAATGCCACCCCACACCATGACTGACCCACCGCCAAACCGGTCATGCTGGAGGATGTTGCAGGCAGCAGAACGTTCTCCACGGCGTCTCCAGACTCTGTCACGTCTGTCACATGTGCTCAGTGTGAACCTGCTTTCATCTGTGAAGAGCACAGGGCGCCAGTGGCGAATTTGCCAATCTTGGTGTTCTCTGGCAAATGCCAAACGTCCTGCACGGTGTTGGGCTGTAAGCACAACCCCCACCTGTGGACGTCGGGCCCTGATACCACCCTCATGGAGTCTGTTTCTGACCGTTTGAGCAGACACATGCACATTTGTGGCCTGATGGAGGTCATTTTGCAGGGCTCTGGCAGTGCTCCTCCTGCTCCTCCTTGCACAAAGGCGGAGGTAGCGGTCCTGTTGCTGGGTTGTTGCCCTCCTACGGCCTCCTCCACGTCTCCTGATGTACTGGCCTGTCTCCTGGTAGCGCCTCCATGCTCTGGACACTACGCTGACAGACACAGCAAACCTTCTTGCCACAGCTCGCATTGATGTGCCATCCTGGATGAGCTGCACTACCTGAGCCACTTGTGTGGGTTGTAGACTCCTTCTCATGCTACCACTAGAGTGAAAGCACCGCCAGCATTCAAAAGTGACCAAAACATCAGCCAGGAAGCATAGGAATTGAGAAGTGGTCTGTGGTCACCACCTGCAGAACCACTTCTTTATTGGGGGTGTCTTGCTAATTGCCTATAATTTCCACCTGTTGTCTATTCCATTTGCACAACAGCATGTGAAATGTATTGTCAATCAGTGTTGCTTCCTAAGTGGACAGTTTGATTTCACAGAAGTGTGATTGACTTGGAGTTACATTGTGTTAAGTGTTCCCTTTATTTTTTTGAGCAGTGTATGTTACGAATTACAATTCGTATTATATGTGACGAATTTGCAAAGACATACAATATGTTATGAATTAGCAAAACGTATGATACAGTATCTCACAAAAGTGAGTACACCCCTCAAATTTTCGTAAATATTTGAGTATATCTTTTCATGTGACAACACTGAAGAAATGACACTTTGCTACAATGTAAAGTAGTGAGTGTACAGCTTGTATAACAGTGTAAATTTGCTGTCCCCTCAAAATAACACAACACACAGCCATTGATGTCTAAACCGCTGGCAACAAAAGTGAGTACACCCCTAAATGAAAATGTCCAAATTGGGCCCAATTAGCCATTTCCCCTTCCTAATGTGACTCGTTAGTGTTACAAGGTCTCAGGTGTAAATGGGGAGCAGGTGTGTTAAATTGTGTCATCGCTCTCACACTCCCTCATACTTGTCACTGGAAGTTCAACATGGCAAAGAACTCTCTGAGGATCTGAAAAAAATTATTGTTGCTCTACATGAAGATGGCCTGGACTATAAGAAGATTGCCAAGACCCTGAATCTGAGCTGCAGCACGGTGGCCAAGACCATACAGCGGTTTAACAGGACAGGTTCCACTCAGAACAGGCCTCGCCATGGTCGACCAAATAAGTTGAGTGCACGTGCTCAGCGTCATATCCAGAGGTTGTCTTTGGGAAATAGACGTATGAGTGCTGCCAGCATTGCTGCAGAGGTTGAAGGGGGTGGGGGGTCAGCCTGTCAGTGCTCAGACCATACGCTGCACACTGCATCAAATTGGTCTGCATGGCTGTCATCCCAAAAGGAAGCCTCTTCTAAAGATGATGCACAAGAAAGCCCGCAAACAGTTTGCTGAAGACAAGCAGACTAAGGACATGGATTACTGGAACCATGTCCTGTGGTCTGATGAGACCAATATAAACTTATTTGGTTCAGATGGTGTCAAGCGTGTGTGGCGGCAACCAGGTGAGGAGTACAAAGACAAGTGTGTCTTGCCTACAGTCAAGCATGGTGGTGGGAGTGTCATGGTCTGGGGCTGCATGAGTGCTGCCGGCACTGGGGAGCTACAGTTCATTGAGGGAACCATGAATGCCAACATGTACTGTGTCATACTGAAGCAGAGCATGATCCCCTCCCTTCGGAGACTGGGACGCAGGGCAGTATTCCAACATGATAACGACCCCAAACACACCTCCAAGACGACCACTGCCTTGCTAAAGAAGCTGAGGGTAAAGGTGATGGACTGGCCATGCATGTCTCCAGACCTAACCCATATTGAGCATCTGTGGGGCATCCTCAAATGGAAGGTGGAGGAGTGCAAGGTCTCTAACATCCACCAGCTCTGTGATGTCGTCATGGAGGAGTGGAAGAGGACTCCAGTGGCAACCTGTGAAGCTCTGGTGAACTCAATGCCCAAGAGGGTTAAGGCAGTGCTGGAAAATGATGGTGGCCACACAAAATATTGACACTTTGGGCCCAATTTGGACATTTTCACTTAGGGGTGTACTCACTTTTGTTGCCAGCGGTTTAGACATTAATGGCTGTGTGTTGTGTTATTTTGAGGGGACAGCAAATGTACACTGTTATACAAGCTGTACACTCACTACTTTACATTGTAGCAAAGTGTCATTTCTTCAGTGTTGTCACATGAAAAGATATACTAAAATATTTACAAAAATGTGAGGGGTGTACTCACTTTTGTGAGATACTGTATGTTACGAATTCTACCTAGGTGGCTAAGTGTCTAACATTATCTAGGCTAGGGTTTAGGGTTAAGTTTAGGAGAAGGGTTAGCTAAAAGGGTTAAGGTTAGGGGAAGGTTTAGCTAACATGCTAAGTAGTTGGGGGACAACATGTTTATTGTTGCCTTGCTATTAGTTAGTAAGATGCAGTATGAAAATAAAACACTTGTTTTATCGTTTATTGATTTTCACATTTTCTACAAGTCACCTTGATGTACCAACGCTGGCTAAGCATCATTAGTTTGTTACAAAAATATCAGTGTCTCCATATTTTGAGTTTGCAACAGCAAACCTCACATGATAAGAGAAAGAGACCTTGAAGAACATTGAAGACACCACAACTAATTGACATTGAAAAATATAGGTTTTATATTTACATTTAAATGATCTATCAGATTATCAGACATATCTGGTACATATTGCATCTTCCCACAAAGCTAGAGTCCAAATTATTTCTAATTGCCAGTTAACTTTAGCCTCTATTGTGTCTAGGACTGAAGGAGTATGATAACATTGAAATGAATACAATTAAGCACAATAAAACATTATGGTGACATATAAAATAGGTTAAAAGTAACAATTACCACTGGCAAATCTGATTGCTGAGTGACATTCAGTTTGTCAATCTTTTTTTCCCATTACCCCACAACCATAATCCCAATTCAGTAGACCGCAGGACAGCAGTATTATAAGGGTTGAGGCTGTTTTATCCAACCAGCAAATAACCCCTAACCAACCAAAATGTATCGAATAGGATCTCTGATCGTTACAGGTGTATAGTACATGTTTATTATCCTCCTGGTAAAAGACAGAGACCATTTTGTGGGAAAACATTGCTACATTCAACAATTCAGTACATAAAGTGCATTCGGAAAGTATACAGACCCCTTGACTTTTTCCACATTTTGTTACGTTACAGCCTTATTCTAAAGTGGATTACATTGTTTTTCCCCCTCATCAATCTACACACAATACCCCATAATGACAAAGGTTTTTAGAAATGTTTGCACATTTATATAAAAAAAACTCAGGAAATATCACATTTACATAAATATTCAGACCTTTTACTCAGTACTTAATTGAATTGAGTCTTCTTGGGTATGAGGCTACAAGCTTGGCACACCTGTATTTGGGGAGTTTCTCCCATTCTTCTCTGCACATTTTAAATGCAAATCCTAAATGTGGAAAAAGTGAAGGAGTCTGAAGACTTTCCGAATGGACTGTATGATGTCATAGTGGATATGTTAGATAATGCCATTATGATGTCATAGAAGCTCTTTTAAAGAATGTCACTGTGATGTCATTTTTGGATTTTCCTGAATCCTTTGTTTCAGAAGGTTATGACAGTGATCGTTCTTTACAGCAGCAATACACTAGAGACAATTCAGTGTGTGTGTTCTTCCCCCCTTACAGACACATGGATATTGTGTGTCAATGCTATCATAGGTCCACAGATGTGTATAGCCTACTATATGAATACCCTCATTCAAGAACAGCATACAAATGTTCCCATCATACATATAGGAGAGAAATCTGTGGAAATACTACTCAGTTGCTCACAAAGCAGTAAGAAATATACATCAACGCCCCATTACAAATACTCTAAAATGGCAGGAGGTAACAGATATACTAAAGGATACAGGATGAGGAGAGCCAATGGGTTATCAGTCCAAGAGACAACTAGATTAGTTAACAGCAACGACAGTAACATTCAGGCAAAAACAAATACTACTACTACTACTAATAATAATAATAATAATAATAATAATAATAATTCTGATACTGATCAAACATGCATAAAGGTGCACACACAAAAATCCTCACTCCAGCATTTGCAATATTTACAGAGAAATTTAGCCAATCACATCTTTAAAAACAAAAATAAAACTAATCTCACATTTATACACAAGTATAACATCAAAGACACAACTTCACATTATTTCCGTAAAACAAATCCCATCCAAAAACAAAACACACAATTATTGCCAACTCTTTGATTCACACTTGTGTTTCAAACAAAACATCACATTCTGGGCATTCCTTCATCATTCAGATATCTCTCAGGTACAGTAAACTGTATGTTGTGTTTCAGTTCGGACATGAGAAGTGCTTTAGTTCAACTACTACTCTACATATAAGTCTCCTTAGAGGCCAAAGTAGACTATTGAATAGTTACTGTGCAAGGAGGACAGAGCTATACAAGGATAAACTGCACAACCAGACCATTAACAACAGCTGGTGCGCAATTTCTAATATTAAGGAGTCTCGAGGTTCTGCTCGCCTGAGTTAGAATACCTCATGATAAGTTGTAGTATTTTTCGTAGCTGTCTATTTACCACCTGCACTTCCTGATGGGCCTCCCCCAGGTGGTGAGGGTAGTAAACAACACATCCGCCACGCTGACCCTCAATACGGGGGCGCCACACACACAGTGTTGTACAACTAACCTTGTGGGGACACACAATTCAGTCCCATTCAAAATCCTATTCACCCTAACCCTAAACCTAACCTTAACCCTAACCCTAAAACTAACCCTAGCTCCTAAACCTAATTCTAACCCTAACACTAATTCTTAACCCTAAACCCCCTAGAAATAGCATTTGACCTTGTCAGGACCAACAAAATATACCCAGTTGGTTAATTTTTTGTTAGTTTACTATTCTTGTGGGGACTTCTAGTCCCCACAAGTATAGTTAAAAACGTCCACACACATACACACACGCTGCTGCTAATGTGTATTATCTATCCTGTTGCCTAGTCACTTTACCCCTACCTATATGTACAGTACATAGCTACCTCAATTACCTCGTACCCCTGCACATCGACTCAGTACTGGGGCTCCCTGTATACAGCCATGTTATTTTAACTCTTTATTTGTATTTGTTATTCACTGTGTATTTATTCCCCATGTCGCTATTTGTATTCTATATTAAAAATATATATCTTATCTTTAACTCAGCATTGTTGGAAAAGGACCCGTAAGTAAGCATTTCACTGTTAGTCTAAACCTGTTGTCTACGAAGCATGTGACAAATAACATTTGATTTGATTACAGTCCTAGTTAGTAGACTTGTGGTCGTACCAGTTAGTACCAGCGACCTAACCATAACCATTTTGGTTTTCTTTCTTTATCTCATCTTCCAACATTATCAGTGCTTCGAGTAAATTATAAGTAAATTATATTTACAAGTCAAGTGGCGACACAGCATATCTATAGATATACAAATAGCTGAATCAGGAGTCTATGTGTTTCCATACTCAGAGATTCAAAGGGCATTGGGCCCCTATTGGTTTCCCTCCCTCCCCCACCCCACAGTAGAGCAGCTCAGGTGGGAGTAACACCTCCAGACTCAGGTCACAGGCTGGAGGCTTGGGCCTGCTGCTGTAGCTGTGTGTGGTGAGCTGTGCCGGGGGACGCCGGTTCACAGTCCTTGGGCCCCTCCTCCACCCCCCGTGCGTACATCAGCACCAGAGTGACTGTGGCGAAGGTGACAGCGTTGACGGGAAACGCCCTGAGCAGGGTGGAGGTGAGACCTCGCGTGAACACTCTGAGCCCCTCCCTTCTCACACTCTGCCGCACGCAGTCAGCGATGCTGCTGTACTGGTAGACTCCGCCCATCCCGTCCGCCTGGAAGCGGGACTTAATCACGTCCACAGGATAGGTGGACAGCCAGCAGGTGACCCCGGACATCCCGCCGGCAAATAGCAGCTTGGGGATCATGTAAGGTTCGCCGGGCTCGCAGCCAATGGAGCGGGTCAGAAAGTCGTAGGTCAGGAAGTAGACTCCAAAGCAGGGGGTCTCTCGGATCAGCGTGGTGACCATGCCGCGGTTCACCCCCAGCAGCCCCTCCCGCTTGTAGATACTGGCCAGGCAGTCCAGGGAGTTCTTGTACAGCTTCCTCTTGGACTTCTTCTCCCCAGTGCCTTAGTAACACAGTATAATTATAAATACTAGTGATGGGCACCAATATGGAAAGGTTGTCAACTTTTTATTAAAGTTATTGCCATTGGTGAACCCTTTGAACTCAAATGCTATGGTACACACGCTTTCCTAGCAGTGCAGGGGCAGAGCAGAGTACATTATGCTAGCTAGCTCAGATAATCTAAAATGTTATTTGCTACAGAGGTAGCTAAGTGGCTAGCTTGAAGGGCAGTGTGTGATCCACAAATTGTTTGATTTGTTGGCTAATTAGCTAGGTTGGCTAGTTAGCTGGCTTGGCTAGTTAGCTGGCTTGGCTAGTTAGCTAGGTTGCTCCACCACCAGATGTTGCAGAAACCAACTAATGTGTATGAATGAAACATGGAACACTTTTGCCTAGAAAAGTATTCTTGCAAGTGTTGGCAACCGTTTTTGTTATATTACAGTAACAAATCCCTCATCAAATCATGATATGGCACACTCCTAAGGCAGTGCTGCATGTTTGCAATAACAACATATATATTCATTTTTTTTACAACATACAGTGCCTTCGGAAAGTATTCAGGCCCCATGACTTTTTCCATATTTTGTTAAGTTACAGCCTTATTATAAAATTTATTAAATTCATTTTTTGCCTCATCAATCTACACACAATACCCTGTAATGACAAAATGAAAACAGGTTTATAGAAGGAAAAAAAAAAAAAAAATACATTATTTACATAAGTATTCAGACCCTTTGCTACGAGACTTGAAATTGAGCTCAGGTGCATCCTGTTTCCATTGATCATCCTTGAGATGTTTCTACAACTTGCTTGGAGTCCACCTGTGGTAAATTCAATTGATTGGACATGATTTGGAAAAGCATACACCTGTCTATATAAGGTCCCACAGTTGACAGTGTATGTCAGAGCAAAAACCAAGCCATGAGGTCGAAGGAATTGTCCATAGAGCTCCGAGACAGGATTGTGTAGAGACACAGAAGGTCCCCAAGAACACAGTGGCCTCCATTATTCTTAAATGGAAGAAGTTTGGAACCACCAAGACTCTTCCTAGAACTGGCCATCCGGCCAAACTGAGCAATCGGAGGAGAAGGGTCTTGGTCAGGGAGGTGACCAAGAACCTGATGGTCACTCTGACAGAGCTGCAGAGTTCCTCTGTGGAGATGGGAGAAACTTCCAGAAGGACAAGAATTTCTGCTTCACTCCACCAATCAGGACTTTGTTCTAGAGTGGCCAGACAGAAGCCACTCCTCAGTAAAAGGCACGACAGCCTCTTGGAGTTTGCCAAAAGGCACCTAAAGACTCTCAGACCACGAGAAACAAGATTGAACTCTTTGGCCTGAATGCCAAGCGTCACGTCTGGAGGAAACCTGTACCATCCCTACGGTGAAGCATGGTGGTGGCAGCATCATGCTGTGGGGATGTTTTTTCAGCAGCAGGGACTGGGAGACTAGTCAGGATCAAAGGAAAGATTAACGGAGCAAAGTACAGAGAGATCCTTGATGAAAAAACCTGCTCCAATGCGCTCAGGACCTCAGACTGGGCCGAACATACACCTTCCAACAGGACAACGACCCTAAACACTCAGCCAAGACAAGGCAGGAGTGGCTTCGGGACAAGTCTGAATGTCCTAGAGTGGCCCAGCCAGAGCTCAGACTTGAACATCTCTGGAGAGACCTGAAAATAGCTGTGCAGCGACGCTCCCCATCCAACCTGACAGAGCTTGAGAGGATCTGCAGAGAAGAATGGGAGAAATTGCCCAAATACAGGTGTGCCAAGCTTGTAGCGTCAAAGAAGACTCGAGACTGTAATCGCTGCCAAAGGTGCTTCAACAAAGTACTGAGTAAAGGGTCTGAATATTTATGTAAATGTAATATTATTTTTTTTCTTTTTAAAAAAAATAGAAATTTGCATAATTTTCTAAAAACCTGTTTTTGCTTTGTCATTATGGGGTATTGTGTGTAGATTGATGAGGGGGGGGGGGACAATTTAATCAATTTTAGAATAGGGCTGTAACACAACAAAATGTGGAAAAGTCAAGGGGTCTGAATACTTTGCGAATGCACTGTACCTCACTCATATTGATATCAAAAACGTGATATTCATGTATTTTATATATATTTCCACACTATGAGGTTGGAATAATACTGTGACATTTTTTTTTTTTGACATTTTAATTTAAAATAATCACACTAAGGTACTTTCATTACCCATAAATGATTTGATATTGAGATCAAAACAGCTGCATTGGACCTTTAAGCAGTTAGAAAAAGAGTGGAGACAACTACAATTCTCTCCATGTAAAAGCCCATTATTTTGGTAATACCTACCTTGCATCTGCATGCGTGTCTTGGCCAGCTCCATGGGGCAGCAGATGACACACTGTATGGCCCCGGCTGCAGCCCCAGCCAGGAACTGGTTCATTGGGGTGTCATGGCCCAGGTAACGCATGGTGTTGCCATGCACTCCAAACACTATGGCATTGATGAAGGTTAAGCCCATCATGGGGGAGCCGATGCCTTTGTACAGCCCAAACATCTGGGTAGGGAGGGGGAAAGGGGAGGGAAGGGGAGATGGAGGGTGAAGGAGGGAGAGATGGGGCAGGTAGAGAGAGAGAGAAAAATAGAAGGGTGGATATTAGAAAGAGACTGTATTCAAGGCTATGGACTCTTGTGTAGCATAAAAAGGGAGCCACATAATTCTAAATCAAATTTGCATGTCGTAGAATCCATGTATAAATTAAAAATATATATATGGGGGATTGGAACTGATGCAGACAATTATATTTATAGAAACCACAATCTATCTGCAATATTAAAGCTGACCTACCCCTAAAAAAACTTTTTTGTTGTTGTTGTTAAAACCCTGTTATAAGCCATCTATAAGAGAAAACAAACCAAAATTCCCCAATTACCCTATTTACCAGTGCCTCTCCTATCCCACCCCTGTGAGTATTTCAGCTGGCCCATAGCAATGGCATCCCACTCAGTCACAAGACCGGTGAGTTCATCTGACACAGACAGTTTCCAGGATCAGCCCTCAGGACACACTGACCTCATTAATAGCACCACAACAAATGCCAAAACAGCTTCAGGCCAAGAGACCCAATGAGCCATAACCTCTGTGAATAACTCAAGCAGAGCAGACCTCAATGTGGTTGTGCTGATAGGAGAGTGACCAAAGTGCCATCAAACAAAAATGTAGCCTATAGGGCTACAATATACCAAATATGACAACTTGACATGGGCTAATCACCTGTTAAAATTTTAATTGGAGACAGTTTCCACTAAATGATAAAGATGTATGTAGGACTTACCGACTCCTGCCGTACGATGGACTGGAAACAGTGGTAGGTCCCGCGGTAAAGAGGCTTGTCCACATTCTGGACCTGGAGTCTCACCTGCAATACAAACACAGGTCAAGGGTCAAAGGTCAAATAGAACCTGGACGGCCAATCAGCATCCCTCCTGAACCAACAAACACTTTCTGACAACACTATCACAACATAGGAACAAAAGGGAGGGAATATGGAGTATGATGCCATTACACACAAATATATGTGCTGCCATGAAGTGTACAAACATGTTTTTTCTGACACAACTTGGTGAATGTACATTAAGTCAGACATCAAAGAGTTACTTAGGGCTTTCTGTTGATAGGGGATGGGGAAGGGTCCTATTCTTGTTGTGGTTCAACAAAACCAAGACAGTCCAAGTGAGACAGAGATAGGTGGATGGATTGACCTTTGCTGTACTTACTACAGTGTACTGTTGTGAAGAAGTATCTACTAACACAGTAAGACCTTTTCTGTGAAACGAAGAAAGTCCCTGTTACAGGTAACAAGAAAATCTCCCACAATTATTAAGCCTATGTAAGCTAAGGATGTATACAATATCAGCACCATACATACAAATAGCATCTGTTATAGTGTAGAGATCATCCCTTTACCCAAACCATACTGTATTGCAGCATTTATGGTTGGTCTGAGACAAGCAGCAACTCTATTGAACTTAGTGACTGCAAGCTTTATTTGCATACAAGGAAAGAAACAAGAAAAACTAAACTTACCTTAACTGTGTCAAACGGGTGTCCTACTAAGACTCCGGCAGCACCTTAAGAGAATAATGAGAGAGCCATTATAGACAGGATAGCCTATAGCCAACGCTATACTTAACTGAGAGCAGATTGTTTCAAGTAAACATTGGGCTACTGTACTGTGTGTTACACTGATTATTCAGACAGTTTGAGAAGTTGTATTCTGGTAGGGGGAATAAATCTAAATTACAGATTTTTACATGCCTTATTGCAACACAATTGTTGATGTAAACAAAATAAATAGCTGTGTCCGCTTTTCAGATCACAACTTCAGAGATTGTAAACATACCCCTTTAATGTTGGCTATCACCTCACATAGAGGACATCACATCAGACTGCCAAAAATATAAGCTGCAATTCATCCGAGATGGAAATGTAAACCCTGTAGCCAACAACAACCTGCAACTGTAAACAAATAGCAGCCCTGGGTTCAAATAGTATTTGAAATCTTTCAAATACTTTGAGCGTTTGCTCGAACCTGCTTTGCGAGCCAGATGGGTGGGATTTGCAGTTGAGATGATTATATTGGTCCATTAAGCCAGACAGGCTAAATCAGGCACCAGTAAAGTATTTGAAATTATATAAAATAATATTTGAACCCAGGTTTGAGACAGTGATGCTATCTGGATCTAGAAAGTGCTGATAAATATCTGGCAAGGCCACTGGGGAGAGAGCGTGATTCTTCAGGACTAGTCCTGATGACTGCTCTACAAGTTAGCCTACATAACGTGTTCAGGGGTACCCAACCCTACCTTGTTCCGATGCCATTTTGAGACATCTCACTACTGACTCTGGTATTTTGGTGTAACCTTACCTAATACAAGCCCTCTCCTCCCCTCCCCCTGGTTCTGACTATGGAGTGAAACCTCAGCCCTGGGCCCTGACAGCAACTGTCCTGCTATAGGCCTTGATATAGGCCTACAGAACTATCCTCCATATTGGCACCAAACGTTCCATAACAACATTCTGAAATGAAATGTATTGTGCACCAGCATGGCGCCCATGAGAAAGCCACAACCCAAACAGAGTTTGCAGAGCTCTGGTTACTGGCCATCTCTCCAGCTATGGTCTGTCTGTGCCTTTCTGGACTGGCTAGAACAGCTAGGCTAATCCTAACTAAGCAGCACCTGCTGTGTCACAGTGGGAGGACAGGCCCCAGCCAGCCAATAAGAGCCAGGCCACTTATATAAACCAGTCAAAGAACAGCAGTAGGCATATGTTAGTTGCAAGGGGATCACAAGTCAACACAGTGACCTCAGAGAAACTACCACCATTATTTGTGTCTTTGTGAACAGGCAGGCAAGCAGCAAATATGGTAATATTTGTCCAATACCTTAGGTATTAATACCACAGTAGCTACAGTGGAACAAACTACTAGTACCTGGGCAATTTGCAAAGTTGAGCTGTTTTTTTATTTTCCTTCACTTTTTGTATCTACTTAAAATTTGCAGTGGTACAGTATTATGCAAAGGTCTGTGTCTGCCTGGTACAAGGGAACTACGTAAGTTATTAATTTCCCTATCAGGGCTCTACGCTGACCTTTTTTACAAGGAGCACGCGCACGCCTATGTTGAAAAATGCAGATGCACACAGAAATGTAGGAGCACAATTTAAAAAATGTGAGGTATTAAAGCTAGAATCCTTCATTTGTCTAGGTGTGCTGGTGCTATTAAATAAAAAACCCAGGTCGCACAGCGAAATATTTAGGCGCATATGCGAGTAAAATGGTCACACTGTAGAGCCCTGCCTAGTCACCTTGGAATGATTGCTTTGAAGGCCTAATGCAAAGAGTTTCCTGAAAACGGCGGGAGATATCAGTGGAACTGATTTACAAATGCTCAGGGGCTTGTCATCATTTTTGGAGGGTGCCATGTTGCCACCAACAGTTCTAGTCAGAATTCCAATTAGAATGTTATGGAACATTTGGTGCCAACATGGAGGTTAGTTTACACCCATGTATGGTTATGGCTCAGCTCCAAATAGTGGGCCTAGTAGGCCTACACTTCCATTTAATACCAAAGTTGCCCTCTGAGTCGAGTCAGGCTTTTCCTGCCATTCCACTCGAGTTGAGCATATGGGTCCCTCCCCTATGGGTTTACATGTACACCAAGCCACTCCACAGCAGATTAGTGACAGGGGGAGGGAGAGCGTAATTGGTCTGTGAAGGGGTGTGTGTGGATGCCTCTCCTTTTTACAGTCGAGCTATCTTAGGTTGTCTGTTCCAGTCTGCTATGCTATAGGAACATAGTCCTACATGCTTTCCATTCTTCACAGGGTGTACAGAGGACACCAATGAAGCTTGTGGGCGGCTGGAAAACACCTGCGGTAGGATTTCTAGGCTATGTCCTAGTGAGAAGGAAGAAAGGAAGCAATCTTATCTTGAATATTGATAAGTAACCTTTTATGATTGTTAATTGGTGCATAAATCATTGATTGATGGAGCAGTAGCTGAAACCACAGATGTATTATTTATCATAAATCCTTTCACCAGGGAAGATATATACTTTTTGCTTTCAACAACATAAACGTGTTCTTCCTGGAGAGCAAGGCCACCCACTTAGACCTGACCACCTATAAACGAATCTAACTTAGAACAATAGTACCAAGGTTACATTGAAGACCACTGGAATCAGATACCCAAATAAGGTCTAACTCTGAAATACCCATAACCCCAGATTTCCAGCTTTTCTGACATAGCATAGGAGCTACTTTTTTCTGACACCAGATAGCAGACTCAACATGACTTGCACCAACCTGACTTTCCAAATATATCTACATTACAACAATTGTCATGCCTACCGATTATTCAGACTGTAGGCTACAGTTAGTCTGTGTACCAGTCTTTTTAGCTAACATTCCACTCCTTGCCACTCCTGCCATTCAAATGACCGGAGTGGCAAGGAGTGGAATGTAATAGCTGAACAGAGATGGCAACCAGGCTAGGCTACAGTATTTTTAGGTGTCAAATGTATATTGTTTGCCATTTCAGTTATGCTGTTCAGTGCTTGACTTGGGCAGGAGCTCACTGGAGCTGGGCACCTAAAATGTTACACTGCTTGAGCTCCTTCCTCTTATAGAATATTATTTGCTCAAAAGTATTGTGGAGCTCCTGCACCTAAATATAAATATTAACACCCAAAATGAGTACTGGCACCTATTTCAGTGCAAGTCACGCACTGATGATGTTACAATAAGACAAGGAGTGATTGTTTTCATGCATTGTCTCTGAATAGTTCCAGACAGCTATATGATGTTAAGTGTTTTCCATCGCTAGATAGAATTTGGAGAATGCTCCTTGTGTGCTGACTTGCGCCAAGAACAAAAGTGTGGTGGATATCACGTATCACACGATGCTAGTACGCCGGGTAGTTAACCGCTTGATGGGAATAAATCGAGAGCTTCACAATGTCAACATTGTGTAAACTACAGTATGTAAGAATTCATTTCTCAAATAGCATGTTTGGTTTTAGGCCAAGTATATGTGTGTGAGTGGTAACGTTAGGTGTGATGATGGATGGATGACATAGCTACAGGGACAGCTTGTGTAGTGCCTAGCGTGTGTGGGTATGGCTACAGTAGCTATAGACATCACTAGCCAACTAAACTCAACTCCACGATTTACGATCGTGGTGTTGAGTGATCGTGGAGTTGAGTTTAATCGGCTAGCTACCCGCACTAACCAGTCAGACACGGGATGTGCTACAGTAGTAGCTAGCCTTCCAACATTGGCTGCAGTAGTAGCTAGCTGGAAAGCGATGCGTGTTTCAAAATAGACTTACCTCCAATGCAGCCAGCAAGAAAGTCCATAACCAGTCTTCAGCACAAGTTTGCGATTCAGGAGGCAGTGATATGTCAATTAACTATTATTAGATACTTTTTGAAACAGATTCGTTTGACACCGACACAACTTGATACAACACGTCGTAAATTACACAGCTAGCGCGGGAAGCCAGCTAACTACTGTAGCTAGTAAGCTAGCTACGTCGCTTGCCACTTAGCTAGCTACTATAGCTGGCTAAAGTTTTTGTTTAGTCCTAGCAAGGCAAATGTGCTATAAACTTGCTAGATAATATATATTTGTTGATATATCTGCGGCCGTTAGAGTTAGCTAGCTACACGACATCCATGAGCTGTCCTAGCTAAATGACTTTACACTCCTCTCTGCCATACACTCGGTCTGTCTGACCAACGTTTTGACAGATGACATTGAAGGTGTGTACCACCTGGGGCATATTCAATACACCGATTCTGTTACAAAACGTTTCTTTAACAGAAGCAAGCGGAACAAAACGGGGCGGGACATACCTGCATTTGTCCAATAGAAATTCACGTTTTTCTCTGTTTGCTTCCGTTTGGTTCTTAAAATGTAAACGGTTTCCGTAATGAATATATCCCTACTTCGTGTAAACATCGTATCCACTCACATTACAGTGCCTAAGCCGCAATCCCCCTTTTCGATTTTACCCCAAAAGCGTATTGGTTGTGCACGAAAATACTAGTAATGGGAAGTTCGGCTCTTTTTACTGACTCTGAGCTTTTCGACTCATTCAGTAAAAATAACGAATATTTCGACTAATTTCGTTCACTTGAGTCAGTTATTCCCAGAGCACGCAGGACGCCCTACCCGCGAACGATGAACTGAAAACTCGAGAGTCATGATTATTCGAGCCTTTCGTTCACCATAGGAGGATTTTTGGAGCTGTCATTTGTGACTGAGACTTGTAAACAATGTACATTTGTTGATTGCTTGGCATACAAATAAGATTACTTATTGATACATTTGAAACGAGGTCTAGTTGTGGCCGGAACCGGACTAGATTGCGAACGACTCTTTAGGAATGTATTGCTTGACTGCTGTGAGGGTGATAAGTAGTCAGACAATTCACACTAAATTTGCTCACAATTTGAAATTGCGAGTGAGACAAGAGTGGAAACTCGCGAGTTCAGGATGATCGTGCAAGACTACTATGAATTTGAGAGGTAAAACATTTCTCTAACCTCATTCTTTAGCATTATGTGTCATGGCTACCATTATGTAAACATTAAGACTAAGGAGAGCACCATTAAGTTGAAACATTATTATGTTACACAATATTAGATGCGTAACTTCCTGTACAGCAATGCTTCAGAGACGCCTTTCCTCTTATCACAGCATTCCTTGCTAATGGATACCTAAGATTTCCCCCGTCGGTGTACAGCCTGAGAGTGAAAATGAAATTTCAGTTAGGATTTTAGACCCTTCTTACTATTTCTTGTTATGTCTACCTTTTTTTGTACTAAATTATATTTTAAATTGGTTCCAAATTGCAATCACTGTAGTCCTGTGTAAACCAATTAGCCTGGTAAGCATGTTCGTGTAAATATTTCGATTAATCATTGTGACACTGAATTTTGAAAGGAGGCTGTCAAATAGTTTCATGATATTTACTTGTAGTACCTGGAACCAGCAAAGTAATAGTGCAGACTGTAGGAAGACTGATTTGATTGTCTTTATTTATTTAATGTCATGGTCAACCATCACACATCTATAAGACAAAGACAAAAACATTAGTGAAATAAAGTAGTACATCCAATCACTAATTGAAGAATGACTACAATTAAGGTCAAGTAGCAGCCTTGACCCCATTCATATTGATAGACCAAATATTTGCTAATGAAACAGCTTATAAAGCAGCATCCTGACTTATGAGCCTCTGAGGCTGCTATTGAATCTGATCAGCCTGGCAGGAATAGAGCTCACCCACTGGATCATATGCATCAGCCTATAAGGCACTTTGACTGCTAATATGCCTGCAAGGAGCTTTTCTCATGAAACAGCCTACAAGGCAGCTTTCACTGGTGTAGAGAGGAGTAGGCAGGAGGCAGTCATAGTTTTAGAACTACTGCATTTATTTAAGCACCATAGATCAAAGCGGGACAAAACCCAAATGCTGTTGTGCTCAAAATATTTCTTCATAAACAAAAAGGTACAGGGCAAACCTAAAGTGCAAAATAATAAGTACTCAGGAAATAGTAGGAGAGATTCCTCTCAGGAAAACAAGTAACATTTACAATGACCGACAAAGACAAATGGCAGAGGTAGTATTTATATACAGTGATAGAGTGGTCCACAAACGAAGGGAAAAGATGAGAGGAGGAGAGTACATAGAGGCTAGAATGAATACAGTGTGGCTGCTATGATCAGGGGTGTATTCATTCTGCTGATTCTTTTGAAAAACGTTTCTTAAACGGAGGCAAACGAAACGGGGATAACAATACCTGAATTTGTCCAATAGAAACTCTTGTTTGCAACTGTTGGACTAATGATTACACCATAAAGAAGATAGATGCAGGCAAGAGTGTGCAAGGCGGTGTTGAATGTGTCACTGTCTGTCCATGTGTCACTGTCTATCATCTAAAAAATGTCTCATGACCTGTGTGCACCTACGTTGTAAACTTTCATTCATAGGCTAGGTTGCAGCAACCTCATGATGGGTATAGGGGAAATTCGACTATCATGTAGTAGACTAAACCTATCGATGTTACAATGAACTGGGTGAATGGAATATGAATGACAGTAATCCAACATGCTGTAATAGAAATAAGGATCATGCTCATGAAAAAAAAAAATTGTCCTACCTCATCATAAACGGCACTGACCGCCACTGATGTGTGTGGTCTTTATAATTTCCTAAACATAACGGACATGTGGTGCAGTGGGCTATCCTCTTGACACAGTAAAGGTAAGCGTTTTGATAATGTATTTAATTGAAGTGAAGACATACATACCTAAAGATGCTGCTATGAGCCTTTTTTGGAAAAATATCATTCTGGTGATGACAACTGCTTGGCTGAACTCTTCCTTACATTGACAGGTGAGGATACAAACTCAGAAGCAGTTCACTGGGATATGGCAGTGCTTCGTAAACAACGTTATCAAAAGAAGGGGTGAGTATAAATATTTTCTGGCAGAAAGCAGTCCTATTCAGTCGGTTCATCAGTCACCTTATCTTATAGTCTAAATTGAGAAGCACACTGACCCACCCTCCCCTCTCTCCTGTATCTCCAGGTCCATGGCTTCTTCAAGGGAAGAAGCCTGTTACCATGGATTCCATTACTTCCTCTGTGATGTTTGGGATGTACAGGAACTGCTGCCAGTGTCTCAGTCAGCTGAGGGGGGGACCAGGAACCCCAAACACCAAACTAGAAATCTTCCTCTCCGGCCAGGCTGGGGGTGTGGCTACAGTGAGGAGTTCTATTTCTGAGGATAGTTATTATTTTGTTGTGTTTTTTTAACCTTCACAGGATGCACTCAGTGTGATTGCATGGCAATTTAATTTACGTTCTAAAGGAGGAACAATGCCATATTATCCAAACTTGGGTCCCTATTTACATGATTTGGCTTTAACACATGACTTAATGTTTAAAAAACATACGGATGAGCTAGTTAAAAAGCTAAGATTTAAAGTGGGCTTCTTTTTTAGAAATAGATCTTGCCTCTCCCTAAATAGCAGGAAGCAGATTGTAGTCGACTTTTCTGTCAGTTCTAGATTATGGTGACACCATTTAGCAAATTGCAGCAGCAACTAATCTTAAACTTTTGGATGCCATCTACCATAGCACCATTCGTTTTATCACTGGTGACAGTTTTAATACCACTGCATCCTGTATCAAAAGGTTGGCTGGTCCTCATTAAAGTCCCGTAGATCAATTCATTACTCCCTTGTTGTTTACAAAGCCCCACTACACAAGCTTCCAACTTATCGAACTTCGTTGCTAACGTATAAAAGAATGAGATACCAAACCCGTTCACAGGGTTGGTTAACTCTTCAGATTCCTTGGGTCTCCACGGAATTAGGTAAATCTGCTGTTAGTTTTCACTCTCCACATTTTTGGAATCACTTACAGAATTCATTACATTTGGATTCCCTGGTGCCACTAGGGCATTTAAAAACCCTGATGATAGATGAGTTCACTGAGGTGTGCAATTGTTTTGATTGATTGATTTAGCTAGGAACTTGTTTATGATGGCTGTGAGGTTGGTGATGTTCTGGTGTAGTGTATTTCTTATTGTATTTTGTATCTTTTGCTTTGTGGTCTCACTGCACCATTGAAAATGAGACCCTGGTCTCAATTGGGCTCCCCTGATTAAATAAAAGTTAATAAAATAAATATAAGTCCTGTTACTGTGTAACTATCTGCCAACCGGTATGTGAATTCACTGACAGTCCCATTTCCTTATTCTGGTCTCTTAGGTGACAGTGATGGCACCAGGTGACATAGTGAAGGTGAGGCTGAAGTGTCAGACAGAGTCCATGCGAGCCAGAAAAGGAGCCAACCTGCCCAAACCCAAGTACCGCAGCTCCGTCCACTGTCTGCTGAACATCGTCAGAGAGGAGGGGGTGCTGGGGTTCTACGGGGGGCTCTGCTTCTCATGCTGAGGGATGGCTGTCCTACGCCACCTACTTCCTGACTTACAGCACGCTCTGTGAGTGGTTCACCTCGACTGGGAAGAAGGGACCAGGTGGGTGAGATTCTATTGGCCAAAAGTTGACCTTTTGACCCTCAAACTGTTTTATATTGATCCAAAGGTGGGTCTTACAGTGCACAACAGGATGCAACGTTACAGGAAGTTAAGATATAAATGTGTTCTGTAGTACTGCATATTAACGGCAACAGTCTAAATGTTGACCCTAATGAATGAGCCTTTGGCTTCTAGTCTACAAATGCTACATTTATTATTGTGTAGTCTATAGAGAGCATGTAACCCTATCTCCTTACCATTATGTCTTTGGATTACCAGAGTGGACAGGGGGATGCTGGTGGGTGGGTGAGGTGGCTGGTATGACCGGCTGGACAGTAGGTACACCCATGGATGTGATAAAGGCTCATCTCCAGATGGACAGAGATGTGGATATCAAGAGATACAAGGGCTTTGTCCACTACATCACAGAGACGGTCAGGTTGAAGGGGTGAGGGGGTGTTCTTCAGGAGCCTGGGAATCAACTGTCTACGTGCCTTCCCTGTCAACATGGTGGTGTTCGCTATCTACGAACTCCTGGTAGTCTTCCTCAGAACACAACCTGTTGTTATAGAACCCCCCACACTGGAGTTTAAGTAAGGCACTAGACCAGGGAGGGCAACTTTGATGGGGGTGGGGGCCACAAAAAATAGGAACTCATCATGAGGGGCCGCAGTGTCTCGTAGGTCTGCGTACACACATCCATACTTACACATGCAGTCAGAGCCGGGCCTAGCCAGCTGCCCATCCCTGCACTAGACTAACGAGACTAATGTACCTCTTCTCTCTCTCTCTCTCTCTCTCTCTCTCTCTCTCTCTCTCTCTCTCTCTCTCTCTCTCTCAGTCTCGGTTCTTCTCTGTCTTTCTCTCTCTTTCTTTTTCTCTTTTGGATCAGTAGAGGGGTTGAATGATATGCACCTTCTTTTCTGGGGGAAGGACTCAAAGGGTGTACCACTTCAGTCCTCAAGGGCCTCACTGTCTTCTGACTTGCATTCTTGCCCATTAATCTGGGAATCCAGGTGTGTGGGACACACTGGTTAATGAGTGCTGGGAAATGATCAATTAAGAACCAGGGAGAGCCAACAAACAGCTTGACTGTGACCCTGAAGGATACACGTTTTTCCACCACTGGTCTTTGCGATAAGCTACAGGAAAAAGGCAACTCCTCCCTCCCTCCTGTCTGTCTGTCATCAAATCAGAGAAAGATAAGCCTAAGCATTTTAGGCAAGCTGCTGGCTGGTGATAGCAACTAGCAAGCTGAACAGTACTTGTCCGTTTTTTAGGCACTTCTCTACTTGAATCAGTTGTATTTGTATTTATTTAGCATTTTATCAATGAGCTGCAAAGTGCACAATTTAAAGGGTTAGTTATTCAGGTCAAAAGGACTACAGAAGCAGTGTTGGATAGGCATGAGTACGGGGACTGGAAAGAATGAAACGCACAACAAAGAAAAATAAAAGTGTGAAAAGTAGAAACTCCGTGTTACATGAGTAATTGTTTTTGAAAACCAAGAATGTACGGGCAGTTATACAGTATTATGTGCCCGTATAAACATTAAGGCTCTTAATACTTACAGCTCATTACCTAACAGTGGCATACCAGATGGATTCAGGTAGCATTTAAACAGGAGTGCAAAGCAAAACATAGAAGCTTGGCCTCTGTGGCCTTTGTGTTGCTACTTTGCATGCTGATAGTAAACATGACCTACTACTGTACATACCAGACACATTAGGTTATAAACAAAGAACACATGCCACTTCATAGGAGCAATATGATAGTTGTATCAGTATGACTCATCTCTGTGTTGATTTTGACTGTTGTATTCTGTGTATTACTCAGGTACTCATGACATCATCATTAATAAATAACTGCTGTTCATGGACAATGCTGTAACCATCGATACTCTATCTATCTATCTATCTATCAAAATAAAGGAAACACTTGAGTAAATGAGGGATACAAAGTATATTGAAATCAGGTGCTTCCACAAAGGTGTGGTTCCTGAGCAATTCCTAAGCAATCCCATGCTTAGGGTCATGTATATAAATGCTGGGCAGGTCCAGTTGCCCATTATTTTGGCTACCATGGCTATGCCCCCATAGGATGACAATGACCCAATCCACAGGGCACGAGTGGTCACTGAATGGTTTGATGAGCATGAAAATGATGTAAACCACAAGCCATGGCCGTCTTTCACCAGATCTCAACCCAATTGAACACTTATGGGAGATTCTGTAGCTGTGCCTGAGACAGTGTTTTCCACCACCAATTTCTTGTGGAAGAATGGTGTCGCATCCCTCCAATAGAGTTCCAGACACTTGTAGAATCCATTCCAAGGCGATGGGGCCCTTTATCTACTTCCCCAGAGTCCAATGAAATTGTGGACACCATTTTTATGTCTCTGTGTCCAGTATGAGGTAGTTTCGTGAGCCAATGCTAACTAGCATTAGCACAATTAATGGAAATCTATAGGTATCTGCTAGCATGCTAGCAGGTACCCAGACTTCCAGTCATTGCGCTAACGCTAGTGTCACGGAATCAGCCGAGGCTGCCCCTCCTCCTTGCTCGGGCAGGCTTCGGTGTTCGTCGTCCCCGGAGTACTAGCTGCCACCGATCTATGTTTTGGTGTTTGTCTAGTTTGTCCTGATTGTTTTCACCTGTTTCCCATTATGTTATATTGTATTCCCTTTATAACCCCCTGTCTCTAATTGGTTATTGTGTGTGATTGTTTTCCGTTAGGTCGGCAGTGCTGGTTGTATGCGATTATTGTTCCTCCCTGTTTGGAGTTTTGTTTTGTACTTTCTTTACTGTGTTGAGTAAAGTACGTTCTGCCAGTAGTTCGGTGTCCTGCGCTTGACTTCGTTTCCCGCATACACGTCACCTTGACAGATAGTTAGCAATTGCGCTAGCACTCGTTAGCAACTTCCTTCAAACCACATGCAGAGACATAAAAAATGGTATCCACAAGTCACAGGAGGTTGGTGGCACCTTAATTGGGGAAGAGACGCTCGTGATAATGGCTGGAGCGGAATTAGTTGAATGGTATCAAATACTTTAAATGCATGGGCTCCAATATGTTTGATGCCATTCCATTAGCTCCTTTCCAAACATTATTATGAGCCGTCCTCCCGTCAGCAGCCTCCACTGCCAGAAGTTCATCTGTCTCTGGGGAAGTACAGTGAGGGAAAAAAATATTTGATCCCCTGCTGATTTTGTACGTTTGCCCACTGACAAAGACATGATCAGTCTATAATTTTAATGGTAGGTTTATTTGAACAGTGAGAGACAGAATAACAACAACAAAATCCAGAAAAACGCATGTCAAAAATGTTATAAATTGATTTGCATTTTAATGAGGGAAATAAGTATTTGACCCCTCTGCAAAACATGACTTAGTACTTGGTGGCAAAACCCTTGTTGGCAATCACAGAGGTCAGACATTTCTTGTAGTTGGCCACCAGGTTTGCACACATCTCAGGAGGGATTTTGTTCCACTCCTCTTTGCAGATCTTCTCCAAGTCATTAAGGTTTTGAGGCTGACGTTTGGCAACTCGAACCTTCAGCTCCCTCCACAGATTTTCTATGGGATTAAGGTAAGGACCTTAATGTGCTTCTTCTTGAGCCACTCCTTTGTTGCCTTGGCCATGTGTTTTGGGTCATTGTCATGCTGGAATACCCATCCACGACCCATTTGCAATGCCCTAGCTGAGGGAAGGAGGTTCTCACCCAATATTTGACGGTACATGGCCCCGTCCATCGTCCCTTTGATGCAGTGAAGTTGTCCTGTCCCCTTAGCAGAAAAACACCCCAAAGCATAATGTTTCCACCTCCATGTTTGACGGTGGGTATGGTGTTCTTGGGGTCATAGGCAGCATTCCTCCTCCTCCGAACACAGCGATTTGAGTTGATGCCAAAGAGCTCGATTTTGGTCTCATCTGACCACAACACTTTCACCCAGTTCTCCTCTGAATCATTCAGATGTTCATTGGCAAACTTCAGATGGGCCTGTATATGTGCTTTCTTGAGCAGGGGGACCTTGCGGGCGCTGCAGGATTTCAGTCCTTCACGGCGTAGTGTGTTACCAATTGTTTTCTTGGTGACTATGGTCCGAGCTGCCTTGAGATCATTGACAAGATCCTCCTGTGTAGTTCTGGGCTGATTCCTCACCGTTCTCATGATCATTGCAACTCCACGAGGTGAGATCTTGCATGGAGCCCCAGGCCGAGGGAGATTGCCAGGTTTTTTTGTTTCTTCCATTTGCTAAAAATCACACCAACTGTTGTCACCTTCTCAACAAGCTGCTTGGCGATGGTCTTGTAGCCCATTCCAGCCTTGTGTAGGTCTACAATTTACCTTGGAGAGCTCTTTGGTCTTGGCCATGGTGGAGAGTTTGGAATCTGATTGATTGATTGCTTCTGTGGACAGGAGTCTTTTATACAGGTAACAAGCTGAGATTAGGAGCACTCCCTTTAAGAGTGTGCTCCTAATCTCAGCTCGTTACCTGTATAAAAGACACCTGGGAACCAGAAATCTTTCTGATTGAGAGGGGGTCAAATAATTATTTCCCTCATTAAAATGCAAATCAATTTATAACATTTTTGACATGCGTTTTTCTGGATTTTGTTATTGTTATTCTGTCTCTCACTGTTCAAATAAACCTACCATTAAAATTATAGACGGATCATGTCTTTGTCAGTGGGCAAACGTACAAAATCAGCAGGGGATCAAATACTTTTTTCCCTCACTGTATATTTCCTATTTTCTATGGACTATAGTAAAGGCCAAATTCAATATCTTATCAAATAATAAAAATATATAATAATAATAATACTTAAAGGGGTCCTAAAATTCTAAATCAAATAGCTAAATGATCCATGGTATGACCATCTTAAAACAATCCCCCCAATGTCTAGTACATTTCATTTTGGGAAATGTATTATGGCCAAAATGTGTATGAAATATACCAAATAAATGGACTGGTGGATGTGCTGACTCTATCAATGGCAGAATATAACAGTGTACACAGCATACATTTACATTTAGCAGACGCTCTTATCCAGAGCGACTCACAGTTAGTGAGTGCATACGCTTTCATACTGGCCCCCCGTGGTAATCAAACCCACAACCCTGGCATTGCAAGCGCCATGCTCTACCAACTGAGCTACACGGGGCTATACAAGTGTCATAAGCTGATACCAGCTGTCATAACTGTTTATTACATCTGTTATGACAATGTTATAATACAAGTTTTGTAGCCTGAAGGTTTCAAGAAGTGTAACAGAGCCATTGTTTTGGAATAGAACTCTAGAGACCTCTAGTAGACAGAGGAGACACTGCATCAACATGTTCATCACTCCACTGGGACACTTCTGATGTGATGCAGAACAGACATCTTCCCATTATATTTGACTGATCTGGTCCTCTGGGCATTTAGCAGAGCACACACACACATACGCCACTCTCTCTGGCATACAAACATGCCTCAGTCTCTCTAACACATACAAACATGCACACACACAAACACACACACACACACACTACCCTCCCATGAGTCCCAAATCAGATGTGAGAAAAGTATTTCCAAGGGCCATTTGACATTTAATCACATGGCATAAGATGAACCAGAGTTGAACATGTTGGTCTGAAGACTATAGGAGAGTGTAGAAGCTTGCTGCATGAGGCTGATATTTAGGTTGGCTAACATCATAATTCTAGTAGGACAGTCTCAGGTGGTTGATTGCCACTAATTACCACAGATTCCTGGGTCTTATTCACTAGGTGCCGAAAGGAAGAAAACAGACAAACAGGGAGGGAACTACCTATAGTTGTCCAATAAGAAATGCTTGTTTTCGTTTGCTGTTGCAAAACGTTTTGCTACAAATTGCATTTATGAATAAGACCCTGCTGTTCTGCTGCAGATGGTGCACTGCCTCTCTCTACCGGCCACATATGGAACTGAGCCATACACCAACCCACCTCAATGTTGCTCAATATTCACACACAATGCCTCAAATCCTGCAGCCTACAGCCAACTCTCTCTCATATCCTCACTGCTATCAGCCGAACAGATTTCTGGGAGATGATAGATCTATTGTTTAGTTTATCCACAACTGATGTGAAGAGGGATAACCCTCCGAATCAAGGTTCTCAGCTTGTTTGAGTCCCACAAACATGCTGAATAAAGATGAGTGTGATCACACACAGACACACAGGCATGCATGCACATGCGCACACAATAACATGTACACAGGCACACACACAACTCACACATCAATGAGCGCTTTGAATTTGAAGGACAGTCATAGAATAATCTAAGCAATGTGGCCTACATCATTACTTCAGGTAAAAGCATGAATCCCCTCTATCCTGTCCTGAGTTCCAACAACCAACTAGACGCCAATTGCCATAGAGATATTGTGCACACATTGGGGTATAAGGGCTTCTCCTGGAATCTGAGCTTTCTTACAAATACATAGTTGCTGAAATGATAGGAATTACATAATTACTTAAGGTCAAGGCGTGGGACCCTTCTATCCTGTCCTGAACTGTCAGTAATATGAAAAAAAGATGGATGGAGGGATAATGGAGGAATATACAAACAGAATGAATGAAGGTCATCTGAGGTGAGACCCATAGAGGCATGTATGACCAGTGTAATGAGCTATACATTACACCAGGGGGACATCTGGATGTTTTTGTTCCAGCAACCAACTAGACACCAATCACCATAAAGATCTGTGCACATTGGGTATTAACTGCTTCTCCTGGAAACTGGGCTTCCTTACAAAGACATAGTTGCTGAAATTCTACGAATTACCGACTGTGTACTGTGAAACAAGAAAATCCCTCAATGTTTCCTTTGTTCTCTGCTCATAATTAAACCCTGCATGTCTTTTCCCCTTATGCAACAAAAGCAGCATGCAATTATGCAGGCTTCTAAAGATCTCAATGAGCTAAGTTAAGCTGGCTAAGTATGCACCACACTACTTTTAGAGGAGGATAGGGGGTGGGGAGTGTCTTTTATTATCTTAGAACCTTTTGAAAATGTGTTATTGTTCAAGTCTCCACTCGCATTCCCTGTTGCTAACAAATTTGTTTGCATCCCTGTTAGTGAGCATTTCTCCTTTGCCAAGATAATCCATCCACCTGACAGGTGTGGCATATCAAGAAGCTGATTAAACAGCATGATCATTACACAGGTGCACCTTGTGCTGGGGCCAAGAAAAGGCCACCCTAAAATGTGCAGTTGTGTCAAACAACACAATGTCACAGATGTCTCAAGTTTTGTGGGGGGAGTGCAATTCGCATGCTGACTGCAGGAATGTCCACCAGAGCTGTTGCCAGAGAATTAAATGTTAATTTCTCTACCATAAACCGCCTCCAACGTCATTTTAGAGAATTTGGCAGTACGTCCAACCGCAGACCACGTGTAACCACGCCAGCCCAGGACCTCCACATCCGGCTTCTTCACATGCGGGATCGTCTGAGACCAGCCACTCGGAGAGCTGATAAAACGGTTGGTTCCTGCACAAACTGTCAGAAACCATCTCAGGGAAGCTCATCTGCATGCTCATCGGCCTCACCAGGGTCTTGACCTGACTGCAGGTTGGCACCGTAACCGACTTCAATGGGTAATTGCTCACCTTCGCTGGATGAATCCCGGTTTCAACTGTACCGGGCAGATGGCACACTGTCAGAAACCGTCTCAGGGATGGCATCGTGTGGGCGAGCGGTTTGCTGATGTCAACGTTATGAACATAGTGCCCCATGGTGGCGGTGTGTTTATGGTATGAGCAGGCATAAGCTACGAACAACGAGCACAGAGATACCATGATGGGATCCTGAGGCCCATTGTCGTGCCATTCATCCCCGCCCATCGCCTCATGTTTCAGCATGATAATGCACCGCCCCATGTCGCAAGGATCTGTACACAATTCCTGGAAGCTGAACATTTCCCAGTTCTTCCATGGCCTGCATACTCACCAGACATGTCACCCATTGAGCATGTTTGGGATGCTCTGGATGGACGTGTACGACAACGTTTTCCAGTTCCCGCCAATATCCAGAAACTTTGCACAGCCATTGAAGAGGAGCGGGACAACATTCCACAGGCCACAATCTACAGCCTGATCAACTCTATGCGAAGGAGATGTGGTGTGCTGCATGAGGCAAATGGTGATCACACCAGATTCTGACTGGTTTTCTGATCCACGCCCCTACCTTTTTATTAAGGTATCTGTATTCCTAGTCATGTGAAATCCATAGATTAGGGCCCAATGAATTAATTTTAATTGACTGATTTCCTTACTCAGTAAAATCGTTGAAATTGTTGTATGTTGCGTTTATATTTCTGTTCAGTCTACAGCCTGTTTTGTGGATGCATACGTTGGGCTTGAACAGGCTGGGTTTGAAGAGGCTTCTGAATGCCACAAGACTGTGTTAGGGTCAGTTTGAAAGTATAAGCTCTGCTCCTTCAGGGTAGCTATTCGCCCAAGCAAAGCATAAATATAAAATAGCCTACAGGCAGTGAGCGCGGTAAGCTATATCAATCCCCCCGGCCTGAACACAGAACCTAACAGGATAGAACCTAACAGGAAAGAACCTAACAGGTTCTGTATTCCGGCCGGGGTGGTGATGGGAGCAAGAAGCCAGCACATAGTAGCAGTAGCAGCAAGCAGCAGCAGGATGAGTGAGCACACCTTGTTATCTTAAATAGACCGCCAGTAAGGTGGGCGTGATTGTCACAAGCCTCTAATTGGTGTCATCTCAACTGATGTGTTGGCCTGAGGTGGGGCACTCGGGTTTCCCTTCTGAACTGGCTCCGCTTAATTTCAGAAAGGAAATGCCATGTAGAAATATGTTTAACCATTTATTAAGAGATTAATAATCCAAGTCTTGGTGTATAGGCTCTGCTCCTTCAGTGTAGCTCACTGCCCAAGCAAAGCATCAATATAAAATAGCCTACTGGCAGTGAGTGCGTCAAGCTATACCAATCCTCTAAAACAGCAGAACCCTACGCCAGCCGACTATGTGTAGCTATGCCAGAGCGCCGTTTACATATAATCAATAGACCAGCTAAAGTAAACCTACCATTGCAAGAATGAATACTATGTGGGAATGTTAACCATGTGTGGCATTAACTGCGACGTATGACTCTTATCCCTCGTGACGTACCGCTGGGTACCCTCGCTTGAGGCAAGATGAGCTTCATCTGCCCATCTTGCCAACGTAGCAGTGTGAACCCAGCAGCCCCAGATATGCACCGCCGGGTGCTCTCACTGAACTATACGAGTAGTCTGATCATCTTTGGGCCTACATTAAATATCTACCATCTAACAAGCAATATACACACTGCCAACCACCTGTGCTAAAATGCACTGAACCTTATTACTATAACCACCAAAGCAATGCTATTTACTGTGGGCTGAACGCCGACATAGCAAACTATATATGGCATGGAACTCATCACTTTTAGCATCCAAAATCTCCTTGGCATTTAATCTTATATAGAGTTTGTAGGAAGCAGAGGACCAATGCCCCATGATCTACAGTGTGGATGCAGGGACAGATAGAGAAGCTGTTGAAGCAGCGCCAATGCGAAATGAATGGGCTGCATATACAGTACCAGTCAAAAGTTTTAGAACACCTACTCATTCAAGGGTTTTTCATTATTAAAAAAAAAAATTACATTGTAGAATAATAGTGAAGACATCAAAACTATGACATAACACATATGGAATCATGTAGTAACCAAAAAAGTGTTAAACAAATCAAAAGATATGTTATATTTGAGATTCTTCAAATAGCCACCCTTTGCCTTGATGACAGCTTTGCACACTCTTGGCATTCTCTCAACCAGCTTCATGAGGTAGTCACCTGGAATGCATTTAATTAACAGGTGTGCCTTCTTTAAAGTTAATTTGTGGAATTTCTTTCCTTCTTAATGCGTTTGAGCCAATCAGTTGTGTTGTGACAAGGTAGGGGGGGGGTGGGTATACAGAAGATGGTCTTTTACCAAATAGGGCTAAGTCCATATTATGGCAAGAACAGCTCAAGTAAGCAAAGACAAATGACAGTCCATCATTACTTTAAGACATGAAGGTCAGTCAATACAGACAATTTCAAGAACTTTAAAAATTATTCAAGTGCAGTCGCAAAAACCATCAAGCCGTATGATGAAACTGGCTCTCATGAGGCCCGCCACAGGAATGGAAGACCCAGAGTTACCTCTGCTGTAGAGGATAAGTTCAACAGAGTTACCAGCCTCAGATGATGCAGCCCAAATAAATGCTTCACAGAGATTAAGTAACAGACACATCTCAACATCAACTGTTCAGAGGGGACTGTGTGAATCAGGCCTTCATGGTCAAATTGCTGCAAAGAAACCACTACTAAAGGACACCAATAAGAAGACGAGACCTGCTTGGGCCAAGAAACACGAGCAATGGACATTAGACCGGTGGAAATGTGTCCTTTAGTCTGGAGTCCAAATTGGAGATTTTTGGTTCCAACCGCCATGTCTTTGTGAGATGCGGTGTGGGTGAACAGATGATCTCCGCATGTGTAGTTCCCACCGTAAAGCATGGAGGAGGAGGTGTTATGGTATGGGGGTGCTTTGCTGGTGACACTGTCTGTGATTTATTTAGAATTGAAGGAAATATTAGCCAGCATGGCTATCACATCATTCTGCAGCGATACACCATCCCATCTGGTTTGGGCTTAGTGGGACTATAATTTGTTTTTCAACAGGACAATGACCCAACACACCTCCAGGCTGTGTAAGGGCCATTTTACCAAGAAGGAGAGTGATAGAGTGCTGCATCAGGTGACCTGGCCTCCACAATCCCCCGACCTCAACCCAATTGAGATGGTTTGGGATGAGTTGGACGGCAGAGTGAAGGAAAAGCAGCCATCAAGTGCTCAGCATATGTGGGAACTCCTTCAAGACTGTTGGAAAAGCATTCCAGGTGAAGCTGATTGAGAGAATGCCAAGAGTGTGCAAAGCTGTCATCAAGGCAAAGGGTGGCTATTTGAAGAATCTCAAATATAAAATATATTTTGATTTGTTTAACACTTTTTGTGGTAACTACATGATTCCATATGTGTTATATCATAGTTTTGATGTCTTCACTATTATACTACAATGTAGAAAATAGTAAAAATAAAGAAAACCCTTTGAATGAGTAGGTGTGTCCAAACTTTTGACTGGTACTGTAGCTCAGGAGATAGCCCGAAGCATTGGAGGAGATGGAGCCGTGATGAAAAACCAGTATCTCATCATTGGTTTACCAGCATCAGTGATGAAAAATTGATTGCCCGGCATGGCCAGTGGTCGCCATTGCAGGTAGCGTAACATGAAAGAGAGGACAGAAAGCAGTGTTAGTTTGAGCAATGATACCCGCGTACCTTTACCTTTCCTATCAGTTTGGAAATGCTTAACCAACACGGTGAACATGTGAGTGTCCATAATTCAATCAGAATATCGTGAGATAATGCAATGATTAAAGAGAAAAGTATACGAAGTGTATTCCCCAACCGTAAAAACATGTAGAAAGCAATAAGACGACTGCCTCTAATAAAAATCATTGTACGAGCCGAAATCCCTTTCCTTAATGTGAATCCAGTTTTTGTTTAGAGTGAGGGTGATAGATAACCTTTGGCATTGCAATACTGCAAGAACTCAGGTAGGTTTCACAATCTCAGAATAAATAAATTGTACCATCATAGCAGCAAAGGATCAGAATGATGAGTTCCAGTATTTTGTCATTGGTTGCCAGCATCAACAGAGGTTCGCCAGGTGCTGCCCATGCTCAGCATGCAGGCAGCATAACATGAAAGAGAGGACAAAGCAGTGTTAGTTCTGGTGATGACAACAATGTTCCACATGCGAGAGTCCATATTGCAAACAGAACTTAAGAGATCATGCAAAATTAAAGGGAAGGAACATTTCGTGTATTCAGACTGAAGAACCCCTAAAGCCATCATAGTCTGGAAAAGCGTAATGTAAACCCAACACCACTGCCTTAATGTGAACTCAAACTTGTGCTACTGACAGAGGAGAGATACTCTTTGATATGCCTGACTGAATTTGGAATAGAAAAGGCATATGTGGTTATATAACAGAAGACATTGTACAGAGAGAAGACCATACAGTAGACTGCTGCGGAGCACACAGCTCAGCCATGACATACTGTACCATCACATAGCATAAAACACAGTATTGCTAACAAACCCCAAAACCGCAACTAAACGTTAGCTACGTACCCACCTTATCTAAATAGCCTGTCCTATTGAAATTGCTCAGCAGTAGCTGATGCATCTGCAGCATGCACAGTGTGCACAGTGAGAGTGAGCTGACTCAGCTGAAGGCTATGTCTAACGATATAACCGGTAAGCCAAGAGAGAAATAGACCCTATAGATTACTAGAATAAGTCTGCATATAAGAGTGTCTGAAATAAGCTCTCTAACAGACCTTCCCATAAGGGGCAATGAATGCTTGATTGCTAACACTGATCGCCATGTGGGTGTTTAGCAAGCGCTCCACATGCTAGGTAACGCTAGATCAACAGCCCATCCAACGCGGCTGAAACAATAGAAAGCCTTGATTAGTCATTGCACAGCTATACGGCGTCAGCTTCCCCACTAAGGTCCAGGGTAATAACTTAGAATCTGAGGAAGAAAGGTCAGGGTTAGGCAGAAGTATCCATTTAAAATGAGGCTGTACTCCTGTGAATATATGCTTAGTGATAAAAATACCCAGTATTGTTTAGCCGACAGACAGACTAACGCCATTCAAATAGCACAAGATATCACACTGCTCGACTGCTGAACAGTTCATGTAGCACCCACACATTTGGGCCACCACAGGTTGGTAGATATGAGTCACGCTCAGTGAGCTGCATCAGGGTATAAGATGCCTGCATACGGACTATGTACAAGCATGCATGATAACGCACAGAAACGTGCTTACTACTATCCTAAAATGATGTGCCATCGTACTGCAATGCTCCAGCAGATGCTGTGGAAGGGATAGCTAGTGTTGCCCTCTAAGTCACCACAACCTCACTGTGAGCTCTTGCAATAGCAATAATAGCAACCATGCCACAATGACTATGTACAGATGATACAGAACATAACAGCCAATGCATGAATAAGCACAACATTCACCTAAGTGATGTATACGGAGCCTAACCAGCACGTGCACCCATTATGCAATATTGGCAGCCATGCAATTATGCATAATGTGTGTAGAAAATGAAGCAAAGAATATCAGCTAACACCTGAATGTGTGAGCATTCACACATCAAGTGTTGCAGCCTAAACACATAATAGAACTAGTATGTAAGACATGAAAATAACAAAATGCAACAGAAAATATGATAGAAGACCAGTCACTAGAAAAATACTACTAGAACGCAAGATGACTGACTGTCACGGATTCTGCCGAGACTGCTCCTCCTCCTGGTTCGGGCAGGCTTCGGCGTTCGCCGTCCCCGGAGTACTAGCTGCCACCGTTGAATGTTTCTTGGTGTGATTGCTTTGGTCTGTCTTTTACTGTTGTCCGTTTGTGTCTGATTACGTGTCCTATAAGTTCCCTGTTTTGCATTGGTTAGATTGTGTGTTGTTGTTCGCCTGTCCGTAGTGCTGCGTGTTTCTGTATCTGTTTATTTGTTTATTTGTTATACGCATAGTTTGCGTATTGCTCGCCTCTGTTTTGTTGAGGCCGTTTACTGTATCCTTGCCTAGTGGTTTTTCACAGTAAACTTTGTTGGACTAAGCTTCGGTGTCCTGCGCCTGACTTCCACACATCATACACCTCAGCCTTGACAGAACAACACACCTTTATGGAGTCAGCAGGAGCAGTGGCGGCACCCAAGTCGCTGGAGGATCGGATCAGCGACCAAGACACCATGATCCGAATGGAGGGGAATAGACGCCGCTACCATCACCTACGCGGAGTTCTCCCGCCGCTTCAGGGCTGTCTTCGATCACCCACCTGAGGGGAGGGCGGCGGGGGAGCGTCTGTTCCACCTCCGACAGGGGAAGAGGAGCGCACAGGAGTTCGCCCTGGAGTTCCGGACTCTAGCGGCGGATGCGAGGTGGAATGAGAGGCCCTCATCGACCATTACCGGTGTAGCCTACGAGAGGACGTTCGTCGTGAGCTGGCCTGCAGGGACACCAACCTATCCTTCGACCAGTTGGTGGACATCTCCATCCGTCTCGACACCCTGCTGGCTACCCGCGGACGTCCCGAGTGGGGGTCGTCCATTCCACCCTCCAGCACCTCCGAGCCGATTCCCATGGAGCTCGGGGGTGCTGGCGCTAGAGAGAGGAGGAGAGAGAACCCGAGGGGGGCTATCCCCTGCACCAACTGTGGCCGTGGAGGACACACCGCGGCCAGGTGCTGGGGAGGGTCTCCTGGGAGAGGGGACAACAGGTCACGTACTGGGGAGTCATTTCAGGTGAGTAGGCGCCCCACTTACCCAGAGCTCTCTGTTGGTCACATGAGTATACCTGTGAGATTTCCACAGGTGGCTCCTCATTCCCAGGATAAGGCGCTAGTAGATTCAGGCGCAGCTGGGAATTTTGTTGATCGTGCATTTTGTTATAGGTTAGGAATTCCCCTTCGGCCGGTAGAAGCCCCCTTTCCTGTTCACGCCCTAGACAGCCGGCCGTTGGGGTCGGGGCTGATCAGAGAAGTCACAGCACCACTTAAGATGACGATGCAGGGGGGTCATGAGGAGATCATTCAGTTTTATCTGATTGACTCTCCTGCGTATCCCGTGGTGCTGGGGCTTCCCTGGTTAAGCGCCCATGATCCTACCATTGCGTGGCAACAGAGGGCTCTTATGGAGTGGTCTGCCCAGTGTGTAGGGAGATGTCTAGGTGTTTCCTTAGGGGCGACCTCGGTAGAGAGTCCGAACCAAGTGCCCGCAATGCGCATTCCCCCTGAGTATGAGGATTTAGCACTTGTGTTCAGCAAAACGAGGGCAACACGGCTACCACCTCATAGACAGGGGGATTGTGCGATAGATCTCCAAACAGGAGCGGCACTTCCAGCGAAGCCGTGTGTATCCCCTGTCTCAAGAGGAGACAGCGGCTATGGAGACTTACATAGCCGAGTCCTTGGCACAGGGATACATACGGTCCTCCACTTCCCCGGTTTCCTCGAGTTTCTTCTTTGTGAAGAAGAAGGACGGGGTTTGCGCCCGTGTATTGACTACCGTAGTCTCAATCAGATCACGGTTAAGTACAGTTACCCTCTTCCACTGATTGCGACTATGACAGAATCATTACGCGGAGTGCGGTTCTTCACAAAGTTGGATCTCAGGAGCGCGTACAATCTGGTGCGCATTAGGGAGGGGGATGAATGGAAGACAGCATTTAGCACCACCTCGGGTCATTACGAGTATCTCGTCATGCCATACGGGTTAATGAATGCTCCTTCAGTCTTCCAATCCTTTGTTGACGAGATTTTCCGGGACATGCATGGGCAGGGTGTGGTAGTATACATCGACGACATCCTAGTGTACTCTTCTACACGAGCCGAGCATGTAGCCCTGGTGCGCCGAGTGTTGAGAAGACTGTTGGAGCATGACTTGTATGTCAAGGCAGAGAAATGCCTGTTCTTCCAGGAGTCCGTCTCCTTTTTGGATTATCGGTTGTCCGCGTCTGGTGTGGAGATAGAGGTAGACCGTGGGTCGGCCGTGCGTAATTGGCAAACTCCAACCACTGTAAAAGAGGTGCAGCAGTTCTTGGGTTTTGCTAATTACTACCGGAGGTTTATCTGGGGCTTTGGACAGGTTGCAGCTCCCATTACGTCCCTGCTAAAGGGGGGTCCGGTTCGTTTGCAGTGGTCAGCTGAGGCGGACAGGGCATTTGTCAAACTGAAGAACCTGTTCACCTCGGCCCCGGTGCTGGCGCATCCGGATCCCTCTTTACCATTCCAAGTAGAGGTAGACGCGTCCGAGGCCGGCATTGGGGCAGTCCTGTCGCAACGGTCCGGCACGCCACCTAAGCTCCGCCCCTGTGCGTTCTACTCAAAGAAGCTCAGCTCAGCGGAGCGTAATTATGACGTTGGGGACAGGGAGCTGTTAGCTGTAGTCCAGGCCCAAAAGGTGTGGAGGCATTGGCTTGAGGGGGCTCAACACCCTTTCCTCATTCTGACTGATCACCGTAACCTGGAGTACATCCGGGCAGCTAGGCGATTGAACCCTCGTCAGGCTAGGTGGAACATGTTCCTGACCCGGTTTGTTTTTAAGATCACATACATCCCAGGGTCCCAGAACGGTAAGGCAGACGCCCTGTCCCGGCGGTATGACACAGAGGAGAGGTCCATTGAGCCTACTTCCATACTGCCGGAGTCTTGTCTGGTGGCTCCGGTGGTGTGGGAGGTCGATGCGGAAATCGAGCGGGCACTGCGTACCGACCCTACTCCCCCCGAGTGTCCTGTGGGGCGGATGTACGTTCCGCTCGAGGTTCGTGATCGTCTGATTTATTGGGCTCATACATCACCCTCCTCTGGACATCCAGGTATTGGCCGGACAGTGCACTGCCTTAGCGTGAAATACTGGTGGCCAACGTTAGCTAGGGATGTGAGGGTTTATGTCTCCTCCTGCTCGGTGTGCGCCCAGTGTAAGGCGCCTAGACATTTGCCCAGGGGTAAGTTACATCCCCTGCCCGTTCCACAACGACCATGGTCCCACCTCTCGGTGGATTTTGTGACCGACCTACCCCCCTCCCAGGGGAATACCACCATTTTGGTCGTTGTGGATCGGTTTTCCAAGGCCTGTCGTCTCCTCCCAATGCCGGGTCTCCCTACTGCCCTACAGACCGCTGAGGCCCTATTTACCCACGTGTTCCGGCACTATGGGGTCCCCGAGGATATTGGGGGGCGTTCATGGAACGCTTGGGGGTCTCGGTAAGCCTTACCTCGGGGTACCACCCAGAGAGCAATGGGCAGGTTGAACGAGTCAACCAGGATGTGGGTAGGTTTCTGAGGTCCTATTGCCGGGACCGGCCGGAGGAGTGGTCTAGGTATATCCCCTGGGCAGAGATGGCCCAGAACTCTCTCCGCCACTCCTCCACAAATTTAACACCTTTCCAGTGTGTTTTTAGGGTATCAGCCGGTCCTGGCACCATGGCACGAGAGCCAGATCGAGGACCCTGCGGTGGGCCCGAGTGGATTCGGCGCTCGGAGGAGACGTGGGACGCTGCCCATGTCCATCTGCAGCGGGCCATCCGTCAACAAAAGGCGGCGCCCGATCGCCACCGCAGTGAGGGACCGGTGTACGCACCGGGAGATCGAGTCTGGCTCTCGACTCGAAACCTGCCCCTCCGCCTGCCCTGCCGGAAGCTGGGTCGGCGGTTTGTGGGGCCCTTTAAAGTCCTGAGAAGATTGAACGAGGTGTGTTACAGGTTACAACTGCCTATTGAGTACAAGAATATTAACCCCTCGTTCCATGTGTCTCTTCTCAGGCCGGTCGTAGCTGGCCCACTCCAAGAAGATGACATAGGAGAGACCCCTCCGCCCCCTTTGGACATCGAGGGGGCCCCGGCGTACAGGGTCCGGACCCTCTTGGACTCGAGGCGCCGGATGAGTGGTCTCCAGTATCTCGTGGAGTGGGAGGGGTACGGTCCGGAGGAACGGTGCTGGGTGCCTAGGAGGGACATCCTAGATCCGTCCCTCCTGACTGAGTTCCACCGTGGGCATCCCACGCGCCCAGGTCCGCGTCCTCCTGGCCATCCCCGAGGCCGGGGTCGGCGCACGGCTGGAGCCGCGCGTCAAGGGGGGGGTACTGTCACGGATTCTGCCGAGACTGCTCCTCCTCCTGGTTCGGGCAGGCTTCGGCGTTCGCCGTCCCCGGAGTACTAGCTGCCACCGTTGAATGTTTCTTGGTGTGATTGCTTTGGTCTGTCTTTTACACCTGTGTCCGTTTGTGTCTGATTACGTGTCCTATAAGTTCCCTGTTTTGCATTGGTTAGATTGTGTGTTGTTGTTCGCCTGTCCGTAGTGCTGCGTGTTTCTGTATCTGTTTCTTTGTTTATTTGTTATACGCATAGTTTGCGTATTGCTCGCCTCTGTTTTGTTGAGGCCGTTTACTGTATCCTTGCCTAGTGGTTTTTCACAGTAAACTTTGTTGGACTAAGCTTCGGTGTCCTGCGCCTGACTTCCACACATCATACACCTCAGCCTTGACACTGACAGGAAGGACCACCTATGTAAAATGCATGACACATGATTAGACATGCTAATAAAAAGAGCCTGAAGCTACTGCTGCATATAAGAATGAAGTCAATATAACTACGTTAACTGAAATATTGAACACAGATACTTAAAAGTGTAGCTATATAAGCGAACTTATCCAAGTCATAATGATTTGTACAAGATTTGAGGTGTGACTGCCGCCGCAAGTCACTTTAACCGATGTGACTGGGATGACCTGTAAAATGTAGGCTATCACTGATAGTATGCATTAATTCAGCTTTCTCATGAGCTTCGCAATGATAACTGCTATCGATATTGATGCTGCACTAAACGATAAATGTCTGCATAGAGACTGAAATACTATTGAATCACCATGATAAGCACCATCTCCTGCTCATGATTAGAAAACATTGCTACTCACTCACTGTGCATCGAGCATAGCTTGTATGCTATCCCAGCATAGGCTACAGTTGAAGTCAGAAGTTTACATACACCTTAGCCAAATACATTTAAACTCAGTTTTTCAAACTTCCTGACATTTAATCCTAGTAAAAATTCCCTGTCTTAGGTCAGTTAGGATCACCACTTTATTTAAAACATTTGAAATGTCAGAATAATAGTCGAGAGAATGATATATTTCAGCTTTTATTTCTTTCATCACATTCCCAGTGGGTCAGAAGTTTACATACACTCAATTAGTATTTGGTAGCATTGCCTTTAAATTGTTTAACTTAGGTCAAACACTTCGGGTAGTCTTCCACAAGCTTCCCACAATAAGTCGGGTGAATTTTGGGACATTCCTCCTGACAGAGCTGGTGTAACTGAGTCAGGTTTGTAGGCCTCCTTGCTCGCACATGCTTTTTCAGTTCTGCCCAAATATTTTCTATAGGATTGAGGTCAGGGCTTTGTGATGGCCACTCCAATACCTTGATTTTGTTGTCCTTAAGCCATTTTGCCACAACTTTGGAAGTATGCTTGGGGTCATTGTCCATTTGGAAGACCCATTTGCGACCAAGCTTTAACTTCCTGACTGATGTCTTGAGATGTTGCTTCAATACATCCACATAATTTTCCTTCCTCATGATGCAATCTATTTTGTGAAGTGCACCAGTCTCTCCTGCAGCAAAGCACCCCCAAAACATGATGCTGCTACCCCCGTGCTTCATGGTGGGGATGGTGTTCTTCGGCTTGCAAGCGCCCCCCTTTTTCCTCCAAACATAACGATGGTCATTATGGCCAAACAGTTATATTTTTGTTCCATCAGACCAGAGGACATTTCTCCAAAAAGTACGATCTTTGTCCCCATGTGCAGTTGCAAACCATAGTCTGGCTTTTTTATGGCGGTTTTGGAGCAGTGGCTTCTTCCTTGCTGAGCGGCCTTTCGGGTTATGTCGATATAGGACTCGTTTTACTGTGGATATAGATACTTTTGTACCTGTTTCCTCCAGCATCTTCACAAGGTCCTTTGCTGTTGTTCTGGGATTGATTTGCACTTTTCGCACCAAAGTACGTTCATCTCTAGGAGACAGAACACGTCTCCTTCCTGAGCGGTATGACGGCTGCGTGGTCCCATGGTGTTTATACTTTCGTACTATTGTTTGTACAGATGAACGTGGTACCTTCAGGCGTTTGAAAATTGCTCCCAAGGATGTACCAGACTTGTGGAGGTCTACAATTTGTCTTGGCTGATTTCTTTTCATTTTCCCATGATGTCAAGCAAAGAGGCACTGCGTTTGAAGGTAGGCCTTGAAATACATCCACAGGTACACCTCCAATTGACTCAAATTATGTCAATTAGCCTATCAGAAGCTTCTAAAGCCATGACATCATTTTCTGGAATTTTCCAAGCTGTTTAAAGGCACAGTCAACTTAGTGTATGTAAACTTCTGACCCACTGGAATTGTGATACAGTGAATTATAAGTGAAATGATCTGTCTGTAAACAATTGTTGGAAAAATTACTTGTGTCATGCACAAAGTAGATGTCCTAACTGACTTGCCAAAACTATAGTTTGTTAACAAGAAATTTGTGGAGTGGTTGAAAAACGAGTTTTAATGACTCCAACCTAAGTGTATGTAAACTTCCGGCTTCAACTGTATTTTGATTTGTTTAACAGTTTATTGGTTACTACATGTTTCCATATGTGTTATTTCATTATTTTGATGTCTTCACTATTATTCTACAATGTAGAAAATAGTAAAAATAAAGAAAAACCCTTGAATGAGTAGGTGTTCTAAAACGTTTGACCCGTAGTGTATGTTGTGTAGTAATCTGTCAGTAGCCCATGTGCCTCACACTAATAACTTGGTTCCTTTCCCCCTCATAACTTAGCCTACTGTTCTGACTTGGTGGTGCACATGTAGCCTATAGCCTGTTTTAGAGAAATTTGATCATCGGATTTTGTAAGAGCTTTCATTGTCTGCTTATATGCCCCCTTTATTTATCCTACGGTTCTGACTTGGTGTACAGGGAGAATACTGTAAGAATGGCCCATGTTCTGAATGCTGTCGCTGTACATTTCAAAAGTGCTGAACAAATAGTTATATTGAGTACGTCCGTCCTAGCTCGCTCATTAATGTCTTATTCGAAATTACGGATTTCCTCTTATCCGCTCATTGTCCCCTTATGCCATAGTTTGTACATCTCAATTGTCAGTAGATATTACATTTGTTTAAGCAAGTCAACCATATCAGCTATGTTTTTTTAACAGGCAGTAAATGTGGCTGAATGAACTGTTTCACTGCCAGACATGGCTCCGCTGATAGCCAGGGGTAGCAGTGGTAAGGATTCACTCCATGGTGCTGAAAATAAATCTCTTCTTTTGGGACAGATTTATGTAGGTCCTAACAGTTTGTGGGCACCATTTGTCACCATTATAGTGCAATTAATATATTGTTTAGTGTTGTGTTGTGTAGTGGTTTTGCTGGCATGTATAAAAATTAAATACTAATGTAGTTTGCCCCACCAAGATTTACATGCTAAAATCGCCACTGACATTTCCACTTCACAATAACAGTACATACATTAGACTGGGGCAGCTCTACCAGGGCAGACAATTTATGAACTGAGTTGCTGGAAAGGTGGCATCCTATGACAGTGCCACGTTGAAAGTCACTGAGCTCTTCCGTAAGGCCATTCTACTGCCAATGTTTGTCTATGGTGATTGCATGGCTGTGTGCTCGATTTTATACACCTGTCAGCAATGTGTGTGGCTGTAATAGCCGAATCCACTAATTTGAAGGGGTGTCCACATACTTTTGTATATATAGTGTACTTTCAAATGACTAAAACCAAATCGAAACTGTGTAGAAATGATAATGGACCCATATTCATACAGTTTCTTGATTGTCCAGCTCGCTAATAATCACTAGACAATCAGGCAGTGGTGGAAAAAGTACCCAATTGTCATACTTGAGTAAAAGTATAGATACCTTAATAGAAAGTTACTCAAGTAAAAGTGAAAGTCACCCAATAAAATACTACTTGAGTAAAAGTCTAAAAGTATTTGGTTTAAAATATACTTAAGTATCAAAAGTAAATGTAAAAGTAAAAATCTTTTCAAATTCCTTATATTAAGCAAACCATCCAGCACCATTTTCTTGTTTTTAAAATGTATGGATAGCCAGGGGCACACTCCAACACTCAGACATTATTTACAAAAGATACATTGTGTTTAGTGAGTCCGCCAGATCAGAGGCAGTAGGGATGGCCACGTGTTCTCTTGATAAGTGCGTGAATTTCACAATTTTCCTGTCCTGCTAAGCATTCAAAATGTAACGAGTACTTTTGGGTTGTCAGGGAAAATGTATGGAGTAAAAAGTACAATATTTTCTTCAGGAATGTAGTAAAGTAAAAGTATTTTTACTTAAGTACTTTACACCACTGCAATCAGGGAGCATCGAAAATATAATAAACGATGAATAGAGGACTCTTTTTAGCACATTTTGACAGCAAGGAAATAAAAAAAAACTATCAGTGCGCCCCCTCGACCTTGTTGAAGACGAAATGCGGCCCTCGGGGCAAAATGAGTTTGACACCCCAGCACTAAGCCAATAGTGTGTACCAGTCCCTGTTTGCAATAGTATGACATTGTTTTAAACAGTGGAGTGTGACAAATGGGCTCAAATGCATAA
Organism: Coregonus clupeaformis; assembly: GCF_020615455.1. Taxonomy (NCBI): domain Eukaryota; kingdom Metazoa; phylum Chordata; class Actinopteri; order Salmoniformes; family Salmonidae; genus Coregonus; species Coregonus clupeaformis. The sequence goes on along the minus strand of NC_059227.1, from coordinate 25,829,675 downwards.
CTCATAACGACATGTATCTTATGTTGTTCAGGGTTGGACAACATTTCTGTTTTACTGATAAATAAATCAAACTAAATACACTCATAGAAATTTCTTCCAAACACCACCTCTCCTCTCCTCTCCTGATTTTTACATTTTAGTCATGTGGCAGACGCTCTTATCCAGAGCGACTTACAGTAGTGAGTGCATACATTTTTCATACGTTTTCGCACTGGTTCTCCCTCTGCAGTGCAGTCACATCGCTGGCTGTCTAACATCACGATAGAAAATATGTGATAATTTGAAGGGGCTGGGGTGAGAGACAGACACTTGTTCATATCCGGTCTGAAAAGCTACATTTTGTTGTCAGAATCAGTCCTCGGTAACCGCCACTTAGGTCCCCATTCACCCTGTGCTGTTTGGGCTATTTTGGGCGCTCTGCGCTTCCCTGGTGGTGACGTGTGCTGCTGGGTAAATCTGCAGCTCCGACCTGCCCTGCCTTCTACCTCATATGGCACTAAGAAAATGACAGCTAGCAGAGAGAGATGGGGTGGAGTGGAGAGGAGGAGAGGAGAGGAGAGGAGAGGAGAGGAGAGGGAGAGGGAGAGGAGAGGAGAGGAGGGAGAGGAGAGGAGAGGAGAGGAGAGGAGAGGAGAGGAGAGGAGAGGAGAGGAGAGGAGAGGAGAGGAGGAGGAAGAGAGCAGGTTCTATACTCAGATGGCACTGACCTAATGACAGTCAGAAGAGAGGAATGGTGGAGGAGAGGAGAGGAAGAGGAGAGAAAGCAGAGAAAGGAGGAGGAGGGTGACAATTGTCTGCCTGATTGGGAGGCTGGGGCTCTGCAGAGGATAAGATGCTGTCTCTGGTTTTCTATAGTTTCTATAGCTGTCTAAGCACACAAGAGACATGCTAAATGCTTAACAGATGCTAGCTGGGGCTGAAAGTGTGGGGCCAACGAAAAGAGAGCAAGATGTACAGACAACCATATCAGACCCATATCAAAGAAGGCAAATCAGAAGGGTTTCATATCATATATTTTTCATCCGGTGTCTATGTAAATCTTTCTCTTCTCTTCCTTTCTTTTTCTCTATTTTGTAGCGAAGTGTATAGGGAGTCCAGAAACACACTCCAAATAACGTTTGATTGATTCATTCATTGATTGGTTCATTATTACCGTGTCGTGAGCAGGAGGAACACAGAGCAACAACTCTAATGGAGCACTTGGGTAAATCCATCCATCCGTGGTGGCACTGAATCTGCTACAAGACGTAAGAGCCTGGAGTCTACAATACAATTATCTAAGGAGGCAGTTGCGTACGCTGTCAGCCTCGTGGCTTCCACTTGATATCCTCAAAGCAAATATTTTAATAAAGTTACCTCCACATATTTACATTAACAGTAAATATGAATGTTCCTCTCCGGCAGATCCAGGGTCTCAGTGGGGAGCTTTGGATAAAGAGAGAGGGAGCGGAGTGGATCTGTCACGCTGTGCTGAGAGCATGCCTCGGCAGCCTTGATGTTGGTATCTGTGATCGCCCACTCACTCTGACAGGCCACGGCTCTGGTACAGGAGAGGAAAGAGATATGGAGAGAAAAGATGGAGAAAAAGAGAGAGAGAGAGAGAAAGAAAGAGAGAGGGAGAGAGAGAGGAAAAGCTACGCTATGGTAGGGGGTTCAGCTCAGGTCGGCTACTCACAGATCAGAGAGCATGAATCTACATTTTTACATTTACATTTTAGTCATTTAGCAGACGCTCTTATCCAGAGCGACTTACAGTTAGTGAATACATATATATATATTTTTTTTTCATACTGGTCCCCCATGGGAATCGAACCCACAACCCTGGCATTGCAAACGCCATGCTCTATCAACTGAGCTACATCCCTGCCGGCCATTCCCTCCCCTACCCTGGACAACGCTAGGCCAATTGTGCGCTGCCCATGAGTCTCCCGGTCGCGGCTGCGACAGAGCCTGGATTAGAACCAGGATCTCTAGTGGCACAGCTAGCACTGCGATGCAGTGCCTTAGACCACTGCGCCACTCAGGAGACTCATCTAGCTTTGCACACACACACGCGCATGCACACACACTCACACACCACACGAGAGTTAGAGGAAGGACATTTAACATATATCAACGAAATGTTGGAATAAAGATTTATATGCACCCTGCTGAGTTGCGCTTTCCCACAGCCAAGCTAAATATTGCTTAACCCTGCATCCTTTAAACATATACGCTATTTATGCCTTAAATACTTTCCTCTGTTCCCTTTCAGTCAGTACTCTAGGTACAACACAACTATGGGGAGTCGCACTCTCGCGACATCAACTGAAGAACTAAAACCACCCCTGGCAAGGCCAATGAAATGGCTGCCTTCCAAAGGTGATAAACCAGAGGCTCGTAGTCATTCCATCAATTCTTCCGCTCTTCACCTTGATGTGAGCAAGAACAATTCACGCTACTAAAAACAAATATTTTTGGAACATGAGACTATCTGACTTTACGCCAACTAAACTGTCCCTTTTTGGTAGAGCGTGCTCACCACCTGGACATTGCATGCTGGAGTTTGCATTTGTTCTCCTAGTTTCCACAAGCCAATTAGTTATTCTTCGGTTTACTTGGCCTGGCTGTAGCAATGACTAAGATGGCTAAAGCAACCGAAAAGACGAAGTCTAGCAAGCCGGGTTTGGGATTGCGACCATACCCAAATGAATAAAGAAATACTATATAAATCGTTTTTCCCCACAAAAGGACTTTATTACAGACAGAAATACTCCTCAGTTTCATCAGCTGTCCGGGTGGCTGGTCTCAGACGATCCCGCAGGTGAAGAAGCCGGATTTGGAGGTCCTAGGCTGGCATGGTTACACGTGGTCTGCGGTTGTGAGGCAGGTTGGACATACTGCCAAATTCTCTAAAATGATGTTGGAGGCGTCTTATGGTAGAGAAATTAACATTAAATTATCTGGCAACAGCTCTGGTGGGCATTCCTGCAGTCAGCATGCCAATTGCACACTTTCTCAAAACTTGAGATATCTGTGGCATTGTGTTGTGTGACAAAACTGCACATTTTCGGTGCCCTTTTACTGTCTCCAGCACAAGGTGCACCTGTGTAATGATCATGCTGTTTAATCAGCTTCTTGATATGCCACACCTGTCAGGTGGATGGATTATCTTGGCAAAGGAGAAATGCTCATTAGTAGTGATATAAACAAATTTGTGCACAAAACTTGAGATAAATAAACTTTTTGTGCGTATGGAAAATATCTGGGATCTTTTATTTCAGCTCATGAAACATGGGACAAACACTTTACATGTTGCCTTTACAGTATATATTTGTTCAGTATAGATCACAGGAGGTTGGTGGCACCTTAATTGGGGAGGATGGGCTCGTGGTAATGGCTGGAGCCGAATGAGTGGAATGGTTTCCATGTGTTTGATGCTATTCCATTTACTCCTTTCCAGCCATTATTATGAGCCATCCTCCCTCAGCCTGCTCCACTGGTACACAGTGAGGGAAAAAAGTATTTGATCCCCTGCTGATTTTGTAGGTTTGCCCACTGACAAATAAATGATCAGTCTATAATTTGAATGGTAAGTTTATTTGAACAGTGAGAGACAGAATAACAAAAAAATCCAGAAAAACATTGATTTGCATTTTAATGAGGGAAATAAGTATTTGACTCCATCTCAATCAGAAAGATTTCTGGCACCCAGGTGTCTTTTATACAGGTAACGAGCTGAGATTAGGAGCACACTCTTAAAGGGAGTGCTCCTAATCTCAGCTTGTTACCTGTATAAAAGATACCTGTCCAAAGAAGCAATCAATCAATCAGATTCCAAACTCTCCACCATGGCCAAGACCAAAGAGCTCTCCAAGGATGTCAGGGACAAGATTCTAGACCTACACAAGGCTGGAATGGGCTACAAGACCATCGCCAAGCAGCTTGGTGAGAAGGTGACAACAGCTGGTGCGATTATTCACAAATGGAAGAAACACAAAATAACTGTCCATCTGCCTCGGCCTGGGGCTCCATGCAAGATCTCACCTCGTGGAGTTGCAATGATCATGAGAACGGTGAGGAATCAGCCCAGAACTACACGGGAGGATCTTGTCAATGATCTCAAGGCAGCTGGGACCATAGTCACCAAGAAAACAATTGGTAACACACTACGCCGTGAAGGACTGAAATCCTGCAGCGCCCGCAAGGTCCCCCTGCTCAAGAAAGCACATATACAGGCCCGTCTGAAGTTTGCCAATGAACATCTGAATGATTCAGAGGAGAACTGGGTGAAATTGTTGTGGTCAGATGAGACCAAAATCGAGCTCTTTGGCATCAACTCAACTCGCCGTGTTTGGAGGAGGAGGAATGCTGCCTATGACCCAAAGAACACCATCCCCACCGTCAAACATGGAGGTGGAAACAAAATGCTTTGGGATGTTTTTCTGCTAAGGGGACAGGATAACTTCACCGCATCAAAGGGACAATGTACCGTCAAATCTTGGGTGAGAACCTCCTTCCCTCAGCCAGGGCATTGAAAATGGGTCGTGGATGGGTATTCCAGCATGACAATGACCCAAAACACACGGCCAAGGCAACAAAGGAGTGGCTCAAGAAGAAGCACGTTAAGGTCCTGGAGTGACCTAGCCAGTCTGCAGACCTTAATCCCATAGAAAATCTGTGGAGGGAGCTGAAGGTTCGAGTTGCCAAACGTCAGCCTCGAAACCTTCTGCAAAGATCTGCAAAGAGGAGTGGGACAAAATCCCTCCTGAGATGTGTGCAAACCTGGTGGCAAACTACAAGAAACGTCTGACCTCTGTGATTGCCAACAAGGGTTTTGCCACCAAGTACTAAGTCATGTTTTGCAGAGGGGTCAAATACTTATTTCCCTCATTAAAATGCAAATCAATTGATAACATTTTTGACATGCATTTTTCTGGATTTTTTTGTTATTATTCTGTCTCTCACTGTTCAAATAAACCTACCATTAAAATTATAGACTGATCATTTCTTTGTCAGTGGGCAAACGTACAAAATCAGCAGGGGATCAAATACTTTTTTCCCTCACTGTAGATTAAATTACACATTTCCCCTGTCTGTTACCACAGAAAGGGTCCGTTTTTCAGAGCTGTATGTCCCATTCCCAGCTAGGTTACAAGGAGCTTTGTCGCCAGTAACTATGACTGGTCGGTAGGGTAACCTCCATGATATTTCCCCCCCCCCCCGGGTCTATTTTGAATGCATGCGGTCCAGCAATGGGTGCCAGCCGGTTACCGCAACGCATCTTACCGCCTAAACTGAGTGAGTCTTGTTGCGACAACAGTAATCCCAAGTGGTACTGCCAATCAGGATACTTCACTGATCGCCGGACCCCTTGTACCACAGAATGAGCAGGGCTTTAGGCAAACCTTGGCACATAAACACAGTTTTTTCACTCTCTAGTTCCACAGTGTTCACGGGTGACAAAAGTGTTGCATCTTCCGCATGTGAGTTCAATTAAAAGTGTTCCTTCTCCACGTTCAGACACGGTTGTCAAGTGGTGGAAATGGAAAATAACCAGTCTCTCCAAGTCCACAAGGTGGCGTTTCACCCCATTCAGATGGCACTTCACGGGTGACTTACTTTCTGCTCCGACCAATGGCGCACATGCGCAGTGCCGCACTGGATCATGCAAACAGTGATGTTGGGGTACGGGCTACAATTTGTTTGCTTAGCCAAATGTCATCTGGGTCACACAGTGCGTTTTTGCCAGTGCCTGCGCCTACTGGGGATGATGGCTCCTGTGATAGAAGTCATTCCCCTGGGACTATTGTTGGTGCAGCCTTTCCAGCACTGAGGGCTAGCCACTCACCTGGATGGATCTCGCAGCCTTAACTGGTCGCTTCGGGTATCCCCGTCATGCCTACGGCCCTGGCCCAGTGGTGGGACCCTCTGCTGCAGGGGGCTCCCATGGGCTGAGTTGTATCCTGCAAGGTAACCATGACAGACACATCCCCCGAGGGTGGGGTGCATGGGTACGACGACAACTTGATTTGGGGGGTATGGATAGTGGTGCAGAGGGCACTGCATATCAATTACCTGGCTCTCTTCACAGTGTATCTGGCACTCAAGCACTTCCTCCTGCTTTTGCCGGGCTGGTGATCAACCAATGGGGAGAGACTCAGTTTCTCTCCCTCCTAACCTTGGCTCGCTCCCTATTGCAGGGGTGCAGTGCGCACATGCTCTCACTTCGGCCGACGCATTTCCCCGGTTGTCTCAACTCGGGTGCAGATCTTCTATCCAGGTGGGGCCCGCTCTCTCAGGAGTGGAGGCTACACCACTGAGTGGTCTCCCAGGAATGGGAAATGTTCGGCAGGCGAAATGTAGGTCTTTGCACATTGCGAGAAAACGTGCATTGTCATCTGAGGGACCCAAGCGCTCCATTGGGAGTGGACGCACTGGCGCACGAGTGGCCTCAGACCCTTCTTTATGCATTTCCCCCATGGAGCTGATTCAGCCCACGTTGGGGAGGGTGCACCTGGAGGGCTTGTTGATTTCTGTGGCTCCCTGTTGGCCCAATCAACCTTGGTTCGCAGAGATCGTCTGCCTATTGGGCGGGGTCCTGTGGCAACTCCCGCTGCGCAGGGATCGGTTATCCCAGGTGAACCGGCAGGTTTGTCACCCTCTGCCATAGATTTGGGGTCTGTGGGCTTGGCCCCTAAGAGGTTTACCATCAAACATGATTGCTACTATTCGTCCGCAAGCGCACCCTCCACGGGAGGGCTGTACGCGTATAAGTGGCAGGAGTTGGAGCTCTGCTACTAAAATAAAGGAGTTGTTCCTTTTCAGAGTACTCAGGCGGACATTTTAATGTCTCTACAGGAGCTTTTCGAGCATGGTCATTCATTCTCCACTTTGAAAGTGTACATGGCGGCTATTTCAGTGTGTCATGTGGGAATTGATGGCGCCATCTGGCGGTGCGGTTCCTGAAAGGTGTTCGCCGTCTCAGACCGGTTTCTAAACCAATTGCGTGACGTTGCATCCGAATGCGCCTTTTCCCCCGAAGGTCATGGTTAAGTCCTACAGGTCTTTAGCTTTTGAGCTATTTACTTTTTCACCTCTTCCTTTTGCTTCTGAAGAGCAACAGAGGTTGCATGCCCTGTATCCAGTACAAGCTTTACACATGTACATTGAGCAGACCCGAGGGGATATTTGTGCTAAGGCGAGTTGGGCATTACCACACACTTGTGAAGTTTTATCTCCTGGATGTCACTGCTCCCAGTGTAGCCCACAGCGTGCTTACAGCTGGGACCGGAGAGGGTCATTAGGTTCATTAGCCAGCATAAGGTGTGCGCAATACCCACACTACCTCATCTTGAGGGGTGGAGGTCTGGGTGGTCTGCCATGGGCCATTTCTTTTGGTATCCGTTAGGGCCGGCTTGGGGCGGGATTTTAATTTCCCCATAGTTGAGTTGTACCGAGAGTACTGACTGAAAGGAAACGTAACGTTATGACTATACTGTTCCCTGAAGGAGGGAAACGAGGTAAAACATCTGTTTGGCTCCGCACCGCCCGATTCTGGGCTCGGTGAAAAGCGGTTGTGAATTGAAGGAATGAATCCGAGCCTCGGGCTTATCACCTGTGGAAGGCGGGGCTTCCAGCTGCTACATATTTCATTGGCCTTGTCAGGCATGATTTTAGTTCTTCAGTCGAAGTCGCGAGAGTGCGACTCCCCATAGTTGTGTCGTGACATGACTTACTTTAATGTATGACTGTTATTTATTGAATCACCTAACTATGTTTAATTGTCACTCGATTCAATTAATCATGTAACAATTAACTCATTAGGTATTTGGGGCACCACGGAAGAAGTTGTTTAATGATTTACCATCTCCCGAATGAAACTCTTAGAAGATATATATGTTATATATCGATAACAGTCACTTATCAAATAATTACCTCTTATCAGTCTCATTCTGAACGTCGCATAATCCTTGAACCTGCAAGAACCCTAACCTTATTGATGAATCAGCAAAACACAAATTGGCTTAATTATTTATTTATTTACTAACTAACTAAATAATAACACAATACAAACACACACACACACATAGGTTATTGATTACTAATGTTATACAATGAAAACAGGTCCCTAGTGGACTGGACTAACAATAGCATGAATGCTTGGGTAGAAGGAGGGTCAGAGTGGAAGGGAGAGATAGAGATTCAAACTATCGTGGTTACTTTGGATACTACGCTCACGGAAATACAAATGCTTAAAACCACACTAAACGCTAATTTGGATTAGAAATGCAACATGTATTTACGTGTAGCTGTCCTCGATAGTTGAGTTGATGATGTAGGACTCTGGTTTGCCAACCAAAGATCCCAAAGTCCTTGGTAGAGTTTCTGGTCATAGTTGTGGTTAGAATGTATACTTCAGATGTACCAGTGGTTGTCTGAGAGGGATTGTCCTCTCCTCTCGTGCACATTTTTTGTTCTAACCCAGCACTAACATGCCTGACTGAACTATCCAAATTAAGGCTTGGTGATTAGTGAATCTGTTGAATCAGGGTTTTTAGTGCTGGGAAAGAACAAGAATGCGGTCAGGAAAAACTCCTGACAAAGTCGTCACTCGAGGCCCTAGTCATTAGTTCTGATGGTAGATTCCATATGAGTTGCTCTGTTCTACAGTAGTATGACATGAAGTGACTCGCTGTCCCCTGACCTCTGGAAGCTTCTGACACTGATGATGTGATGATGACACCTGTAAATCATTCACAGGAAGGTAAATAAATGCAAATCTGTGGGGCAGAGTTGGTGTGTGTGTGCATGTGCACGCGTGTGTGTTTAAGTAGCATAGGTTGTTCACCTTGCATTGCCTGAGGGGAGAGATAAAAATCCCTGGTAAGTAGCCCACTCCACCCTCTGTGGAGGGTCAGGGTTGAGGTTAGGTTTGTGTGTGCATGTTCCCTCCCCACTGTTACAGCTCTCTTCCCGTTCTGTCCTATGCTCCATGTGGGGCTGTTCCAACTGTTCCAATGCAGGGGACAAACGAGGACAGCAGCTGGGAGAGGAGAGCAGGTCAAGGGTGTGTTAACCCACACTACTGGCCCCTCATGAAGCTGCATGTACATGCCAGCACAGCACAGCACCCCTGCTTCAACACTCAAACAGACAATGAAGAGAAACAACTGTGACTAACCCACCTTGCACAATTTCATATCCATTTCACCACAGGATTTGGAACATAACATTGGAACATGACGTTAAAAGAAATTCTCAAAGGTCTTGTAAATGTTTGTAAAGCTATATGGTTAGAGTTTATGCCTTCAAACATGATGCACTGACATGCACCGATGTGCTCTGGCAGAAAAGTGTACACAAACATCTTGAGAGAGTGTTGAGATCTACTAGTGCTTTTCCCAAAACCCAGTCACAAGAAGATGATACCAGGTGTCTTATTTTCTGTTGCTCAATTCTTTTGAAGGATAACTTTGTTTCAGCCCCGACGATGGAGTTCTTCTGCTAAGGACAATAACAGATTGTTGACTATATAACTTTTTTTTCTTTTTTTTCTAACATGTCACTGTTGAAACTAAATGGCTTATACATCCACATTTTCCAGAGGAAAAAAGGTCTGTGCCCTCTCTCCTTCAAAGTATTTACACAACGGCGCTAAGGGCTGAATCCTCACTTGAGAAAAACACACACGGAACTCTAAACTTTCGTGTAAATCTCCCATTGACATCAATGCATAATCGATGTAGGAATTCAACTCAGGTGTCTGAAGTTAGGATGCATGCCTGAAAGGGAAAGGAACAAACTCATAGAAGATTAGGGTTTTTGCCTTATTCCAAAACTCTATAAGGCCCTTTCCAATGTCTCATCATGCTGAGGTAAGCATGTATGTATTCTGTATTTAAAATGTAAATAATGCTGTAATAACCTTCTGAGACCCAGCAATTCATTTTAGTCCTCTAGTGGACATCAGTTCTTGGTCCGTATCTCTGAGGCCATACAAAATACTGTATCAACTCCTGTTGTCCCTTTCAGAGGACATTCTAGGCTTTTCAAAGTGTGTGCAATTATGAATGATAATTTTTGTGTGTTTGATATTCAAATCGTTTCTAGTAAGTGAATATCTCAGGAATAGTTAAGTGATTTGTCAGGACTGTGTAATACGTTTTTCACATCAAATAAGAGCTAAATAAGAGCTAAATAAGAGCTAAATAAGAGCTTACCAAGAAATGCCCTCTGTAGTGGTCACTCGGATCCCGCAACAATGTTTTTCACCTACTGTACCCATTGACTGCAATGTAAAGAAATAATGTCGTAATGACCACTACAGAGAACGATTTTGCACTTAAAATGAAATATAAATAACAATATTAAAAATATATATACAGCACCAGTCAAAAGTTTGAACACACCTACTCATTCAAGGGTTTTTCTTTATTTTTACTATTTTCGACACTGTAGAATGATAGCGAAGACTATGAAAACTATGAAATAACACATATGGAATCATGTAGCAACCAAAACAAATGAAAATATATTTTATATTTGAGATTCTTCAAATAGACACCCTTTGCCTTTATGACAGCTTTGCACACTCTTGGCATTCTCTCAACCAGCTTCACCTGGAATGATTTTCCACCAGTCTTGAAGGAGTTCCCACATGCTGAGCACTTGTTGGCTGCTTTTCCTTCACTCTGCTGTCCGACTCATCCCAAACCATCTCAATTGGGTTGAGGTTGGGGGATTGTGGAGGCCAGGTCATCTGATGCAGCACTCCATCACTTTCCTTCTTGGTAAAATAGCCCTTACACAGCCTGGAAGTGTGTTGGGTCATTGTCCTGTTGAAAAACAAATTATAGTCCCACTAAGCCCAAACCAGATGGGATGGTGTATCGCTGCAGAATGCTGTGGTAGCCATGCTAGTCCCTTGAATTCTAAATAAATCACAGACAGTGTCACCAGCAAAGCACCCCCACACCATAACACCTCCTCCTCCATGCTTTACGGTTGGAAATACACATGCGGAGATCATCCGTTCACCCACACCACGTCTCACAAAGACATGGCGGTTGGAACAGGACGAGGAGGGGGAGCCAAGGGACAGGTGGTGACGGGCTTGAGGAGGGACACATGGAATGTGGAATGCACCCGCATGGTGGGGGCATGTTGCAGGCGTTAGGCCACTGGGTTGACTCGCCGGACCACTCTGAATGGCCCGACGAATCGGGGGGACAGCTTCCTGGACCACGCGGAGGGGAAGATCCTGAGTGGAGAGCCACACCCTCTGTCCCGGGTGAAAGACCGGGGCCGGGCGACGCCTGCGGTTGGCTTGATGTTGAGACCTGACCGAGGCCCGCTTAAACGCCGCCCGTACCTGCCTCCAGGTGCAGCGACAGCGACTGATGTGGGCCTGGACCGACGGGACTGCCACCTCCTCCTCTTGCTCGGGGAATAGGGGGGGTTGGTACCCGTATTGGCACTGGAAGGGGGACAGGCCGGTGGACGAGCAGAGAAGGGTGTTGTGGGTGTACTCCGCCCATGCCAGATGCTGACTCCACGTATCTGGGTTGCTGGAGGCGTAGCACCTCAGCACCCCCTCCAGATCCTGGTTGACACGCTCCATCTGCCCATTCAACTGGGGATGGAAGCCGAGACAAGCTGACGGAGGTGCCGAAGCAGGTGGCGAACGCCTTCCAGAACCTGGAGGCGAACTGAGGTCCCCGATCCGACACCACATCTTGGGGAAGGCCATGGACCCGGAAAACGTGCTGCACCACCAACTTAGCCATCTCCCGGGCCGACAGGAGTTTGGGAAGGGGAATGAAGTGGGCAGCCTTCGAGAACCGGTCCACCACGACCAGAATGGCTGTGTATCCATCAGAGGGGGGTAGGGCGGAAATGAAATCCAGCGAGATGTGGGATCAGGGGCGCTTGGGGATAGGCAGGGGTCGGAGAAGCCCTGCCGCGGGCTGACGTGAGCTCTTCGTGCGCGCGCACACCTGGCAAGCAGCCATGAAGGCGTGCGTATCCCCCTCAGCAGATGGCCACCAGAACTTCCTACGCAGGAACTCCAACGTCTTGGCACCCCCCAGATGCCTGGTGAGGTCGGATGCGTGCGCCCACTGAAGAAGTCCCGAGCGCGCAGCCTTGGGTACGTACATCCTCCCCGATGGACCTCCGCCCGGATCGGGCTCCCGCCGTAGCACTGCTCTGACCAGCCTAACAATTCCCCACGAAACTGGGGTCATCCCTCTCCAACAGGTCCACGGGGTCGAAGTGCCGGGAGAGTGCGTCAGGCTTGGTGTTCGGACGGTATGAGATGGTGAACCGGAACCTGGTGAAGAAAAACACCCACCTGGCCTGGCGCGAGTTGAGCCTCTTGGCTCCCTGTATGTAGGCTAAGTTCTTGTGGTCAGTCCATACGACGAATGGATGGGCAGCCCCCTCTAGCCAATGCCTCCACTCCCCCAGGGCGAGCCTGACCGCTAGCAGCTCACGTTTCCCCACATTGTAATTCCGCTCCGCCGGGGCCAGCCGACGGGAGAAAAACGCGCAGGGGTGAGTAAGGAACCGCTGGGACAGGATTGCTCCCACCGCAACGTCTGAAGCATCCACCTCCACAATGAACAGCAGGGACGGATCAGGATGCCCGAGGCCCGGGGCCGCATCAAATGCGTTCCCCGCTTCCGGGTCCAGGCGAAGGAGCTCGTCTGGGTGAGGGCTGTCAGGGGAGCGGCTAGGGAGCTAAAATTGCGAATAAATCGCCTATAAAAATGAGCCAACCCTGCATGAGGGATGAGGGCTGGGGCCAATCCAGTACCGCGCAGACCTTGGCTGGGTCCATCCGTAGGTCCCCCTGGGTGACGATGAACCCCAGGAAGGAGACTGTCTCTGTGTGGAACACACACTTCTCCGCCTTGACGTAGAGCTGGTGACGGAGAAGGTGTTGGAGGACCTGCCGAACGTGCTGCTGGTGTTCGCTTATGTCCTTCGAAAATTTTAGGATGTCATCCTGTAGTCGAGGAGGTCCCAGAGCACATCATTGACCAATGCCTGGAACACCGCAGGCGCATTGGCTAGACCAAACAGCGTGACTTGGTACTCGTAATGCCCACTGGGTGTGTTATAAGCCATCTTCCACTCGTCCCCCTCCCGAATCCTCAGCAGGTTGTAGGCATTACGTAAGTCCAGCTTGGTGAAGACTCAGGCTCCCTGCAATGACGCGAATGCCGTTGTCATCAGGGGGAGTGGGTAATGGTTCCTAACCGTGATGTCGTTGAGCGCCCAGTAATCAATGCACGGCCACTGCCCACCGTCCTTTTTCCCCATGAAGAAGAAGCACCCGAAGAAGAAGCCTGCACCCGTGGGTGAGGTAGAGGGATGGATGTGACCCTCGACGAGTGCCGCCGTACTCCCGGTGGCAACTGCCGCTAGGGTGGTAGGCGTTTCGGAGTGTGGGACCTGGGGAAGAGGTGAGGACTGGTAGGTGGTCTGGGACTGTGGTTTGGGCTGATGAGTGGTCGGTGGAGACCGGAACAAGATGGAAGCGGAGCCTCCCTCCAGGAGGTTTGTGGGCGACCAGCCAGGGGTGCCTGAGGATGAGGGGATACTCCAGAGAGTCCACAATCAAAAACTGGATATCCTCCCATAGCCCCCCCCCCCCGCCACCAGGACACGCACGGGGACAGTGCGCCGGGTGATGAAGCCCGACCTGTAACACTGTTTTGCGATAATATGGACTTGGTCTTTTACCAAATAGGGCTATCTTCTGTATACCCCACTATCTTGTCACAACACAACTGATTGGCTCAAATGCATCAAGAAGGAAAGAAATTCCACAAATGAACTTTTAAGAAGCCACACCTGTTAATTGAAATGTATTCCAGGTGACTACCTTATGAAGCTGGTTGAGAGAATGCCAAGAGTGTGCAAAGCTGTCATCAAGGCAAAGGGTGGCTATTTGAAGAATCTCAAATCGTCACATTGTATAATGATTAGAAGACAGGCGCAGGAATATGTATTAGTTTTTTTTTATTACTCCACAAGGTACATCATCAAAAATGACGGGGACGAAGCCCAAAACAAACACGTATATATATAACACAGGGATGTAACCTAAACAAAAGAGCGAGGTGTAAACCTCCAAACAATACACGGGACGAGACCCGTAATAACAAGAGCATAATACACGGTACTCACGAGAGCAATGGATATGGGACAATAATCGACAAGGACAATGGGGAACAGAGGGCACATATATACACATACTAATCAGGGGAAATGGGAACCAGGTGTGCGTAATCAGTCCACCGCAGGAGCCCAGCACCACTCCTTTGGGCCGTACCCCTCCCAGTCAATGAGGTACTGGAGACACCCCACACCCACGCCTCGAATCCAGGACTTCACGGACTTCACCTCCCTCGATGTCCAGAGGAGGTGGGGCGTCACTGGGTCCAGCCTCAGTGAGGGTACCAGGCACCACTGGCCTGAGGAGAGACACATGAAAAGTCGGGTTAATGCGGTAATCAGCAGGGATAACCCACCTCAGGACTTTAAACGCACGGCCCGCTGGAGATCGTCCACTGCAGGGGCCTCGGTCTGGCTCGGATGCCAAGGTGCATTGGCCGGCTGATACCCCAAGATGCACTGGAAAGGAGTGATGTTAGTTGAGGATTGGCGGAGTAAATTCTGCGCATACTCAGTCCAAGGTAGAAAATCCGCCCACTTCCCCTGCCGGTCCTGACAGTAACACCTCAGGAACCGTCCCACTTTCTGATTGACCCTCTCCACCTGCCCATTAGCTTGAGGACGTTACCCGGAGGTGAGACTGACCGTGACCCCCAGGTGTTCCATACGCGTGAGGTGAACTGGGGGCCACGGTCAGACACAATTTCCTCCAGGGTTTGCATGGCCGACAGGAGCCCAGGCAGAGGAAGGAGACGACAAGCTTTGGAAAACCGGTCCACAACGACGAGAGTGGTGGTGTTCCCCTGGGAGGGGGGAAGGTCAGTGACAAAGTCCACCGAGAGGTGAGACAAGTATTGTTGTGGAACCGGCAGGGGAAGTAGCTTTCCATAAAGGAGGTGTCTGCACAGATGGAAGAGACGTAAACCCGGACGTCCCTATCCAAGGTGGGCCACCAGTACTTCTCAGTCAGGCAGGCGATGGTGCGGTCTATCCCAGGATGACCCGACATAGGCGGCGTGTGCGCCCAGGAAAGGAGGCGGTCCCGCACACCCGTGGGTATGTATGCGCGGTTCTCCGGGCACTGTGCAGGTGCGGGTTCCGTACGCAGGGCCTGCCGTATGTCGGCGTCCACGTCCCACACCACTAGCGCGACGATACGGAATGGAGGGATGATGGGGGTCTCCTCTCCTCTGCATCATAGTGGCGAGACAGGGCGTCCGCCTTCACATTCTTCGAGCCTGGCCTATAGGAAAGTGTGAATTGGAACCTGGTGAAGAATAGAGCCCACCTGGCCTGTCTCAGGTTTAGCCTCTTCGCTGCTCTAATGTGCTCCAGGTTGCGGTGGTCCGTCCACACCAGTAAAGGGTGTTTGGACCCCTCCAGCCAGTGCCTTCACGCCTTCAGAGCCTTCTTGACCGCCAAGAGTTCCCGGTCCCCTACGTCGTAGTTCCTCTGGGCGGGCCTCCTGTGCACTGGGACAGCACTGCCCCAACTCCTACTTCGGAGGCATCCACCTCGATGATGAAGGGGAGTGAGGAGTAGGAATGTGCCAGCCCGGGAGCAGTGGTGAAGCGTGCCGTCTCGAACGCCCTCTTCGCCTCCGCTGTCCAACGAAGCCGCTGGGGACCTCCTCTCAGCAGGGAGGTAAGGGGCGCGAACACCGTGCTGAAGCCCCGGATGAACCTCCGGAAATAGTTGGTGAACCCCAGGAATCGCTGGACTGCTTTCACAGAGTTGGGGATGGGCCATGACCTGACTGCGCTGACTGCGCTGACACGTTGCTCCTCCATCTCCACTCCCTCCGTGGATATGAGGTAGCCCAAAAAGGATATAGACTGCTGGGAAAACTATTTTTTTTCTTGTTTAACATATACAGTTGAAGTCTGAAGTTTACATACCCTTAGGTTGGAGTCATTACATTTACATTTAGTCATTTAGCAGACGCTCTTATCCAGAGCGACTTACAGTAAGTGATTACATTTTTTTTTTTATACTGGCCCCCCGTGGGAATCAAACCCACAACCCTGGCGTTGCAAACGCCATGCTCTAAAAACTTGTTTTTCAACCACTCCACAAATTTCTTGTTAACAAACTGTAGTTTTGGCAAGTCGGTTAGGACATCTACTTTGTGAATGACACAAGTACTTTTTCCAACAATTGTTTACAGACAGATTATTTCACTTATAATTCACTGTGTCACAATTCCAGTGGGTCAGAAGTTTACATACACTAAGTTGACTGTGCCTTTATACAGCTTGGAAAATTCCAGAAAATGATGTCATGGCTTTAGAAGCTTCTGATAGGCTAATTGACATAATTTGAGTCAATTGGAGGTGTACCTGTGGTTGTATTTCAAGGCCTACCTTCAAACTCAGTGCCTCTTTGCTTGACATCATGGGAAAATCAAAAGAAATCAGCCAAGACCTCAGAAATAAAATTGTAGACCTCCACAAGTCTGGTTCATCCTTGGGAGCAATTTTCAAACGCCTGAAGGTACCACATTCATCTGTACAAACAATAGTACAAAAGTATAAACACCATGGGACCACGCAGCCGTCATACCGCTCAGGAAGGAGACTTGTTCTGTCTCCTAGAGATGAACGTACTTTGGTGCGAAAAGTGCAAATCAATCCCAGAACAACAGCAAAAGACCATGTGAAGATGCTGGAGGAAACAGGTACAAAAGTATCTATATCCACAGTAAAACGAGTCCTTTATCGACATAACCTGAAAGGCCGCTCAGCAAGGAAGAAGCCACTGCTCCAAAACCGCCATAAAAAAGCCAGACTATGGTTTGCAACTGCACAACTGGCAAATCTGGTGCAGTCCATGAGGAGGAGATGCACTTCAGTACTTAATGCAGCTGGTGGCCACACCAGATACCGACTGTTACTTTTGATTTTGACCCCCACTTTGTTCTGGGACACATGATTCCATTTCTGTTAGTCACATGCCTGTGGAACTTGTTCAGTTTATGTCTCAGTTGTTGAATCTTGCTATGTTCATACAAATATTTACACATGTTAAGTTTGCTGAAAGTAAACGCAGTTGACAGTGAGAGGACGTTTCTTTTTTTGCTGAGTTTATGTTGGATAAACAGCCATGGTAGATCATTGGTCTGAGGTCTTCTTAATGTGTGTAAATGTTTGCGTGCGTGCGTTCGTGTGTGCCGCCTGCTAGCATGCCAGTCCTCCACTGCTGTTTAGCCAGGTGACATGACCCCTGTCCCGGTGAGGTCAGGTCATGGGTTTGGAAGCTTTCATAATGAGATAAGAAACTTGAGGCATCTGAGGAGACTCAAGAGGAAGAGCTAGACAAACGTACAGATGCGTGAGGGCCTTTTCATGAGGTGACAAATTCACTTAGAGAGACACATTGTATCGGCCGCCTATTCAGTCAGAACTGGTAATTGGGTGTGTTCGAGGAGGGAGGGAGATGTGTACTGAGGTACTTTCAATTTACTGTGTATATCTCTGGTTTAGGGTAGGTCTGGTCAAAGGAGTGGTCTCGTCACACTGCAAGAGGGCATATTGGAACGTTTCCATGCAGTTGCAGAATCGAAACAAGCATTCTCACTGTACAAAACCAATGTCATGTCGAGAAAACCGAATGATTTTACATTTTAGTAGACACTCTTATCCAGAGCAACTTACAGTTAGTGAGTGCATACATTTTTCATACTGGCCCCCCGTGGGAATCAAACCCACAACCCTGGCGTTGCAAGCGTCATGCTCTACCAACTGAGCTACAGGAGGGTATCAGAAGAAAATTCCAAAACTCCTAAATTCCTTATCTTCCTGGTGTTCCTGTGGCAGTTTATACACAAACATACTAATAAATGAATACATAACTCTCATGCACTGTAAAAAAAAAAAAAGCTAACTTAACCAATTGCTCAATCAAGTGGACTTCCAAAGGACAAGAATTTGAGTTAATGTGTTAAAGTTTGTTTACTCAACAAACTCTGCCTGAAGTGAGCTATATTTGAAAAAGCTTGTTGAGTAAAATTTGAAATTCACGTTTGCTCAAAACCACTCAAGACCACACCCATCATTATCATATTTCCCAGCATGCCCTATTGCAGGTTGATTTTCAGAATGGTTTGTTTCAATACATGTGTTTTTGCATGTACATTTTTCTAAACTAATCCAATCTGTTAGTAGTTGGAGTTACTGCACTTGTTACTGAGATGGCTGTTCCAGTTTATATGATTTACATAGTCTCAATAATTAACCTTCCATACCCGGCAGTCATTCTCAATGCAGGTTGCGTGCGATTAAAAGTTCAAATTGTTGGATATCCTCACTCTGGCTGGATTCCAATAGGAATTACATATCACTTTGCAAGTCAGCATAATGTGACTTGCAGGCTTGATGTGGTCTGTAAGCGACAAGTTTCAGACCACTGTGTTAGGGTGTAACTAGGCCCTCAAAGAATAGCCTTATGATATATGTAATGTATTGTCATAAAGAGAGAAAAACATATTCACTTCAACACTCACTTGGTGAAGCCTACAGGACTGAAAGCCATTGAATATAACAACTATGTCTCCGTCATGGGTGGTAACTCCACTTCACTCAACCAGCAAGGCACACTATGAAATATGCAAATAATATGCAAATAAGGTAGAAAAGTTGAGTGAACATACAATTCAATTTGAACAAACTCAAATCTTATTGCAGTTGGTTGCCTCAAGTACCCCTCACAGCCGACGGTTGTGGGCGGGGTCATCCTCACCACACATTTTCATTGGTTGGTGACTGGCCAGGCCCCACCCACCACACGTTTTCATTGGCTGAGGCACATTCACATTCCACCATGCTCGAGACGTTTGTTCATGTAGCCTGAGGGGTGATACATCAGCACATACATGCAGACCCAGCACCAGACAATGATCAGCTGGGGGTAATTTTTTTTCAAAAGGGGGTCACTCATTTCTATGCTGTATTTATAGTTATATAAAATATATACAACGAATCTTCCACCAACAGGTTTCTTTGCCAATGCACCACATAACCAATAAGCAAAGCATGACTTCTACATACCGACTTTGGGAGCATCAACATCATGGTTTGTGTTTTCAACATTCAAATAGACTAGGCTAATGTCAATCTCGACAAACAGAAAATACATCCCTCCATACCTTATACGTATAGTAGGCTTGGTTATAGGCCTACTTTACCCAATCATCATTAAGAAGAGTAGCATGGCCTAGTCTCCCTAGGCAGACAGGTGGCCAAAGGTAGGCCTAATTAGCCTGACGACTCACACTCAATTATTCCGCTGCGCTGTCGTTCATAGCGGAGAAGAAACTAATGTCAGAGGGCGTGGCATAGCATTTGGCTGGAGCAGGAATCTGGGTAGCCAGGCAAAGGCCTAATACATTAAAACTTCAATGACAAATCTTTAGGCTATTAAAGCCTTCTAGGTGATCGAGGAAAAGCTACTCGAAGGGGAGAGGAGGCAGAGCGTAAGGTAAGCTTACGAGAATAACTGGACCTGCTGGGAGCATAATATTATTGACAGCGCATCTTAGTTTCAGAAGTCAAAATACAGTGCATTCGGAAATGTTTCCACATTTTGTTACGTTACAGCCTTATTCCAAAATGGATTTTAAAAAAAAATTACTAATCAATCTACACACAATAACCCATAATGACGAAGCGAAAACAGGTTTTTAGACATTTTTGCAAATGTATTAGAAATAAAAAACAGAAATACCTTATTTACATAAGTATTTAGACCCTTTGCTATGAGATTCGAAATTGAGCTCAGGTGCATCCTGTTTCCATTGATCATCCTTGAGATGTTTTATACAACTTGATTGGAGTCCACCGTTGGTAAATTAAATTGATTGGACATGATTTGGAAAGGCACACACCTGTTTACATAAGGTCCCACAGTTGACAGTGCATGTCAGAGCAAAAACCAAGCCATGAGCTCGAAGGAATTGTCCGTAGAGCACCGAGACAGGATTGTGTCGAGGCACAGATCTGGGGAAGGGTACCAAAAAACGTCTGCAGCATTGAAGTTCCCCATGAACACAGTGGCCTCCATCATTCTTAAATGAAAGATGTTTGGAACCACCAAGACTCTACCTAGAGCTGGCCACCCGGAGGGTGAGAAGGGCTTTGGTCAGGGAGGTGACCAAGAAGCCGATGGTCACTCTGACAGAGCTCCAGTTCCTCTGTGGAGATGGGATAATCTTACAGAAGGACAACCATCTCTGCAGCACTACACCAATCAGGCCTTTATGGTAGAGTGGCCAGACGGAAGTCACTCCTCAGTAAATGGCACATGACAGCTCGCTTGGAGTTGCCAAAATGCACCTAAAGGACTCTCAGACCATGAGAAACAAGATTCTCTGGTCTGATGAAACCAAGATTGAACTCTTTGGCCTGAATGCCAAGCGTCACATCTGGAGGAAACCTGGCACCATCCGTACGGTGAAGCATGGTGGTGGCAGCATCATGCTGTGGGGATGTTTTTCAGCGGCAGGGACTGGGAGACTAGTCAGGATCGAGGGAAAGATGAATGGAGCAAAGTACAGAGAGATCCTTGATGAAAACCTGCTACAAAGCATTCAGGACCTCAGACTGGGGCGAAGGTTCACCTTCCAACAGGACAACAATACTAAGCACACAGCCAAGACAACGCAGGAGTGGCTTCTGGACACGTCTCTGAATGTCCTTGAGTGGCCCAGCCAAAGCCTGGACTTGAACCCGATCAAACATCTCTGTAGAGACCTGGAAATAGCTGTGCAGCGACGGATCCCCATCCAACCTGACAGAGCTCGACAGGATCTGCAGAGAAGAATGGGAGAAACTCCCCAAATACAGGTGTGCCAAGCTTGTAGCGTCATACCCAAGAAGACTCAAGGTTGTAATCGCTGCGAAAAGTGCTTCAACCAAGTACTGAGTAAAGGGTCTGAATACTTATGTAAATGTGATATTTCTGGGGGGGGGGGTTATTTATGCATTTGCTAAAAATTCTAAGAACCTGTTTTTGCTTTGCCATTATGGGGTATTGTGTGTAGATTGATGAGGAAATGTGTGGATCGATGAGGGATTTTAAAAAAAAATCAATTTTAGAATAAGGCTGTAACGTAACAAAATGTGGAAAAAGTCAAGGTGTCTGAATACTTTCTGAATGCACTATACACCCAGACGGGCTTGCTAATGTGCCTTCTAGACCTTGAAAAACTGTAGAGAGTAGACCCACGTACAACTGATCCGAATGGTTGCCTAGGCTAGATGCAGTTATTTTCTGAATGAAACATTCAAAACGCAGGGTTAATTATTCAAATGATATTTTCACTAAAGTTTACAGTAGAATTTTTCACTTACTTTAAAATATATATTTTTGTATTTATTGTGGTGTTGTAGTCTAGGTAGGATAATTTCATCACCCGCCAATGTGATCACACCATCGCGCTTTCGCTTCTCTCTCGCCTTTCAAATTTCCCGCAACTTGTTTTGGATGCTGTAGCCTTCCAGCAAGGAAGAGCAAGCTTAAATCGCTCCTCGGATAGGCTATTAGTAAAGAAAATGCTCGAAATAACTGTCCAATAGCTTTTCCTGGGACTCCATAAGATCTAAGAGGAATAGCTGAGAGGCAGCACTGCAGTGGAGAGGCCAGGTGTGTAATTGTGAAGACAGATAGGCTAGAGATGTGTAGCCTATAAAAGTTAGAAGCTCATGCATGTGAGATGCAAGAGAGATGTGAAGATCACAGGGTGGCCCATACCATATTATCTGTGATCAGTGTTTTGTGAGATCACAAGACTGCCCTGGAACATCAAGAGCCCAGGAAATATGAAGTGAGACTTCCAATAATTGATTTAAGCTTTCAGATGGAAGAATTAAATAATGTGGTCTTCGACTTCATTATGGCTGGCGATGCTATTTAGAAACTTCAAAAAGAGGAGAACTTGGTCTGTGTCTCAAATGGCACCCAATTCCCTATATAGTGCAATACTTTTAATCAGAAGTGCACTAAATAGGGAATGCCATTTGGGACGAAGCCTTGGAGACATAGCGAACAAAGCAGATCAACGTACTGAAAGCGACAGGAGAGAACACAGAATAACAAAAGGAAAAACAACAAAGGGCAATACATTCGGTTTGTATCTTCCTCAAATTATCCTCAGCCACAGATCTCAAGTCTCTTTGACATGATACACTGAATGCACAAACTGGTTTAGGCGACAAATGTTATTTTCACGCCACCCACTGTATCTGATCTGTTTCCTTTAAAGGCTGTGGTTTATGGATTGAACTAGAACTAAACTTTGAATACAGGCATATTTATAAGATGCGAAAGAAGAGGCGCCTACCCACACACTTGCAAATGTTTCAACAAGCAAAAAGCAAACGAGGATAAACAGTATCTACAGTTGCAGTTGAAAGTCCAGGCAGAAGGATAGGATAGTGTATGCAAAGCCATTCTAGTTCATCTTGCACAATATCTTTCATATGCTGGTCAAATATGACCGGGCCTGCCAGGTGGATGCCCGGAGGGGGATACGTTGTTCGCTGCTCAGCACAGGACTACAGGACACTGGGCTTATTGACAGAGAACCTTTGTGTCCTTTTGGAAAACGGCATCAGGTCATCGCCTTACCCACCGAGCCCACGGCTCTACTGTCAGCTTCTGTATGCCTGGTGCAGACTACGACTTAACCACACACACACACACATGCACACACACACGCACACAGTCTCAGCATCACCACACTACTCAGATTGGATAGATGTAGGCACATTCCTGAAGGTTAATCTAAAAGTCAAATTAGTCATATTAGCCCTAAAAGCACCCAAAACATAATAATTTCCTTTTTTTTATCCTTCTGAATTTTTTTGACTTTGTCAAGCAACTACTTACCGACAAAATATGATAATTAACCATGATTTCTGTGTTAATATGGAGGACTGAGAAATAATCTAATTTATGTACTAGGTAGGGGTGCGTGGCTAAACTGAAAATATGGACTCAATAGTAAACTTTGTGATAAAGGCACCAAATTTGGCACAGAGGTAGATGTATGTACCCTGTAAAGATATAGATGTGGAGCCACCCCACATTTGGCCCCTGGGGGGCGTGGCAGCCACTATAATCACACAGTCTCCTCTGAACAGTTGATGTTGAGATGTGTTTGAGGCACAGTGCAGCGCAATTGGATTGTGGAGGATTAACTGCCTTGCTCAAGGGCACAATGGCAGGAGATGGTACATGGAATCAGAGACCAGTAGCCTTCCAGCTGCCAGTTCAGATCCATTCCCATTTTTGTGTCGCCCGGCACAGGGCTTGAACAAGCAACCTTCCTCCCCGATCTGTGTTCATATTGTTCATAAGTTTCTAGTGGATAGACCATATGGTTCAGGAGAAAATAGCCTAATGAAAAAACATTGGATCAACAATAATGTCATTTGAAAGTAGCGTCTTCTATTATTGTATTTCTTCACAACAGCCACTCACACAATCACCGTTTCCAGGAATATTGTTAACATTAAATGTCCTTTTCCCTCCTTGGCTCTCCTCTCTCCTCCACCACTACCTCTCTGATCCCTAACCCCCCGAGTAATAACAGATTAGAGTCCGGAACACAACAAGGATTACAAGGAAGAAGGAAATTCTGGTTTTATGGAATGGAATCCTCGGAATCCATGAAATTGGCAGAATCCTTGAAAGAAAGGTGTATGTGTGGGAAGTTGTGTGAAGGCGAAACGAGCGACGCCCCATCATACAGTGAGGGAAAAAAGTATTTGATCCCCTGCTGATTTTGTACGTTTGCCCACTGACAAAGAAATTATCAGTCTATAATTTTAATGGTAGGTTTATTTGAACAATGAGAGACAGAATAACAACAACAAAATCCAGAAAAACTAATGTCAAAAATGTTATAAATTAATTTGCAGTTTAATGAGGGAAATAAGTATTTGACCCCCTCTCAATCAGAAAGATTTCTGGCTCCCAGGTGTCTTTTATAAAGATAACAAACTGAGATTAGGAGCACACTATTAAAGGGAGTGCTCCTAATCTCAGCTTGTTACCTGTATAAAAGACACTTGTCCACAGAAGCAATCAATCAATCAGATTCCAAACTCTCCACCATGGCCAAGACCAAAGAGCTCTCCAAGGATGTCAGGGACAAGATTGTAGACCTACACAAGGCTGGAATGGGCTACAAGACCATCACCAAGCAGCTTGGTGAGAAGGTGACAACAGTTGGTGCGATTATTCGCAAATGGAAGAAACACAAAATAACTGTCAATCTGCCTCGGCCTGGGGCTCCATGCAAGATCTCACCTCGTGGAGTTGCAATGATCATGAGAACGGTGAGGAATAAGCCCAGAACTACACGGGAGGATCTTGTCAATGATCTCAAGGCAGCTGGGACCATAGTCACCAAGAAAACAATTGGTAACACACTACGCCATGAAGGACTGAAATCCTGCAGCGCCCACAAGGTCTCCCTGCTCAAGAAAGCACATATACAGGCCCGTCTGAAGTTTGCCAATGAACATCTGAATGATTCAGAGGAGAACTGGGTGAAAGTGTTGTGGTCAGATGAGACCAAAATCGAGGTCTTTGGCATCAACTCAACTCGCCGTGTTTGGAGGGGAGGGAATGCTGCCTATGACCCCAAGAACACCATCCCCACTGTCAAACATGGAGGTGGAAACATTATGCTTTGGGGGTGTTTTTCTGCTAAGGGGACAGGACAACTTCACTGCATCAAAGGGACGATGGGCGGGGCCATGTACCGTCAAATCTTTGGTGAGAACCTCCTTCCCTCAACCAGGGCATTGAAAATGGGTCGTGGATGGGTATTCCAGCATGACAATGACCCAAAACACACGGCCAAGGCAACAAAGGAGTGGCTCAAGAATAAGCACATGAAGGTCCTGGAGTGGCCTAGCCAGTCTCCAGACCTTAATCCCATAGAAAATCTGTGGAGGGAGCTGAAGGTTCGAGTTGCCAAACGTCAGGCTCGATACCTTAATGACTTGGAGAAGATCTGCAAAGAGGAGTGGGACAAAATCCCTCCTGAGATGTGTGTAAACCTGGTGGCCAACTACAAGAAACGTCTGACCTCTGTGATTGCCAACAAGGGTTTTGCCACCAAGTACTAAGTAATGTTTTGCAGAGGGGTCAAATAATTATTTCCCTCATTAAAATGTAAATCAATTTATAACATTTTTGACATGCGTTTTTCTGGATTTTTTTGTTGTTATTCTGTCTCTCACTGTTCGAATAAACCTACCATTAAAATTATAGACTGATAATTTCTTTGTCAGTGGGCAAACGTACAAAATCAGCAGGGGATCAAATACTTTTTTCCCTCACTGTATATCCCTCCATTACAGTAGAGCTGAGTCTGCCCCTTCCTGGAAGAGAGAAACACTGTAAATCAGCAAACATAGTGGAATAACAAACAGCATGGGGATCAGAAAGCTTAAAACATACTGTAGGTCTGCTGGGGGACAAAAGAAGCGCTTCAAGGACAAAGACCCTCAAGGACCATGGACCAAAGACTAAGAACCGCTTCAAGGCCCAAGACCCTCAAGGAACAAGGACGAAAGACTAAGAAGCGCTTCAAGGACCAAGACCCTCCTGAAGCGGTGTGACATCCAGCCTTTAAATCTGGAGAGCCTGGCAACCAACCCCCCATACCTGGCATTCCACCTGCCACTTGGGTGTCACATACCTCCAGAACACAATCACAGAGAGGAGAATCGAACGGTGTGCGCAATGACAACAGCTTGCAGCAGGGGCACCCCTCTCTGGTGCAGAATTCTCCTGCCCCTCATGTGGCAAATCATGTGGGCCTCACATTGGCCTGCACAGCCACATGCAATGACATAAACACAACCCCCCCACAATAACCTCATTTGGGAGCAACGTCATCATGAGAGAATGTTAAAAATGCTTATAAGTTGAGAGAATGATTCAAATGCTGCTTCTTAGGAATAGGGGGTTGTCCTCATATACCGTACTTGGGTATGCTGAAATAAAGAGGCTGCTACTAGCTTTTTAAAGGGGCAATCTGGGATTCAAACAACAACAAAGCGGGGAACCCACCACTTTTTTTAACACTAGAAAGTCTGAGCGAGTCATTTTGACTCAAAATGTATTTAAAATTGAAATACCTCTGTCATTTTGAAAGTCATGCCCCCCTCCATCCTTGACTTTTCTTAATAAGTCTATTTAACATACGTATGCTGTTAGAATCTCAATATCACAAACAGAGTTTGTGTTCTAAGTAGTTTTAAGAGGACATGTAATTATTTTCCCGGAGTGCCAAAAACTTACTTTTCAAATCCTGCTACAGAGTCACATGAAGGTAATACATTTAGATATCTATTTAGCAATACATTTAGATTCATATATAGCATTAGAAAGAGCAGATTGAAGTTTCCAAAACACTTACCTTTGCCAAATAACTCAAAATATCACTTTTCCAAGAATAACTACTGTTCCATGCACTCCACACATTAACACGCGGCAACAGATAGAAAATGCTATTGTGTTATTTGAAATAATAAAATGTTTGTATTCTAATGATACCCAAGACCTTCCTAAACACAACCAAATAATTATTTTTCCAATAGCATATATGAAATATATTTATTAGACTGTTAGAATATTGGAGTCAAAATGACTTCTCATTGGCAGGAAGGGGGTCCAACAAGGCCAGACATTTCTACAACTGAGGGATGGGGCTGGAGAAATGTAACCACTCAAATTCATAGACAGAGCTATGGATGCAAGGCCTGACATCCATGAGATCTAAATGATTTTTTGAGTTTTAAGCAAGCTTTGAAGCAATACAGTGTTTGTTAACAATTACATTGTTTACAGAAAATGAAGTGAAACAAGCTTATAGTTCAGCAGTTGAACTAAGCTCATGAGGCATTCATGAGTTGTATTCTTCAAGAATCAATGGCTATGTATCATGATTTAAAAGTAAGAAAATAATGGATGTATCAATCCCAGATTGCCACTTTAAAGCAGAGGAAATCATGTTTTCAAAAAAACATCAAAGACCATTTACTTTTTTTGTCTGGTAACTGTGCTCCGGAGTACTGCGTCCTCGGATGCCCATGACCTTGAATATTATTTTAAGCGAGTTTGTCAGTTCTCAGACGACCAACTTGAGTATCTTTACTTTTGTTCATGTCGTGAAGATTAACTTTTAAGAGAGAGACATGATTGCTGCACTAGGTGCAGCTGCAACCCAGACTTGTTAAAGGCACAGGTGCTCTCTCTCTCTCTCTCTCTCTCTCTCTCTCTCTCTCTCTCTCTCTCTCTCTCTCTCTCTCTCTCTCTCTCTCTCTCTCTCTCTCTCTCTCTCTCTCTCTCTCTCTCTCTCTCTCTCTCTCTCTCTCTCTCTCTCTCTCTCTCTCTCTCTCTCTCTCTCTCTCTCTCTCTCTCTCTCTCTCTCTCTCTCTCTCTCTCTCTCTCTCTCTCTCTCTCTCTCTCTATCACTCATGTGCGCGCATTTGTGCGTTTGCATGTGTCTGTGTTGGTGTGTGTGTTTACCCTGTTTGAATAGTTGCCATGCTTCAAACATTTTATAGAGAGAGCACATCTTGTGTTTTTGTACAAACGTTGAGCAACCATTATTAAGCAGCAATCCATTCACACTGTTTGACATTACCTCTTCTGGCACCATTATGTCGATGCTGTGACCAAAACATTTTGGTTCAATCTGTTGACAATCTGGGATGATATCAGACCATGTTCTAATCACAATGGCCTGTCGTTGTTGGGTGTACTACTAGTTTATCATGTCATCATAGTGTGATAGTTTTGTTTGTTGGTTTCGGGGACACACACACACACACACACACACACACACACACACACACACAGTAGATTAACATCCATAGTAGAACTGAACTGGCACTGTGGCATATGTGGAATCCCCTCAAAGAGAACTGTGCTCGATCCCTTTAACAGTTGCCAGATAAACATCCATGCTGTCAGATTTATAGAAGTCATGATGGATGACGGATTCCAGGGTTCAATAGGAGAGTTGCTTTACATTGAAGCTGGGGTTTCTTGCTGTGAAGCCGTTCCAGTCAGACACATGTTTTCCATCAAAACCAAATCTAAACTGTGTAGAAATTATAATGGATCTATATTCATACAGTTTTGACGGTCCAGCTCGCTAATAATCAATGGAACGATAGTTTGGGTCAGACTGTGGAAATGGGGCTGAAAGTAATAGTATTATTATAAAAGTTGTACGGTTGAACTAGATTGTACACTGAGTGTACAAAACATTAGGAACACCAGCTCTTTCCATGACATAGACTGACCAGGTGAATCCAGGTGAAAGCTATGATCCCTTATTGATGTCACCAATCAGTGTAGATGAAGGGGAGAAGACAGGTTAAAGAAGGATTTTTAAGCCTTAAGACAGTTGAGATATGGATTGTGTATGTGTGCCATTCAGAGGGTGAATGGACAAGACAAAATATTTAAGTGCCTTTGAACAGAGTATGGTAGTAGGTGCCAGGTGCACAGCTTTGAGTGTGTCAAGAACTGCAACGCTGCTCACGCTCAACAGTTTCATTTACATTTTATCATTTAGCAGATGCTCTTATCCAGAGCGACGTACAGTTAGTGAGTGCATACATTTTTCATACAGGCCTCCCGTGGGAATCGAACCCACAACCCTGGCGTTGAAAATGCCATGCTCTACCAACTGAGCTACACGGGGCCTTGTCTATCAAGAATGGTCCACCACACAAAGGACATCCAGCCAACTTGACACAACTGTGGAAAGCGTTGGAGTCAACATGGGCCAGCATCCCTGTGGAACGGTTGACACCTTGTAGTGTCCATGCCCTGACGAATTAAGACTGTTCTGTGGGCAAAAGTGGGTAAGCTGGCCTTTTGCTTGATTGTTTAGTTTGACCTCATAGAGCGTACTATTAGAAACCAAAACCATTATGCCACCCCAGGATTAGGCAGCACAAGGAGCTCCACCATTATGGCACAACGTTGATGGGATTTGGGTCTACAGAATGGCATGAAGTGAGGGTACAACACTCATTTTTCCTTGTCACTGGGAGTTCCAGAAGTCTCACATTGACTGCAAGTGTGTGTGTATACAACCTGACACTGGCTCTGCCATCAAGGAGTGCAATCGGCTGAGGAGAAAAGGACTGAACGTCGCCTGGCAAAACGACAGAGACGAAAGATGACCATGGCTGCCCTGGCCTCAGCGGGACAGGCCTTTGTGTGCTCTGGATTTTGAATGGGAATCAATTGTTTGGTCCCCACAAGGATACAAAAATAACTGTGTGTGTGGTAGCAAGACACCGGGCAGGTGTATGTATGTTAGGTTACTTAGTGTTGACCTTAGGGTCAGTATGGCCCACCAGACAAATAGAGGCCCTAGGGTCATGTGCAGTCTTATATCACAGGTGTGAAACACCTATAGAAACACCACGTCAGCATGTGTGTGTGTTGCAGTAAGGCACCGGATAGGGTCAGTATGGTTCTACCAATTAGACCTGTGGGATGATTTGGCAGTGCAGATAGAGAGAGGATGGGGGGCACAGGTTTGAATAAGAAAAGGAGAGCCGCACGTTCTAGGAGCTCCGATGCAATCATTTAATAACCAACGTTTACCCTGATGAAGACAGCTTGTCTGTCGAAACGTTGGCTATTAAATTATTGCATCTGAGCTCCTAGAGTGAGCGGCTCTGCTTTTCTTTTTCAAGTGTTCTACTCCGCTAGCCAGCACCTCACCTAAACAGGGGTGTGTTTCATTCGCCTCCAGATTAATTGGTACAGGTTACCAAAACAGTCGAAAATATGTTTTTCTAAATGTTCCCCCCGCCCCCTTCCTGTCCTCCTCTCTGTGTGTTTGTGTGTCTCGTCTGGCTTAATGGCGCTATTTACATGTACAAGAGCCTGGCAGAGGGAGTGGTGCTGGGACAGAACAGAAGAGAGGAGAAGAACAGAGGGAAGAGGAGAAGAGGGAAGTGAATGCCCAGAGGAGAGAAAAGGGCCCACTAATAAACCACTGCAGCCTCCTCCTGGACTCTTTCACAACACCGCAACCTCCCTCCCTACCTTCCTCCACCATCCCCTCTTCCCTCCCTCCCTTGCTCCAGCCACCACCAGTGCTGTTGCAGTTAGTTATTTTCCAGCGAGTTGGCAGAACTCTGGCTTAACAACCTCTCTCTCAAGGATCATTTCATAATATCAAAGAGTTGACACTGGCATCCAAAACAGCTCACTGGTATTTTGCCACAGCTCAAAAGACCTCAATCCACCAGGCAGGCTGTGTGATTATCAGTAAACAACTTTATTAGGTTCTTAAAAAGGTGGCTGTTTTTGTTTCAGATTGTTGTACGTGCCAGGGTATTTATTTGAGGGTTACTGCTCTGAAGCCAGAAGTACATGGACATGCTGTACAGTAACATAACACAGTGGGTGTCTGGGTCTGGCTGAGAAATAGATGTTTGATGGTTCTCTGCAGGGTCACTGAATGTGGGCCAGACATCTTGAAGACCATAAAGTCTATAGGACGGGATTTATGTGCTTCATAATCTGTCTGTCTCTCTCTTTTTGTCTCTCTCTCTCTCTCTTTCTTTTTGTCTCTCTCTCTCTCTCTTTGTCTCTTCGTCTCTCTCTCTCTCTCTCTCTCTCTCTCTCTCTCTCTCTCTCTCTCTCTCTCTCTCTCTCTCTCTCTCTCTCTCTCTCTCTCTCTCTCTCTCTCTCTCTCTCTCTCTCTCTCTCTCTCTCTCTCTCTCTCTCTCTCTCTCTCTCTCTCTCTCTCTCTCTCTCTCTCTCTCTCTCTCTCTCTCTCTCTCTCTCTCTCTCGTTTTCCTTTTGAATGTATGATAAAGTATTATTTTTTCAGTGGTAGAATTAGGTATATTGTATTTCTTGTTGTAATTGCCCTGGTTTTGGTGGGGATGGCGACCCACATGGGGACGCCGTCCCTGTCACATCGGCACAGCTTCAGGTGTGTTACTGAAGCTACTGTCACTGTGGAGGAGTTTATGGTCGCTGTAGGAGAGAAGGTAGGCTATGAAAATGTTGCTTATGTGTCGCAGATGAATAAAGCGATGGTGGTTTTTATTAAATAGAGCGTCTTGTCGATCGGATGGTTGAGCATGGCTTACTTCTTAAAAGTATGTTTATTCAAGTTACCCAGCTTTTTTCTCCATCAATAAGGGTTACGATTTCGATTGTACCGCCGTTTATCCCCAATGAGCTATTGGAGAGCGAGTTATTGCGGTTTGGGAAGTTTGCAAGTTCAATTAAAACTGTCCCGCTGGGTTGCAAACACCCGGCTCTGAAACAGGTGATGTCGTTTCGGCTACAGGTGTTTATGTTTTTGGACTCACCGGAGCAGACTTTGGAGTTATCGTTTAAAGTCAAGTATGACAACAGATTGTATATGGCGTATGCTAGTACGGGTAGTCAACAGTGTTTTGAGTGTGGGGATGTTGGCCATAAGCGACATGCTTGCCCGAAAAGAGAGAAGGCAGAGGGCGGGACGCAGGTGGTCCTCGTAACACCTGTGCCCACTGATGTAGTGAGAGGTGGGCCGACAGTGGTTGAGCAGCCACAAGTATCTGTTGCTGAGGAACACGTTGTTTGTGTTGAGTGTACTGAGTTGCAGCTTGTACCAGAGGGGAACATGGCGTCTGATATGCAGAATAAAAATATTGTTGTAGGAGGTAAGGATGGATCTGAGGAGCCATTTCCCCAGACTGGTGAGGAGATGCCCAGTACCAATAATGGGGTACAGGAGGGGGTTCAGGTGGAGCTAGTCTCCCGGGTAGTGGAGGAGATGTCCATTACGAGTAATGGGGTACAGGAGGGGGTTCAGGTGGGGCTAGTCTCCCAGGCAGTGGAGGAGATGCTCGGTACGAGTGATGGGGTGCAAGTAGGGAGTGTTGAGAGGGATGTGGCAGAGGGGAGTAAGGAGGAGGATCAGGAGAAGGATATGGAACTTCTGATATCCCTGTTGATATGATAGCAGCTGGCGATGACTCAATTTACAATATAGATGAGGTAAATGGGTTCCTGGACCAGACTTTTGGGAAATCTGTTAAATTGGCAGATTTTTTTGATGTTGATAAGTTTGTGAGGTCAGCTGTGGTGTTACAGAAGACGGTGGGGTTAGACCAGTTGAGTGTGAAGAAGCGTTTCCGCTTGAGGAAATGTGTTACTGCTGTCACGGCAGCAAAAGGTAGTGGGAAACGTGGTAAATTAAAACAATGATGTCTATCATGCCTCATAGGGTGCTTTTCTCTCTTTGTCTGGTTTCTTTGTGGTTTCTTCTGTTTTTCCTTTCTCTTTTCTATATGGAGGTACTAAGGGTAGGTTATCTCAATATTAATGGGGGAAGGGACAGGAATAAGAGGGCTTTGGTATTAGAATAAATAAAACAGAAAAAGCTTAATTTGTTTTTCTACAGGAGATGCATACTGATGAGGCTAATGAGGTTGACTGGGGTATGTGGTGGGATGGGCAGCATATACTCAGTCATGGTACTAATTTCAGTGCTGGGGTGGCAATTTTGTTTTCCTCAGGCTTAGGGGTGACTGTGGTATTTACAACAGAGATTGTCAAGGGTTGGGTTTTATTGGTCAAGGCGGATGTTATGTTTTTTTTAATTTATATAT
This sequence comes from Coregonus clupeaformis, assembly GCF_020615455.1. NCBI lineage: Eukaryota > Metazoa > Chordata > Actinopteri > Salmoniformes > Salmonidae > Coregonus > Coregonus clupeaformis. The sequence goes on along the minus strand of NC_059227.1, from coordinate 25,796,844 downwards.
ATATTTGTATGTTTATGCTCCTAATGAGGGCGGCAGGTAGCTTAGTAGTTAAGAGCATTGTGCCAGTAACCGAAAGGTCGCTGGTTCTAATCCCCGAGCAGATTAGGTGAAAAATCTGTCGATGTGCCCTTGAGCAAAGCACTTAACCCTAATTGCTCCTGTAAGTCGCTCTGGATAAGAGTGTCTGCTAAATGACGTAAATGTAAAATGTACAGAGCATATTGCTGTATTTGATCAAATAAAGGAAACCTTAAGACAGTGTGACCCAGTGTATGGTTTTAGGGGGGGACTGGAACTGTACAGTGGATTTTACTGTTGATCGCACTGCTGAAGAACCTCACCTTCGGTCAGCAATTTGTCTGCCTGGTCTATTAACTGAGTTTGAGCTTTCTGATGTGTGGAGAGTAAGAAATGCAAAAGTTAGACAGTACACATGGCTAAAAGTTAATGAAGGTCGTGTCAGTGCAGCAAGGTTAGACAGGTTGAATGTATCTGAGCACTACTGTGGTAGGGTTGTAAGGTGTGACATTACTCCTGTTTTTCTGATCACCATATGGCTACTGTTGATATTCACTTGTCCTGTCCACGAAGGTCATCACCTTATTGGTATTTTAATGTTAAGTTATTACATGACGCGATGTTTTATAAATTGTTTTAGTTGTTTTGGGAAAAATGTAGGGTTATTAAATGGAATTTTGAGTCCTTGAGACAATGGTGGGAGGTTGGGAAGGCCCAAATACGTGTGTTTTGTCAACAGTATACTGCTCTGTCTAGTATTGAAGTTAAAGAGACTATCAGGGCCCTTGAACAGGACATCAAATCTATTGAATTGAAGTTGCTCACTCAGAATGACCCCAAACTAGTCATGAACTTACAGGACAAGAGACATGAACTGGGGTCATTTTTACATGAAAGAGTGAAGGGTGCCTTGATTAGATCTCGCTTTGCTACCCTCAAGGATATGGATGCTCCTAGCGTTTTTTTTTTTTTTAAACCTAGGGCAGTCGACATTGCAACGCAAACAGCTGGTCTGCCTTCGTCTCCCTGATGGGAAGGTGACCACGGATGACGGTGAGATGTGCCAACATGCCGTGGACTTCTACTCTGCCCTCTATAAGACGGAGGATTGTGATCCTCTGTGTGCTGAACAGTTGTTACATGGACTTCCTCAATTGGGCGCTGAGCAGAGAGCTGGAGCTGCAGGAGCTGTCCACTGCAGTTATGCAGCTCACATCAGGCTGAGCCCCTGGCGTCGATGGTTTACCATCTGATTTCTATAAGCACTTTTGGGGGTCTATTGGGGGGACTTTTATGAAATGGTGTGTAAATCTTTTCATGAGAGTTCTCTTCCTGTATCTTGTCAACGTGCTGTGCTTTCGTTGTTGCCAAAAAAGTGGGATTTGGCTCTTTTGAAAAACTGCCGACCTGTTGAATTGCTGTGTGCAGAATATAAAATTATATCTAAGTCTCTCTCAAACAGATTGAAAGAATATCTCAGGCTGTTGATCCACAAGGACCAGTCTTACCAGTCTTATATGACTGCTCTATTGTTGAATACTTGTTTCTAATAAGATATGTTTGTAAACTGTCTGATGTGAATGTGGGTTTGCTTTCTTTGGATCAGGAGAAGGCTTTTGACCATGTGGACCACCAGTACTTGTTCGAAACAATCAAAGCATTTGCATTTGGGGATGTTTTTTTTGTCTTGGCTGAGTTTACTGTATGCTGGGGCCTCATGTATAGTGAAGGTGGGGGGTGGTTTGAGCTGCCCCATCCCCATCCATTGGGTTATTTGGCAGGGATGACCAATTTCAGGACAGTTATATTGTCTGGCAATTGAGCGAGGCTTACTGGTTTCTCTGTGCCAGGGGTTATGAAGGGTCCCACGATAGCACTGTCTGCGTATGCAGATGACGTGACAGTTTTTATTACAGGGGGTGAGGATGTTAAAGTTCTCTCAAACACTCTAAAGGTGTATGAGGGGGCCTCCTCAGCTAGAGTTAATTGGGAAAAGAGTGAATCGCTGTGGGCAGGTCAGCATCAGATAGGGTCCCCTCTACGGTTACCAGGGGGGCTTCAGTGGGGCAGAGATGGGATGAAGACTTTGCATTTTTTTCTAGGATCTGTTGTCATTCAAAAATAAAACTGGGAGGGTGTAGTGGAAAAGGTGTCTGGCAGATTGTCTAGGTGGAAATGGTTGCTACCCCAGCTATCTTATAGGGGAAGGGTGCTGGTAGCCAATAACCTAGCCGTCTCTACCCTGTGGCACAGACTAATGATTCTACAGCCACCGGGGGGCCTGATACAAGAGCTTCAGAGGACCCTTGTCAATTTATTCTGGTCAACATTGGATTAAAGCTGCAGCCCTGTACCTGCCACTGCACGAGGGTGGGCAAGGCCTGGTGGACATTTCTTCTAGGATCATGGTTTTCCAGCTTCAAGCAGCCCAGAGACTGTTGTACAGTGATGGTTCTAGCTGGGTCGATACAGCCTACACATTGATGAGGAGAGCGGGCTGTTTGGGCTTAGATAAGCACCTTTTCCTCTTAAAGCTAGAGGGGGGTGATTTGTCTGGCCTGACTCCATTCTATGAGTCTCTCATGCAGGCTTGGAGAGTTTTCGACATGTCCCGTAAGGCCGGCACGCCACCAGGGATGTGGCTTTTTGAAGAGCCTCTTTTTTACAACACTGTCATCCAGTCCCGTGCTATGGGTTCAGCCAGCCTACGTTCATGCCTGTTAGGTGTGGGGTGTACCAAGCTGGGTCATCTGATGCGGAGCAGGATCAGATCGTTGGAGGAGCTGAGAGAAAGAGCGAGGATCCGATCATCTCGCCTACTGAGGAAGGTCGTAGCTGAGATCTGCGATTCCTTGCCAGTACTTCATCAGCAGTATGTGACTGATACTTCCAATTCTGATCGGTGGGCGGAGGGTCTGGATTATGTGTTCCCTGCGCTGAATGTTAGTGCTGCGGCAGGGGCATTAGAGGTGGACATGGGGATGCTGCTTTCCTTCGATACCCCGGAGCTGGGGGAGTTCAAGGCGGTGGGAAAGAAGGTCATGTACATAATATGTGTAAAAGTGTCCCGTGCTTCTTCCCTGGAAGGGGTAAAATCGACGAGGAGGGCAGGTGTATTTGGTCCAGGTGCCTCCCCAAAAGGCTGTTGGCGGTCTTTATATAAACTGCCTATTGATAAGAGGACAGCTGACCTCCAATGGAGGATAATACATGGAGCTATAGCCACCAACATGCATCTTTTACACCTGGATCTTACTGTTGGGGAGGGGTGTCCATTCTGTGCTGAGTCTGAAACTCTGGCACATCTGTTTTTACAGTGTCCCAGGTTGGTCGGGATGATTGACCTGATCACTAGTTGGTTCTCAGCTCTGGGAGAGGTTTTCTCTTCCCAACAGTTTTTTATTTGTCCCAAAGTACAGGTTTAGTTGAAGGGGTGTAGTTCTCTTACTTAACTTTGTGTAAGGGGCAGCTAAATTAGCATTCGGGGACATGTGTCTGTGGACGTGGTGGGCATGCTGGAGGGGATGTTGGCCACGAGACTGAGGGTTGAGTTTGCCTATTACAAACAGGTTAATAACATTGGGCTGTTTATGAGCATATGGGGTATTCAGAGGTTGTTGTGTTAAGTTACTCTGGAGGATGATCTGGTGTTGTGTTTTTAATTGATGTTTTTGTTTGTTTGAGTGTTTATTGTGCTGTGGGTTCCCAGACCCAGTAAAGTGTCTCTCTCTCTCTCTCTCTCTCTCTCTCTCTCTCTCTCTCTCTCTCTCTCTCTCTCTCTCTCTCTCTCTCTCTCTCTCTCTCTCTCTCTCTCTCTCTCTCTCTCTCTCTCTCTCTCTCTCTCTTCTCTCTCTCTCTCTCTCTCTCTCTCTCTCTCTCTCTCTCTCTCTCCTCTCTCTCTCTCTCTCTCTCTCTCTCTCTCTCTCTCTCTCTCTCTCTCTCTCTCTCTCTCTCTCTCTCTCTCTCTCAACCCTTTAACAAATAATTTACGAAAGTTACATTAGTAATCAATTGGCTTACAATGTAATTTCCCTTGATTTCAATTGAGTAACCGTCACACCAAATGATGGAATCCTCAGATTTATGACATACTAAAAGGGTGTTATTAGCAAATAATTTTATTTAATATAGACCCCTCCCCCTATAACTACAGCCTATATCAATTAGCATTCTAGCTAACAACTGCTGCATCCAAAATAGTTATTTTGCAAAGAGCACAACCAAATATAATTTTAGCAATTGTTCAAGCACGATTGGAAAATGGTCTATAGTTGTGCGGCGCCCCTGGAGTGGAGCAAATTAGGGTTAAGTGCCTTGCTCAACGGCACATCAAACATTTTTCACCTGGTCAGCTCAGGTATTCGAACCAGTGACCTTTCTCTTACTGTTCCAATGCTCTAACCGCTAGGTTAACTGCCACCATATATAGCTAAAGTGTGCTTTTCCCATTTGAAACGAGACAAATAAGGTTTATCACCAGATAATGTTTTTCTGTTAACCATTGACATGTGAAAAGTGAAAGGTATTGTCAGGTTAACATATGGAGGTCTTGTATGTAGCCTTTTAAGTGCTGCTTTTCACTTTCTTTAACAAGCTAGGTAAGGTTTATCACCAGATAATGTAGTTTTGTTAAACAGTGACGTGAGTGAAAGGTATTGTTAGGTTAAACTTAGTCAGCAAACAACCATACTGTACAGTATGTTAACATATCCCACTGTGCACAAATTGGTCGAATAAACGTCATTAAAAAAAATGAAACTTTTAACCTAAATCCAATGACATGGTTATATGTTTTGTTAATTTCACTTTGAATTCACGTTAGTTGGTAACTCAATCAAATGTAAATAAAAACTACAGACGTTGAACTGACATCTGTACCAAGCAGGATGAAGGTCTCGTATGTAGCCTGTAAAGTGTGATAGGGTTTATCACCAGATAGTGTGTTTCTGTTAAACAGTGACAAGAGTGAAAGGTCTTTTAAGGTTAAGGCTATATCACCCAGCCCCTGAGAAACATATAACCGGCCTATTCATGTAATGCACATGCAGTACAGATGTAGGATCTTAATTTGTCCAGTTTCGTTGCAGGAGTGAAATACTTTATTCCTACAGCAGGATAATTTGATTATTCAAGAAAAGTGATAATTTCTTAAAGGAAATGAGTTCTGATAGGCTACAGTAGGTTATAATTTACAGTGGGGAAAAAAAGTATTTAGTCAGCCACCAATTGTGCAAGTTCTCCCACTTAAAAAGATGAGAGAGGCCTGTAATTTTCATCATAGGTACACATCAAACAATGACAGACAAAATGAGGAAAAAAAATCCAGAAAATCACATTGTAGGATTTTTAATGAATTTATTTGCAAATTACGGTGGAAAATAAGTATTTGGTCAATAACAAAAGATTCTCAATACTTTGTTATATACCCTTTGTTGGCAATGACGCAGGTCAAACGTTTTCTGTAAGTCTTCACAAGGTTTTCACACACTGTTGCTGGTATTTTGGCCCATTCCTCCATGCAGATCTCCTCTAGAGCAGTGATGTTTTGGGGCTGTCGCTGGGCAACACGGACTTTCAACTCCCTCCAAAGATTTTCTATGGGGTTGAGATCTGGAGACTGGCTAGGCCACTCCAGGACCTTGAAATGCTTCTTACGAAGCCACTCCTTCGTTGCCCGGGCGGTGTGTTTGGGATCATTGTCATGCTGAAAGACCCAGCCACGTTTCATCTTCAATGCCCTTGCTGATGGAAGGAAGTTTTCACTCAAAATCTCACGATACATGGCCCCATTCATTCTTTCCTTTACACGGATCCGTCGTCCTGGTCCCTTTGCAGAAAAACAGCCCCAAAGCATGATGTTTCCACCCCCAAGCTTCACAGTAGGTATGGTGTTCTTTGGATGCAACTCAGCATTCTTTGTCCTCCAAACACGACGAGTTGAGTTTTTACCAAAAAGATCTATTTTGGTTTCATCTGACCATATGACATTCTCCCAATCCTCTTCTGGATCATCCAAATGCACTCTAGCAAACTTCAGACGGGCCTGGAAATGTACTGGCTTAAGCAGGGGGACACGTCTGGCACTGCAGGATTTGAGTCCCTGGCGGCGTAGTGTGTTACTGATGGTAGACTTTGTTACTTTGGTCCCAGCTCTCTGCAGGTCATTCACTAGGTCCCCCCGTGTGGTTCTGGGATTTTTGCTCACCGTTCTTGTGATCATTTTGACCCCACGGGGTGAGATCTTGCGTGGAGCCCCAGATCGAGGGAGATTATCAGTGGTCTTGTATGTCTTCCATTTCCTAATAATTGCTCCCACAGTTGATTTCTTCAAACCAAGCTGCTTACCTATTGCAGATTCAGTCTTCCCAGCCTGGTGCAGGTCTACAATTTTGTTTCTGGTGTCCTTTGACAGCTCTTTGGTCTTGGCCATAGTGGAGTTTGGAGTGTGACTGTTTGAGGTTGTGGACAGGTGTCTTTTATACTGATAACAAGTTTCAAACAGGTGCCATTAATACAGGTAACGAGTGGAGGACAGAGGAGCCTCTTAAAGAAGAAGTTACAGGTCTGTGAGAGCCAGAAATCTTGCTTGTTTGTGGGTGACCAAATACTTATTTTCCACCATAATTTGCAAATAAATTCATAAAAAATCCTACAATGTGATTTTCTGGAGAAAAAAAATCTAAATTTGTCTGTCATAGTTGACGTTATTACAGGCCTCTCTCATCTTTTTAAGTGGGAGAACTTGCACAATTGGTGGCTGACTAAATACTTTTTTTCCCCACTGTAGGTGTGAGATCTAGTGAGAAAAAGAGAACAGCAGGTTTTCAGTGAATTTATGTAAATCACGAGGCTCATTTGAATTTCCAGCGGCGTAGAGTGATAAAAATAAGATACTACATGTGTAGGCCTACAGTGACTTGCGAAAGTATTCACCCCCCTTGGCATTTTTCCTATTTTGTTGCCTTACAACCTGGAATTAAAATTGATTTTTGGGGGGTTTGTATCATTTCATTTACACAACATGCCTACCACTTTGAAGATGCAAAATATTTTTTCTTGTGAAACAAACAAGAAATAAGACAAAAAAACAGAAAACTTGAGCGTGCACAACTATTCACCCCAACCCTGATCTGTTCTTCTCCACAACTTTGTCCCTGACCTGTTTGGAGAGCTCCTTGGTCTTCATGGTGCCGCTTGCTTGGTGGTGCCCCTTGCTTAGTGGTGTTGCAGACTCTGGGGCCTTTCAGAACAGGTGTATATATACTGAGATCATGTGACAGATCATGTGACACTTAAATAAAGTCCACCTGTGTGCAATCTAACTAATTATGTGACTTCTGAAGGTAATTGGTTGCACCAGATCTTATTTAGGGGCTTCATAGCAAAGGGGGTGAATACATAATACCACTTTTCCGTTTTATTTTTTTGAATTTTTTTTAAACAAGTTATTTCTTTCTTCACTTCACCAATTTGGACTATTTTGTGTATGTCCATTACATGAAATCCAACTAAAAATCCATTTAAATTACAGGTTGTAATGCAACAAAACAGGAAAACCGCCAAGCGGGGGGGAGGGGGTGAATAGCAAGGCACTGTACATGATACCCTTGTATCCAAACTGGAAATCACCTTTGCTTGTTATGAGATATTTGTATTGCTATAGGTTTCATTATGCCAATCAAACTTGATGGCATGAAAGATTACACGTTTTCTGTGTTAGCGTCATTGTGATGGGTGCCTCAGTTTGCTGTAGCAGGTCACATACAGTATTATGGTAAGGTCTATAGAGTGAATCATTTCACTTTTTAACAAGTAAAATAAGGTACAGTATAACTCCAGACAAAAAGTGTCATCTGAGGAGTGGAATGTGTTGTTAGGTTAAGCCTAGATTACACGTGCACACCATGCCATACCCTGTGTGAGGTGTGAGGGTTAACCCATAGATAATACAGTGTGTGTCCTATGTGGGTGAACCCATGGTGAAACGTATGTCTCTCTGGGAGTGGAGCACAGCAGAGTGCAGTGAACAGCAGGGATTCGGGAGAATAAGAGGCACACAGGCTTAATGATTAAGGGAAAGTACATGGCTTATCTAAGCTTTTCTGTGTATGTGTGTGTGTGCGTGTGTGTGTGCGTGTGCGTGCGTGCGTGCGTGCATAAATGAGATAAGCTTGTCCCATGCCCCGGCGTGCCCCACCTTCTCAATGTCCCCTAACACGCAGAGTTATAGTGGCCTTTTTGAAGACTTCAAACAAATACAACTTTTTAAAGGGTTTCCCATATTACTTTCATGATAGAATGTCCTGTAAGTTTGGATATCAATCGATTAGTCTGTTCCCCAAAAATAATAAACACATTGGTGTGGCTGGCTTCCGGGTTAAGCGAGCAGTGCGGCTTGGCAGGGTCGTGTTTTGGAGGACTCATGGCTCTCGATCTTCAACTCTCCCGAGTCCGTACGGGAGTTGCAGCGATGTGACAAGACTGTAATTACCAATTGGATATCACGAAATTCTGGAGAAAATGGGGTAAAAAGTACACCAAAAAAGTAATAATAATAAACAAAGCTATCACACTATAATGACATGATAAAAACTAGTACAAAGACCATTGTGATTAGAACATGGTCTGATATCATCCCAGATTGTCAGCAGATTGTGCAAAAGTGTTTTGGTCACAGCATCCACATAATGGTGCCAGAAGAGGTTATGTCAAACAGTGGGTATGTTTTGCTGCTTAATAATGGTTGCTCAACATTTGTACAAAAATACAAGATGTGTTCTCTCTGAGGTTGTTGAAGCATGGCAACTGTTCAAACGGGGTAGCCCTACCAACAACAGACACACGCAAACACACCCTGAAATCAAAAACACCCCTTGTAGGCCTATAGAAACGAATGTACAGTACTGTACTTTTGGAGTCTTTATATACTCACTAGCCCACTAACCCACCCACTCACTCACACAAGCAAACTAGTACAGACTTTGACACATTATTTTATTAGAATCCTAAGCTTAATAATAGACAAACACATACAGTACGCATACGCATCCTCTGAAACGAGAGACACCCTTGCAAACTCTGACACATTTACAGACCTAAAGAGGAAGAACACACTCTCACTCATTCACTCACATTACAGAGACTCCAGTGGGGTATCACGACACACACTATAAAGGCTGACATTTTGTCAGTGCGTCAAGAGGAAACTCCGGTGGCATCGTTGGGCATGCTGCCCACTCTAATCTCACTGTCAAACCACCGCTCGATTTGTTACACAAACACACCTCAGATGAACCTTACAGAGCTTACACTCATTTATAACCTGTGCTACTGTTACTCATCACACTTGTAATAAAGCGGAGACCGATAGAAATGTAGAGGTTTATCCATGAATGCTTATGTCGGCCTGGGGTTTGCATTTAGTAGAATAACTGCTGTCTCCACTTCTTGGAATTAGTTTAGATGTGGTTTTCTGCTAGTTAGCTGATTAATTGCCTTCCCCATTTCTTGATTGATGCAATTGCATAATAACTGAACCACAACACAAATCTTGATACAAACAAGAGTCTACATGGCTCTAAATGGGATTCATGATGGCCTGTGGTATTCTGTTGTAACTTCTCTTTCCTTTCACTTCCATGTCCCTACATGTCTTATGAAGGAGGTAGAGTTGACTTGTGGTTAAACGGTAATGAAACATCATGACCATATTCACATCTGGTATCAAAATGCATGCTGGGACTGGATTTGTATTCCTCTTTGTGTAAACAAATCCAAATTAACTTCCAACTGCTTTACACACTGAATGGTACAGGTGAGACCCACTGAATGGTATACTGTAGGTGAGGCCCACTGAATAGTATACTGTAGGTGAGGCCCACTGTCTTCCATGTGCTCCAAATCTCCAAAGCATTGTATTAAACCTTTTTATATTGTCCGATCTCATCTCTGATTCATACTCGTCACGTGAATAATTAAGTTCCCAACACTATAAGGTGACTTATTTTTTTATTTATTTATTTATTAGTAAGGTCTTTTTAGACAGACACCCAGCCAGCCACAGCCAGATATGCAGCCAGGCAGCTCTAGATGTACATGTATGTGCCTAACAGTGCTGTTCCGTACAGTGGTCTGAAAAGTGGGTCAGCGAGGCCTCTGTCACACTGCTTTCCTAAATAGATTACACAGGGCCTGAAGGCGTGATACTGTTTTAACGGCCAATTATCACTCAGCAATTACGGGCCCCTACTTGAGAGCCTGACTACCAGGAACAGCTCTTTAAATGGCCCCTGGTATTCTATTCCCGGGCAGTGGGATAATCCCACACCATTTCTCCGCCTGGCATATTTATAGTAGGAGCGAGTGTGTGGGTTATTTTCCCATACCTGATTAAGATTATGTAGTCAGGGAGTTTTATATACAGCTACTGTCTGGGACTTGGTTCTTCTCTCATTGGGTAGCTTAAGCAACTTCCTAGAGGGATTTATCTCTCAGTTAAAGCAATGATATCACGTGGTGCTATATGGAGTAACACTAAGTAATACTAAGTAATACTTAGTAATACTTAGTAAACTTAACTGATGAACCAGTAAACTCAAGTAATTCACCTTTTAAAAACAGTCTTGCACAACTTAATGGTTACTATCTGTTTGCTGTCTTTTCACACCCATAATTCTATTGATTAATTACCAGGCTTTAGATGTTTCGTAATTGCAGCTATTAGCAAATAAACACAAGTTACGATTTTATGCATTAATTCTTCTATATTTGCATGAGTAATATGATCAATTCTCTTATGACACAGGGTAGTAAATGGGCTTATATATAGGCTTATATGTCAGTAGTGTTGATACAATTAAACCTGACATGGTTCAAGGCTAGCTCTTTGTAATGGAAGCATTATTTAATATAGACATTCTTCTTACTGTCAATGGCATGGTCTCATAATCTCACCTGAATCCCAAATGGCACCCTATTCCCTATTTAGTGTGCTACTTTTGACCAGGTGCTATTGGGCTCTGGTCAAAAGTAGTGCACTACATAGGATTTTTTAAATGTATTTTTAATTTAACCTTTATTTAACCAGGTAAGCCAGTTGAGAACAAGTTCTTATTTACAACTGTGACCTGGCCAAGATAAAGCAAAGCAGTGCGATAAAAACAACAACATAGAGTTACATATGGGGTAAAACAAAACATAAAGTCCAAAATACAACAGAAAATATATATACAGTGTGTGCAAATGTAGCAAGTTATGGAGGTAAGGCAATAAATAGGCTATAGTGCTAAATAATTACAATTAGTATTAACACTGGAATGCTAGATGTGCAAGAGATTATGTGCAAATAGAGATACTGGGGTGCAAATGAGCAAAATAAATAACAATATGGGGATGTGGTAGTTGGGTGGGCTAATTTCAGATGGGCTGTGTACAGGTGCAGTGATCGGTAAGGTGCTCTGACAACTGATGCTTAAAGTTAGTGAGGGAGATAAGTGTCTCCATTTGGGATGTAACCCATCTGCTGCAAAGTCCTTATAAAGAAAATAAATCAATGCGAAAAATCCACAATGGGAAAAACATTGCTGCTGAGCAGTAAAAAACAACTTGACCCATTTTAGATGCTGAGTAAACATTAGCCTGAGTGAGTGGTGTAGAGATCTCTCCATCTATCCTGGAAGAACAGGTGAGTTTGTATGGGATTGTCTCTCAACATTCAAATCTATTGTTAGAGATGTATGAAGTCATTGTTTTCTGTTAAGTTTATATAATAAGAATAGATTGTCTGTACAATATAATAAGAATAGATTGTCTGTACAATATAATTAGAATAGATTGTCTGTATAATATAATAAGAATAGATTGTCTGTATAATATAATAAGAATAGATTGTCTGTATAATATAATAAGAATAGATTGTCTGTATAATATAATAAGAATAGATTGTCTGTACAATATAATAAGAATAGATTGTCTGTATAATATAATAAGAATAGATTGTCTGTACAATATAATAAGAATAGATTGTCTGTATAATATAATAAGAATAGATTGTCTATACAATATAATAAGAATAGATCACATCACTTGTCTCCAAAGCTAATAATTTCTATTTCTCCCACTGCAGTATATTTCAAACAAATCTGAATATTTACAGCCGGATTTGCATTCACACAGCCAAATCTGCATTCACACAGCTGAAGCTGCATTCACACATACATTCTATGGAAGAACCAAACGACGATCAGGCCACAAGATCCACGTGGACGGCAGCCATCTGCCGGCTGTAAATAAGTCATAATGGACTGGAGGACCCTGGAGGCTCTGAGGACATAGTACGAATTAAGATCTAGACCTCCTCCTTGACCTGGTATGACCCCTCCTTCCATCCAGACCCAACAGCCATTCCTCTCTGCTTCTCTAACTCTCTGTCTCTCTCTCGCTCCTGCTCCTCATCTCCTCTCTGCCTCTCATTCCTGCTCCTCTCCTCTCTGCAGGTATCTAGCAATTAAGAGCGTTGGGCCAGTAATCGAAAGGTCGCTAATTTGAATCCCCGAGCCGGCAAGGTGGAAAAAAATCTGCCGTTCTGCCCTTGAACAAGGCAGTTAACCCCCAACAACAACTGCTCCTGGGGCGTGGTGGATGTCGATTAAGGCAGCCCCCCGCCCCTCTCTGATTCAGAGGGGTTGGGTTAACAGCGGAAGACACATTTTGATTGAATGCATTCAGTTGTGCAACTGACTAGATTCCTTTCCTCCCTGCTCCTTTCCTTCTCATGTGTATCAGCCAAAGGGCCTGCTGTCAGATTTAAAGGCTCTTTCCATGCAACTCCTGCTTTACGCTGTGTAACACATTTTCCCCCTTCACTGCTCCGTGCAGCTAGGGCCCACTGAGACACAGAGAGGGGGGTGTGGTGGGTGATTTAGAGAGAGAAGAGGATGAGGGAAAGATAGGGAAAGGGTGAGAGGGAGGGAGACAAGAGAGAGAGAGAGGGAGCAACAGAGTGAAAGAGAGAACACTCTGCTCGTCCTCATTTAATCTCTTTCAGTTATTTTCTTTCTTTCAGCAGCCGGGAACATGAATCAATCATTCATTCATTAAAACATTGATGAGTAATTCCTCTTAACCCGTTCCCTGCTGACTGTAATGTACCAAGCCAGGTCTAATGCTGCTGTGATGGAAACATCAACACACTGTCTATCTGTCTTCCCTGAAATGACACGTTTATGACAATGAATCAAACTGATTTATTAACAGATAACAACAGATCCTTATTTGAAACAGACTGAGGACCTGGAAGGGATTGCGTCTTAAAGGTTGTTTAAATCTCTGACCTCCCTATTCTTTCATCCTCACAAAGATGAATTTTAAAACTTTATTACATAAAGGAGAATGGAGAGGCTCGTCTCCATGGTAACAGCGATATAAACACCCATAGAGCCGGCATCGTGGGGAGCGAGGCTGTCAGGTTTGTTTCAAGCATCCTCCTTTCTTTCTCTCTTTCTTTTAGTCTCTCTTTCTTTCTCTCTTCTCTTTTTTTCCTCTCTCTGCCTCTCTCTCTGACCTGTCAAAAAGAAACTAAGAGGGTTTTAAAAACAAAGGGAACAGAATACATGTTTTGTAAATACAGAGAAAGTTTTAGATGCCGGCTTTGCCTCTGTGATGTTTATTTGCTCTAGCAGAACATTGCTGTGATGAAGGAGAATACTCCTGAAACTACTCAGCGCAAATAAACATTATTGAATAGGAAGTCTTTATTTTTACCTGCTTTAGAGTTTTATTCTATGAGAAAGGTGAAATCTTGTGGCTACTACCTTCTGATTCCATTAAACAGAACCACTATAGCATGGAGAGGGTGTATTATCTTTAACAAGCAAAACTTTCTTTGACTGGGGGAAAACTGGAGAGGATTTTAACGAGACACAAAGCAGCTCATAGTCTGAGAAGAGGATAAATGACCAATGGAAAGGCCATTCAGCAGGTTTTTTTTACTGTGACACTACTGCCCTTGAATCCTCATTCACTGGTCAATGAAGGAACTACAAGCCTCTTGCGACAAACTGACCGCAGATGGGGGTCAGTTTCCCAATGCACTACCATTGATATTGGCCCACAGAATGACCCCTCGGATATCAAACTAGCTCCCCATGTCACTAACAAACAGAATTGAGGTCAGTCCGTGTTAGGACCACCTCCTTTCCAGGTCAGGTTGAATATCTTGGGCAATACAAGGTAAAGCCTTAATTTGGCGCCACTTTGACAAAACATTTACTTTGGCACCACTTTTCAGTAGCAACCAGATTGATCTTCCACCATTTAAACATCTCTCCAACAACAACATATTTCTATTTCCTCTCCTCACTACACCAGAGGTGGCCAAACTTTTTTTGCGCTGTGACCCACCTAGAGATGTATTACTTTCCTTGTGACCCACCAAGCAGAAATAAGCAAGGTCTCTAGCCAACAAGATTGTGGTCAATTCCACTTAAATTCAGAGTCAATTCAGAAATTGCAATTTATAGATACTAGGTTGTTATTTGAGACACAGGCAGTGAACTAGCACCCTAACACTATGGAGGGGATGGGCCCCAGGCCCAGTCTCCAGTCTTTCTCAGGCTGTTCCAGGCCAAGTCTCTAAGCCCCTTCTCTGGGCTCCTGCCCTGGGCTCCCTGCCTAGCCTAGTCCTGCTTGTTTTTGTTGCGTTTCTCCGTGAAACATTCCAGTCAGTCCTATCAACATGTTTACCACAAAGTGTGAGTGTGTGTCTCGCACCACACGTCTGGATGCACGAGAGTGATAGAGAGAGTGAGAGAAAGAGAGAGAGAGAGAGAGAGAGAGAGAGAGAGAGAGAGAGAGAGAGAGAGAGAGAGAGAGAGAGAGAGAGAGAGAGAGAGAGAGAGAGAGAGAGTGCCCTAAAAGTAGAGCGCTGATTTCAGCCTCTAATTATTTTATTATCTTAAATGGCTCCTTATTTCAAGAACTCAGTAAGCAGCAGTGCAGCTGGGTTGGACAGACGGCCGGTTCCTCAAGTCTCTTCACTCTACAGCCCATACAGGAGCCTGCTGCTGCTACTGACCCAGTCCAGACTGCCCCATACATCCAGAGACCATCCAAAGATACACTGTGGAAACGGTGTCATATTCATTAGCACAGACACTATGATCAGTGAACATTTTCACATTATCACTGACAGATGACACATCTGTCTGATGTCAGTAGCCTGCAGGCAGAAGTCACATGACTAGAGATGACCTTTGGACCCCGGCTATTGTGACGTGACCAGACCATGTGACTGAAATAGCTTGTCATATGACCTTTGAGGCCTCTACAAAAGATGATCTATTATATTGACAAGATGGTTGACTGACCGCTCTTACAATGGGAATAATGTCTGCAAAGGCGAAAGGCAGGTGGGAGAAGGCGAGATCAGGTTGGAACATTCTAGCCAATTATCTTTTGTAGAAAACATATTAGTACACTCCTAACAACCTAAGCATTATGAAACTTATATTCGGTCAAATAAGCCTCACCTATCAAAATAGCAATTCACTTTTATCTTGACCAAATTCAACAGTGTCTCATTGCCCCCATACAAAAACTCCTCACTTGGTCTGCTTAACGCTATAAATTAAGTCTGCTTAATCTGTGCAGACAGATTTTGGGCGGAGACCCTCTCGCTTCTCTTCTTCCTCTCTGCCTCTCTTTACCCACAATTTGTCCATATACACAGATCTAAAATCAGTTTGCTCTACCCAGTCTTAACCTTAAACCCATCATAGATCAGAGTCTAAGAGCAACTTCATCCTACTTTGTGAATCTGTCATGGGAATGAAGATAGAAGAGTAACAGAAACAGAACGTGACAAATTAGAAATAAATGGGTATTGAACATTAGCATAAGAGACCAGTGAGTGGAGTCCAGCATTGTCAATGTGTGTCCACTCTGGAGCAGCACAACAATAGAGCCAAAACAAATACGTCTGAACAATTATAGGATCCGCTTCCCTTTTTGATTACTGAGAAAGAGCAAGATTCAAACTGGAACCTTGAATAACAACATAGACCTTATCTGCCAATTCATTGAAAATAAACACTGAATTGGGTCAAAAGGCAAGGTTATGTGTTGTTGATGGAGGTGCAGGAAAAGGAATGTGTATCTGACCAACATCTGACCAATCATAGACATGGTTCCACTGATACAAGCATCTGACAAGCCAATCAGTTAAAAACTCAGGATATAACCGAATAGGAACCAAATAGTTGACTGGCTAACAAAAAAACACAAAAAACACAATTGGTTGACAAAAAAATAGAAAGCGAGGGCATCCAGCAGACAAATACAAATATTTATTCCAAATGCTTGGGGGAAATTAAAGCTAAATTACATGTAATATGTATAACATATCTTATATTGTAACTTAAGAATACACATGCTTCACCGCCCAAATTGAAAGAAGTGTAAATTCAACTTTTCTTTGTTACTGTAAAGATAAGAAATATACTTTCATGTTTTTTTCAGGTGGTTTCAGGTGGTTTTGATAACAGCATTAATTAAAATCAAATCAATGTTGATTGGTAGCGCACACAGATTTACAGATGTTATCGCAGGTGCAGCGAAATGCTAGCTCTAACAGTGCAGTAATACCTCGCAATAATAATAAATAAAAACGTATGTAGGCTAGTGAGAAACCTAACCAATGATGCATAATGAATTGTGTGTGTGACCATACATTACTGTATACATACAGTGCATTCAGAAAGTATTCAGTTGATTGGACATGATTTGGAGAGCAAAAATCAAGCCATAAGGTCAAAGGAATTGTCCGTAGAGCTCCGAGACAGGATTGTGTTGAGACACAGATCTGGGGAAGGGTCCCAAAACATTTCTGCAGCATTGAAGGTCCCCAAGAACACAGTGGCCTCCAAGAAAGCCCAGCCAAGCTGAGCAATCAGGGCAGAAGGGCCTTGGTCAGGGAGGTGACCAAGAACCTGATGGTCACTCTGACAGAGCTCCAGAATTCCTCTGTGGAGATGGGAGAACCTTCCAGAAGGACAACCATCTCTGCAGCACTCCACCAATCAGGCCTTTATGGTATAGTGGCAAGACGGAAGCCACTCCTCAGTAAAAGGTACATGACAGCCCGCTTGGAGTTTGCCAAATGGCACCTAAAGGACTCTCAGACCATGAGAAACAAGATTCTCTGGTCTGATGAAACCAAGATGGAACTCTTTGGTCTGAATGCCAAGTGTCACGTCTGGAGGAAACCTGGCACCATCCCTACAGTGAAGCATGTTGGTGGCTGCATCATGCTGTGGGGATGTTTTTCAGTGGCACGGACTGGGAGACTAGTCAGGATCGAGGGAAAGATGAACGGAGCAAAGTACAGAGAGATCCATGATGAAAACCTGCTCCAGAGTGCTCAGGACCTCAGACTGGGGTGAAAGTTCACCTTCCAACAGGACAACGACCCTAAGCACACAGCCAAGACAATGCAGGAGTGGCTTCGGGACACGTCTCTGAATGTCCTTGAGTGGCCCAGCCAGATCCCGGACTTGAACCCGAGGGAACATCTCTGGAGAGACCAGAAAATAGCTGTGCAGCGACGCTCCCCATCCAACCTGACAGAGCTTGAGAGGATCTGCAGAGAAGAATGGGAGAAACTCCCCAAATACAGGTGTGCCAAGCTTGTAGTGTCATACCCAAGAAGTCTCGAGGCTGTAATCGCTGCCAAAGGTGCTTCAACAAAGTACTGAGTAGAGGGTCTGAATACTTATGTAAATGTGATATCCGTTTTTTTTTTTTTATGTCTAAGAACCAGTTTTTGCTTTGTCATTATGGTGTATTGTGTGTAGATTGATGAGGGGAAAACGTTTTACAATCCATTTTAGAATAAGGCTGTAACATAGGAAAATGTGGAAGAAGTCAAGGGGTCTGAATACTTTCCAAATGCACTGTACACATACGTACACTACTAAACACATCTCTGGCCCATTTATGACACATTTAATGTCTACATTTCTATCTGTCAGTTCTTCTTGAAATAAGGTGCCAGAAAGTTCTTTGAAAACTCCCTTCCTTAAAATTATATTATCCCATAACGTTAACTGCATTCACACGTTCACACCAAGGATATATATTACATTGGCTCACAGTGAACATTGTTCCGAATCTCTCTCAATCACTACTGATACAGCAGCACTGTAAGGTAAAGCCAGCTCAAGCGGGGATGTGGTTTGTGAATAATTCAATAAAACATTGTTCAGCGCCACTCTCTTAAAAGTAATAGCAAATTTACTTTAGAAGCTCCAGGCTTCTGAGGGTGTTATCTCAGCGTCTCCAATCAAATTCACACATCTCCTACTTACTAATAGGCATGTTACTGTCTGTATATGACTGCAGAGTTAATGTGGCAGCCAGCCAGCCAACGTGTGTGCGTGTGTGTGTGTGTGTATGTGTGTGTGTGTGTGTGTGTGTGTGTAGTAGGAGTGTTTAAAAGCGAAGATGATGCAAGAGGAGAAAGGCTGGGAGCAAAGTCACTGAGGAGAAACATCCCCATGTGGTGGCAGGGATTAATATCACCTGAAGCATATCTGGATCATCTCTACACTGTTGTCATCACCTTGTCAGTGGCATAACTTGAACAAATGCTATCACCTGTAGGCCTACTGTACTGTAATCTACTGTACTGCTATCTACTGCCCTGTCTAAACACCAAGCTCAATACCTTCTACTATACACTGAGGTTGTGTTTGAGGTTATCTACTGTATGTAGTAATCTTGTCAGGTTGTAACAGCCTCTTCCCAAGCTAACGACTGCACTGTTATCACGATCTTAGTGCCTTCAACGCATATCTCATTAGCCTTTATTGTACACTCAGCATTTAATGGCACTTAGATTGTTAGGTTCAGCAAAATACAGTTTAAGTCGGAAGTTTACATACACCTTAGCCAAATACATTTAAACTCAGTTTTTCACAATTCCTGACATTTAATCCTAGTAAACATTCCCTGTCTTAGGTCAGTAAGGATCACCACTTTATTTTAAGAATGTGAAATGTCAGAATAATAGAAGAGATCATTATTTATTTCAGCTTTTATTTCTATCATCACATTCCCAGTGGGTCAGAAGTTTACGTACACTAAATTAGTATTTGGTAGCATTGCCTTTAAATTGTTTAACTTGGGTCAAACTTTTCGGGTAGCCTTCCACAAGCTTCCCACAATAAGTTGGGTGAGTTTTGGCCCATTCCTCCTGACAGAGCTGGTGTAACTGATTCAGGTTTGTAGGCCTCCTTGCTCGCACACGCTTTTTCAGTTCTGCCCACACATTTTCTATAGGATTGAGGTCAGGGCTTTGTGATGGCCACTCCAAGACCTTGACTTTGTTGTCCTTAAGCCATTTTGCCACAACTTTGGAAGTATGCTTGGGGTCATTGTCCATTTGGAAGACCCATTTGCGACCAAGCTTTAACTTCCTGACTGATGTCTTGAGTAGTTGCTTCAATATATCCACATAATTTTCCTTCCTCATGATGCCATCTATTATGTGAAGTGCACCAGTCCCTCCTGCAGCAAAATATCCCCACAGCATGATGCTGCCACCCCCGTGCTTCACGGTTGGGATGATGTTCTTTGGCTTGCAAGCGACCCCTTTTTCCTCCAAACATAACATGGACATTATGGCCAAACAGTTCTATTTTTGTTTCATCAGACCAGAGGACATTTCTCAAAAAGGTACGATTTTGTCCCCATGTGCAGTTGCAAACCGTAGTCTGGCTTTTTTATGGCGGTTTTGGAGCAGTGGCTTCTTCCTTGCTGAGCGGCCTTTCAGGTTATGTCGATATAGGACTCGTTTTACTGTGGATATAGATACTTTTGTACCTGTTTCCTCCAGCATCTTCACAGGGTCCTTTGCTGTTGTTCTGGGATTTATTTGCACTTTTCGCACCAAAGTACGTTCATCTCTAGGAGACAGAACGCGTCTCCTTCCTATGACGTCTGCGTGGTCCCATGGTGTTTATACTTGCGTACTATTGTTTGTACAGATGAACGTGGTACCTTCAGGCGTTTGGAAATTGCTCCCAAGGATGAACCAGACTTGTGGAAGTCTACAATTTATTTTCTGAGGTCTTGGCTGATTTATTTTGATTTTCCCATGATGTCAAGCAAAGAGGCACTGAGTTTGAAGGTAGGCCTTGAAATACATCCACAGGTACACCTCCAATTGATTCAAATGATGTCAATTAGCCTATCAGAAGCTTCTAAAGCCATGACATCATTTTCTGGAATTTCCCAAGCTGTTTAAAGGCACAGTCAACTTAGTATATGTAAACTTCTGACCCACTGGAATTGTGATACAGTGAATTATAAGTGAAATAATCTGTCTGTAAACAATTGTTGGAAAAATTACTTGTGTCATGCACAAAGTAGATGTCCTAACCGACTTGCCAAAACTATAGTTTGTTAACAAGAAATTTGTGGAGTGGTTGAAAAACTAGTTTTAATGACTCCAACCTAAGTGTATGTAAACTTCAGACTTCAACTGTACTATCATATACCTGCTGTAATGTAGTCTATGGCTATGGTTTTAGCTGGCCTTTAGCAGCACTGTCCTTGTGGACAAAAGGTAGAGGGATGGGTGGAGGGAGAGAGGGAGGGTGGCGTTACGTAGCCTATCCGCGAGGCTCCAGTCACAGCGAGACCCTGGCCTTGATAGCTGGATTAGCTTGAGTGGGATGTGATGATGGTTGCTTAGTAACCACAAGCCTACTCAACTGCTCATGGAAGCAGAGGGACAGAGTAGCATTTTGACTGTGGCTAAAGGGAGGGAATCGCAGGATTTTATCATTCAGCCCAAAGGGGAAAAACATACACATACACTACAGGCTACATAAAATATATATACAGTGCATTCGGAAAGTATTCAGACCCCTTGACTTGTTCCACATTTTGTTACATTACAGCCTTATTCTAAAATGGACACACCTACTCATTCATGGGTTTTTCTTTATTTTTACTATTTTCTACATTGTAGAATAATAGTGAAGACATCAAAACTATGAAATAACCATTATGGAATCATGTAGTAACCAAAAAAGTGTTAAACAACTTTGCACACTCTTGGCATTCTCTCAACCAGCTTCACCTGGAATCCTTTTCCAACAGTCTTGAAGGAGTTCCCACATATGCTGAGCACTTGTTGTCTGCACCATCCCTATGGTGAGGGAAAGATGAACGAAGCAAAGTACAGAGAGATCCTTGATGAAAACCTGCTCCAGAGCGCTCAGGACCTCAGACTAGGGCGAATGTTCACCTTCCAACAGGACAACGACCCTAAGCACACAGCCAAGAAAACGCAGGAGTGGCTTCGGCACAAGTCTCTGAATGTCCTTGAGTGGCCTAGCCAGAGCCCGGACTTGAACCCGATCAAACATCTCTGGAGAGATCTGAAAATAGCTGTGCAGCGACGCTCCCCATCCAACCTGTCAGAGCTTGAGAGGATCTGCAGAGACGAATGGGAGAAACTCCCCAAATACAGGTGTGCCAAGCTTGTAGCGTCATACCCAAGAATACTTGAGGCTGTAATCGCTGCCAAAGGTGCTTCAACAAAGTACTGAGTAAAGGGTCTGAATACTTATTTAAATGTAACATTTTTATTTATTTTTACATTTCTAAGAACCTGTTTTTGCTCTGTCATTATGTGGTATTGTGTGTACACTGATGAGGGAAAAACAACAACATTTAAATCAATTTTAGAATAAGGCTGTAACGTAACAAAACGTGGAAAAAGTCAATAGGTCTAAATACTTTCTGAATGCACTGTAACTGTGCCATGTATTGTGCTTATCCTACATCTGGCTCTGGTGGTAGGCCTATAGTGTATAGCAGTTGTAAGTGTGTGTTTCTCTGCCCAGTGGTTAAATGGCCTTGGTATAGTTCTCTCTCTGTGGCTGATGTACCAAC
The DNA here is from genome assembly GCF_020615455.1 of Coregonus clupeaformis. Lineage (NCBI taxonomy): Eukaryota > Metazoa > Chordata > Actinopteri > Salmoniformes > Salmonidae > Coregonus > Coregonus clupeaformis. Next base: position 25,774,866 of record NC_059227.1, on the reverse strand, counting down.
AGTAGTTGGTTCTTCTGGATTTCTGCCACTCTTATAGCTTGCCTGCAGGCTGCAGGCTGTTTTTCCTATTCTGGGCTGTCCTTGTGTGACCTGGGTTCCCAAACGCCGAGCCGGGCCTAATAAAGGTGGCTGAGGAGCAAATCAGACACATGCACAGAACCATGCACAGAACGCAGCATTCGCCACCCGGAACTAAATGTGCTTGCTATTGTGACATCATGGTAATTTGTTTTATAGATGCAGTAAAGAGGTCAATCGAACTCGACCAAAACAATGGAATTGCCATGGAAACGCCTGGAGGAAAGGGCCGTGGGGGAAAGATCAGAGTCGCCTTATTGCTCCCCAGCAAAATTAGCCTACCTTTAGCCTATTGTTTAAATGTGTATTTCACACTATGTTGAGGTAAAAATCTGGGTATAATGCTTGTATGGATGTCAACCACAACACATGTTCATGTCATTGTTACTAATCAACTGCATTACAGTAAAAAAATACTTTGACTACCACCACCGATTTCTGTATGCTAGCTATGCTAACCAGCTTCTACGAACGGGAGTTAGAATTTAGCAGTGTCATGACTGTCCTGAGAGGATCCAAAATGGGTCAGATCAGGTTTGCAGGGAGAGCTTCCACCAGACCCACTCCCACCCACAGAGGAGGGGAGGAGGGAACTGTGGGGTTTTGACACCTCACGCACGGTCGTACATTTAAGGAGAGGGGATCCAGAGAACATCCCTCTCCAAATTAACACAGGAATGTTCCTTTGTCTACAGAGAAATTTCCCACCAAAACGTTAACACGTTCTAAAGCAAATACTGGAAAAATATTCCTAACAGAGAACGTGGGGAATGGTCAGAAAGCTGGAAATGGGTTTTTATTTTGTGATGTCATTAAAAGTGTTATAAAGGAAATACTGTAATTTGAAAAGTATATACACTACATGTACGAAGTCTCCATCATTTACATTGTATATGAAATATGAAAAATTATTAAAGTATTTTTGTTAAGATAGGAATGTGATTTGAGAAGCTCTAATGAGATAATTGTTTTTCATAATACTTTGCACAGTAAGTAGCCATGCCCCGAGTGAGGTCAGAGAGCATGTCAGCATGACGGAACCGGCCCTTTCGACCAGAGTGCATAAAGGCTTGGTAGAGAAATTAACCTTTAGACCAGAAAGACGTGATGCAGCCGCTACACGTCAAAAATGGTTGGAACATATCGGACCAGAAAGACTCGAACTGCAGCTCACGTCTAAAGTGGTTTGAACCCTGAATTTCAACATGAGGTAGAGACGATAAGTCACCTCCCGGACAACCACTGGTATGCCTGATTAGCTGTTCTAAGTACAGTATCTAGAAAAGTGAATTTAAGTAGGACCATTCTACTACTCTCTTCAAACCATCATATACTACGCTACTCTCATTCACAGCTGGCTAGCCTATCTTCAAAGAATCATCTTCTAGAGCGAATGGAAGTAGAATCAATCTGTAGTTTTGACTACATAAAAAGTCATTGGAGACTGGACAACTAAGAAGAAGGACATTGTGACCTCTTGTGGACAATCAGGGCCTTAAGAGCGAGCCGCGAGAAGACCCAACCAACTCCCTTTTCAGGGCGGCCCAGTTCCGAGAACTACATGGCGGCATCCCACGTAAATACATTCATGATTTCTTACTCCAAGCGGGCGGCAGTTCGTGTGTAAAGTATATGATTACTGTGAGAGCAGTTTCCAAATGTATCAAAGTGTTGTGCCACTGTTTCTCTCTCTCTCTCTCTCTCTCTCTCTCTCTCTCTCTCTCTCTCTCTCTCTCTCTCTCTCTCCATCTTTTGTAAAAAGCAGTCATGTTGTCGTCAGTCCGCTAGGGACATGTTGCTAATGTATTAAGTGTGTATGTTATCCTGTGTTACCATTTAGTTAGCTAGTAAATAAATAACTATTTGTCTAGTACTGAATCATAAGTAAGGCTGGGTTTTTCGCAAATGCAAGGAGGATACGACGTTCAGAATGATGATATAATATGAGGTTATGATTAATAAGTTGACCGTTTATCGATGTGATAGGTATAGACCTTCTAGAGTTGAATTCGGGAGATGGTAACTCTTTAAACAACTGCTCTCGTGGTGCCCCAAATCCTAATGAGTAAATTGTTACATGATTCATTTGATCGGGTAACAATTAAACATAGTTAGTTAAATAGAGAAATAACAGTCATCAGATTAGTGTTAAGTCACGTCACGACAGCAGTCACTTCTTCTAAACCTGAAAAGGGACTACGTTTACATGTTATAAAGCGAAAACAGCCAAATATATCCAAATCAGACTTAAGTAACCACATTGTGGGCCTGTTACAATACATATATCATGACGGATTTGACGGATATCCACTTTGTTAGATCAGATTTGGTGAATGTGTGCCAATCCGGTCAATGGAACATCTGCATTCCATTGATGCCTTTACCGCATCTATAGAGGGCTAGTATAGTAGGCTAGAGTGAGTACTATTTAAGCAATAAGGCATGAGAACCAGGGAATTATCATGTGAATAACTCCCGACGCGAAGCGAGGGGCCGGGGAAACAGCCCTTAGGAGGGTGTCGAGTGTCTTATTGCTTTTATAAAATGGATAACGACATGTTTTCATTAAAAACATTATTTTAATGAGAACATTCATTTTGTTTCATCCTTCCACCAAGCGATTTAGTCTGAAGTTGCTAGCCAAAATGGCTGGTTGTCCATTCCAAATGTTCTAAGCAAAAAAGGTTGCCATGCAGGCTAGCTACTTCTTTTTCACTAACTAGCCAAGTAAAGCTTACACACAATCACACCAAACAGCTGAAATGACAGCAAACTATGTTCATTTTTGTTTGCTTTACCTTTGTTTCTATTGCCATTTCTGATAAATGAATTTGCCTGGCTCAGAGAAGCTGTTAGTCTCGTCAAGTTCAATCTCTCTATGGCACAGGTGGAGATTGCAAAAACAAACTACAATATTGTTGCACAGGCTGGAGAGGCAGGCAGCAAGTTTTAGACAAACCCCAACTGTTGCAAACCAAATGCTAGCCTAGTATCATGGGGAAATAATGTCTAGACAATTTTTCCAAGGGAGATTAAGTATATGGATTGCCTGGCTGGGCTGTGGGACAGTGGATGCACATTGACAATTCAAATGGAACTGTTAACAGATTTTACCCAAAGATTGTGGTGAATAACTCCCTGCTATCAACCAATCAGCATACAGGATCCAAACAACCTGTTTTATAAATCATCATATGTCATAGGATGTGTTTTAAAGCTCTCAAAATGTTTTAGTTTGAACATTCTGAAAGTTTAGTGAAAGTGATTTCAGTTTAGAATGTTGAAGCCTGCATTCCACCATTGAAATGAATGGGAATTTATGAATGGGATTGGTAGAGCATGGTGCTTGCAACGCCAGAGTTGTGGGTTCGTTTCCCACGGGGGGGCAGTATGAAAATGTATGCACTCACTAACTGTAAGTCGCTCTGGATAAGAGTGTCTGCTAAATGAGGACTCGGCTGCCGAAGTTGTCACGTTCGTTCAATGACGGGTCAGACCAAGGCGCAGCGTGATATACGTACATGTTTATTAAACTAAATAAACACACGACAAAACAATAAACGAAACGAAACGTGAAGTCCAAGGTAGAACACACAACATACCTTACACGGAACAAGATCCCACAACTAGACAGTGCCAATAGGCTGCCTAAGTATGGTCCCCAATCAGAGACAACGAGCGACAGCTGCCTCTGATAGGGAACCACACCGGCCAACATAGAAACACACATACTAGATAATAAACATAGAAAACGCACAACAAAGAATTTACACACCCTGACTCAACATTTAAGCGTCCCCTGAGTCAGGGCGTGACAGAAGTTCTTTCAACTGTTGTACTCGGGCTGCTAAAATCCTCGACCATTGCTATTCCAACTTCCAGGGTGGCTATAAGGCCATCCCCCGCCCTCCTATCTGTCACACCCTGGCTCTGGGACTCATTATGTTAAGCCAGGGTGTGTTCATTCTATGTGTTCTGTTTCTATGTTGGGTGTTCTAGTTCGTCATTTTCTATGTTTGACTGAGTGACTCCCAATCAGAGGCAACGAGTGTCAGCTGTTTGCTGGTTGTCTCTGATTGGGAGCCATATTTAACTGTCTGTGTTTCACTTTGGGTTTGTGGGTTTTTGTTCCGTGTTCGGTCATTGTCACCGTGGACTTCACGAGTCGTGTTTTGTTTTGTTTAGAAACTTTAACTAATTAAAGTCATGTTTGTTTCTCACGCTGCGCCTTGGTCTACTCATTACTACGACGATCGTGACAGAAAAACCCCACCATACCAAGACTACAGCGTGTCCAGGAGCAGGCAGCCTGGACGTGGGAGCAGATCTTGGGACGGGCAGGGGTCCTGGACCTGGGAGGAAATCCTGGCCGGGATGGATCGCCGGCCATGGAGTGAGACGGTGGAGGCACGCCGTAGAGAGGAGCTACGGCGTGATCAGGGTCGTCGTCGGACGGTCGTGAGGCAACCCCAGAAAATTTTTAGGGGGGGCACACGGCATGGACGACGGGCTGACGGAGGAGAAAAGGGGGCGGATCCAGAAGGCCACCAGGCCAGGGGTACACCGCCCTGTACGTCCTGTGCGGATGCCTCACACAGAGTGTGTGAGGGTAGGCATTCAGCCAGGACGGGTGGTGGCCGCTATTCACTCCAGGCCTCCTATCCGTCTCCACAGCCCGGTTCGGCCTGTCCCTGCTCCACGCACCAAGCTCTACGGTGTGCGTCGCCAGCCCAGTCCGGCCAGTTGCTGCTCCACGCACCAAGCCTACGGTGTGCGTCGCCAGCCCAGCCCGGCCTGTCCCTGCTCCACGCACCAAGCCTACGGTGTGCGTCGCCAGCCCAGTCCGGCCAGTTGCTGCTCCACGCACCAAGCCTGCGGTGTGCGTCGCCAGCCCAGCCCGGCCTGTTCCTGCCACCCGCACCAAGCCTACGGTGTGCGTCGACAGCCCAGCCCGGCCTGTCCCTGCTCCACGCACCAAGCCTACGGTGTGCGTCGCCAGCCCGGTCCGGCCTGTTCCTGCTCCACGCACCAAGCCTACGGTGTGCGTCGCCAGCCCAGCCCGGCCTGTCCCTGCTCCACGCACCAAGCCTACGGTGTGCGCTCGCCAGCCCAGTCCGGCCAGTTGCTGCTCCATGCACCAAGCCTGCGGTGTGCGTCGCCAGCCCAGCCCGGCCTGTTCCTGCCACCCGCACCAAGCCTACGGGTGTGCGTCGACAGCCCAGCCCGGCCTGTCCCTGCTCCACGCACCAAGCCTACGGTGTGCGTCGCCAGCCCGGTCCGGCCTGTTCCTGCTCCACGCACCAAGCCTCACGGTGTGCGTCGACAGCCCAGCCCGGCCTGTTCCTGCCACCCCGCACCAAGCCTACGGTGTGCGTCGACAGCCCAGCCCGGCCTGTCCCTGCTCCACGCACCAAGCCTACGGTCTGCGTCGACAGCCCAGCCCGGCCTGTCCCTGCTCCACGCACTAAACCTACGGTGCGCGTCGCCAGCCCGGTCCGGCCTGTTCCGCCACCCGCACAAGTCACGGTGCGCGTCGCCAGCCCGACCCGGCCTGTTCCTGCCACCCGCACCAAGTCTACGGTGCGCTGCCGCCAGCCCGACCCGGCCTGTTCCTGCCACTCGCACCAAACCTACGGTGCGCGTGCCAGCCCGGTCCGGCCTGTTCCTGCCACTCGCACTAAGCCAGGGGTGCGAGAAGTCAGCCTGGTAAGGCCCGTTCCTCCTCCACGCACCAAGCCAGGGGTGCAAGTCGACAGACTGGACCAGGGGCACTATGGGGGGTGTATTGAGGGTGGTGGTCAAGGCCGGAGCCAGAACCGCCGCCGAGGAGGTATGCCCGCCCAGCCCTCCCTGTTTTGTTTAGTTGAGGCGGTCGCAGTCCGCGCCTCTTAGGGGGTACCTGTCACACCCTGGCTCTGGGACTCATTATGTTGAGCCAGGGTGTGTTCATTCCTATGTGTTCTGTTTCTATGTTGGTGTTCTAGTTCTGTCATTTTCTATGTTTGACTGAGTGACTCCTAATCAGAGGCAACGAGTGTCAGCTGTTTGCTGGTTGTCTCTGATTGGGAGCCATATTTAACTGTCTGTGTTTCACTTTGGGTTTGTGGGTTTTTGTTCCGTGTTCGGTCATTGTCACCGTGGACTTCACGAGTCGTGTTTTTGTTTTGTTTAGAAACTTTAACTAATTAAAGTCATGTTTGTTTCTCAGCTGCGCCTTGGTCTACTCATTACTACGACGATCGTGACAGAAAAACCCACCATACCAAGACCAAGCAGCGTGTCCAGGAGCAGGCAGCCTGGACGTGGGAGCAGATCTTGGACGGGCAGGGGTCCTGGACCTGGGAGGAAATCCTGGCCGGGATGGATCGCCTGGCCATGGAGTGAGACGGTGGAGGCGCGCCGAGAGAGGAGCTACGGCGTGATCAGGGTGCTGTCGGACGGTCGTGAGGCAACCCCCAGAAAATGTTTAGGGGGGCACACGGCATGGACGACGGGGCTGTACGGAGGAGAAAAGGGGCGGATCCAGAAGGCCACCAGGCCAGGGGTACACCGCCCTGTACGTCCCGTGCGGATGCCTCACACAGAGTGTGTGAGGGTAGGCATTCAGCCAGGACGGGTGGTGGCCGCTATTCACTCCAGGCCTCCTATCCGTCTCCACAGCCCGGTTCGGCCTGTCCCTGCCTCCACGCACCAAGCTCTACGGTGTGCGCGGCCAGCCCAGTCTGCCAGTTGCTGCTCCACGCACCAAGCCTACGGTGTGCGTCGCCAGCCCAGCCCGGCCTGTCCTGCTCCACGCACCAAGCCTACGGTGTGCCGCCCAGCCCAGTCCGGCCAGTTGCTGCTCCACGCACCAAGCCTGCGGTGTGCGCCGCCAGCCCAGCCCGGCCCTGTTCCTGCCACCCGCACCAGCCTACGGTGTGCGCCGACAGCCCAGCCCGGCCTGTCCCCTGCTCCACGCACCAAGCTTACGGTGCTGTCGCCAGCCCGGTCCGGCCTGTTCCCGCTCCACGCACCAAGCCTACGTTGCAGCGCCGCCAGCCCAGCCCGGCCTGTCCCTGCTCCACGCACCAAGCCTACGGTGTGCCGCCAGCCCAGTCCGGCCAGTTGCTGCTCCACGCACCAAGCCTGCGGTGTGCGCCGCCAGCCCAGCCCGGCCTGTTCCTGCCACCCGCACTAAGTCTACGGTGTGCGCCGGCAGCCCAGCCCGGCCTGTCCCTGCTCCACGCACCAAGCCCTTACGGTGTAGCGCCGCCAGCCCGGTCCGGCCTGTTCCTGCTCCACGCACAGCCTGCGGTGTAAGCGCCGACAGCCCAGCCCGGCCTGTTCCTGCCACCCGCCTAAGCCTACGGTGTGCGCCGACAGCCCAGCCCGGCCTGTCCCTGCTCCACGCACCAAGCCTACGGTCTGCGCCGACAGCCCAGCCCCGGCCTGTCCCTGCTCCACGCACCAAACCTACGGTGCGCTCGCCAGCCCGGTCCGGCCTGTTCCTGCCACCCGCACCAAGTCTACGGTGCGCTGTCCGCCAGCCCGACCCGGCCTGTTCCTGCCACCCGCACCAAGTCTACGGTGCGGCCGCCAGCCCCATTCGGCCTGTTCCTGCCACTGCACCAAACCTCGGTGCGCGCCGCCAGCCCGGTCCGGCCTGTTCCTGCCACTCGCACTAAGCCAGGGGTGCAAGTCAGCCTGGTAAGGCCCGTTCCTCCTCCACGCACCAACCAGGGGTGCAAGTCGACAGACTGGACCAGGGGGCACTATGGGGGGTGTGGCTGAGGGTGGTGTCAAGGCCGAGCCAGAACCGCGAGGAGGTATGCCCGCCCAGCCCTCCCTGTTTTGTTTAGTTGAGGCGCGGTCGCAGTCCGCGCCTTTAGGGAGTAGCTGTCACACCCTGGCTCTGGGACTCGTTATGTTGAGCCAGGTGTGTTTCATTCTATGTGTTCTGTTTCTATGTTGGGTGTTCCTAGTTCGTCATTTTCTATGTTTGATTGAGTGACTCCCAATCAGAGGCAACGAGTGTCAGCTGTTTGCTGGTTGTCTCTGATTGGGAGCCATATTTAACTGTCTGTGTTTCACTTTGGGTTTGTGGGTTTTTGTTCCGTGTTCGGTCATTGTCACCGTGGACTTCACGAGTCGTGTTTTGTTTTGTTTAGAAACTTTAACTAATTAAAGTCATGTTTGTTTCTCACGCTGCGCCTTGGTCTACTCATTACTACGACGATGGTGACAGAAAAACCCACCATACTAAGACCAGCAGCGTGTCCAGGAGCAGGCAGCCTGGACGTGGTAGCAGATCTTGGACGGGCAGGGGTCCTGGACCGGGAGGAAATCCTGGCCGGGATGGATCGCCGGCCATGGAGTGAGACGGTGGAGGCGCGCCGTAGAGAGGAGCTACGGCGTATCAGGGTCGTTGCCGGACGGTCGTGAGGCAACCCCAGAAAATGTTTAGGGGGGCACACGGCATGGACGACGGGGCTGACGGAGGAGAAAAGGGGGCGGATCCAGAAGGCCACCAGGCCAGGGTACACCGCCCTGTACGTCCTGGGTGGATGCCTCACACAGAGTGTGTGAGGGTAGCATTCAGCCAGGACGGGTGGTGGCCGCTCATTCACTCCAGGCCTCCTATCCGTCTCCACAGCCCGGTTCGGCCTGTCCCTGCTCCACGCACCAAGCCTACGGTGTGCGTCGCCAGCCCAGTCCGGCCAGTTGCTGCTCCACGCACCAAGCCTACGGTGTGCGCCGCCAGCCCAGCCCGGCCTGTCCCTGCTCCACGCACCAAGCCTACGGTGTGCGGCCAGCCCAGTCCGGCCAGTTGTGCTCCACGCACCGGCCTGCGGTGTCGTCGCCAGCCCAGCCCGGCCTGCTCCTGCCACCCGCACCAAGCCCACGGTGTGCGCCGACAGCCCAGCCCGGCCTGTCCCTGCTCCACGCACAAGCCTACGGTGTGCGTCGCCAGCCCGGTCCGGCCTGTTCCTGCTCCACGCACCAAGCCTACGGTGTGCGCTGCCAGCCCAGCCCGGCCTGTCCCTGCTCCACGCACCAGCCTACGGTGTGTGTCGCCAGCCCAGTCCGGCCAGTTGCTGCTCCACGCACCAGCCTGCGGTGTGCGCCGCCAGCCCAGCCCGCCTGTTCCTGCCACCCCGCACCAAGTCTACGGTGTGCGCCGACAGCCCAGCCCGCCTGTCCCTGCTCCACGCACTGCCTACGGTGTGCGTCGCCAGCCCGGGTCCGGCCTGTTCCTGCTCCACGCACCAAGCCTACGGTGTGCGCCGACACCCAGCCCGGCCTGTTCCTGCCACCCGCACCAAGCCTACGGTGTGCGCCGACAGCCCAGCCCGGCCTGTCCCTGCTCCACGCACCAAGCCTACGGTGCGTCGACAGCCCCAGCCCGGGCTGTCCCCGCTCCACGCACTAAACCTACGGTGCGCGGTCGCCAGCCCGGTCCGCCTGTTCCTGCCACCCGCACTTCAAGTCCCACGTGCGCTGCCGCCAGCCCGACCCGGCCTGTTCCTGCCACCCGCACCAAGTCTCACGGTGCGCGGCCAGCCCGACCCGGCCTGTTTCCTGCCACTGCACTCAAACCTACGGTGCGCGTCGCCAGCCCGGTCCGGCCTGTTCCTGCCACTCGCACTCAGCCAGGGTGCGAGAAGTCAGCCTGGTAAGGCCCGGTTCCTCCTCCACGCACCAAGCCAGGGGTGCAAGTCGACAGACTGGACCAGGGGCACTATGGGGGTGTATTGGAGGGTGGTGGTCAAGGCCGAGCCAGAACCGCGCGAGGAGGTGTGCCCGCCCAGCCTCCCTGTTTTGTTTAGTTGAGCGCGGTCGCAGTCCGCGCCTTTAGTACTGTCACACCCTGGCTCTGGGACTCATTATGCTGAGCCAGGGTGTGTTCATTCTATGTGTTCTGTTTCTATGTTGGGTGTTCTAGTTCGTCATTTTCTATGTTTGACTGAGTGGACTCCCAATCAGAGGCAACGAGTGTCAGCTGTTTGCTGGTTGTCTCTGATTGGGAGCCATATTTAACTGTCTGTGCTTCACTTTGGGTTTGTGGGTTTTTGTTCCGTGTTCGGGTCATTGTCACCGTGGGACTTCACGAGTCGTGTTTTGTTTTGTTTAGAAACTTTAACTAATTAAAGTCATGTTTGTTTCTCACGTCTTGCGCTTGGTCTACTCATTACTACGACGATCGTGACAGAAAACCCACCATACCAAGACCAAGCAGCGTGTCCAGGAGCAGGCAGCCTGGACGTGGGAGCAGATCTTGGACGGGCAGGGGTCCTGGACCTGGGAGGGAAATCCGGCCGGGATGGATCGCCGCCATGGAGTGAGACGGTGGAGGCGCGCCCGTAGAGAGGAGCTACGGCGTGATCAGGGTCGCCGCCGGACGGTCGTGAGGCAACCCCAGAAAATGTTTAGGGGGGCACACGGCATGGACGACGGGGCTGACGGAGGAGAAAAGGGGGCGGATCCAGAAGGCCACCAGGCCAGGGGTACACCGCCCTGTACGTCCCTGTGCGGATGCCTCAAACAGAGTGTGTGAGGGTAGGCATTCAGCCAGGGACGGGTGGTGGCCGCTATTCACTCCAGGCCTCCTATCCGTCTCCACAGCCCGGTTCCGCCTGTCCCTGCTCCACGCACCAAGCCTACGGTGTGCGTCGCCAGCCCAGTCCGGCCAGTTGCTGCTCCACGCACCAAGCCTACGGTGTGCCGCCAGCCCAGCCCGGCCTGTCCCTGCTCCACGCACCAAGCCTCACGGTGTGCGTCGCCAGCCCAGTCCGGCCAGTTGCTGCTCCACGCACCAAGCCTGCGGTGTGCGCCGCCAGCCCAGCCCGGCCTGTTCCTGCCACCCGCACCAAGCCTACGGTGTGCGTCGACAGCCCAGCCCGGCCTGTCCCTGCTCCACGCACCAAGCCTACGGTGTGCGTCCGCCAGCCCGGGTCCGGCCTGTTCCTGCTCCACGCACCAAGCCTCGGTGTGCGTCGCCAGCCCAGCCCGGCCTGTCCCTGCTCCACGCACCAAGCCTACGGTGTGCGCCGCCAGCCCAGTCCGGCCAGTTGCTGCTCCACGCACAGGCCTGCGGTGTGCGCCGCCAGCCCAGCCCGGCCTGTTCCTGCCACCCGCACCAGTCTCGGTGTCGCGCCGACAGCCCAGCCCGGCCTGTCCCTGCTCCACGCACTGCCTCACGGTGTGCTCGCCAGCCCGTCCGGCCTGTTCCTGCTCCACGCACAAGCCTACGGTGTGCGTCGACAGCCCAGCCCGGCCTGTTCCTGCCACCCGCACAAGCCTACGGTGTGCGTCGACAGCCCAGCCCGGCCTGTCCCTGCTCCACGCACCAAGCCTCGGTCTGCGCCGACAGCCCAGCCCGGCCTGTCCCTGCTCCACGCACTAAACCTACGGTGCGTCGCCAGCCCGGTCCGGCCTGTTCCTGCCACCCGCACCAAGTCTCGGTGCGCGTCGCCAGCCCGACCCGGCCTGTTCCTGCCACCGCACCAAGTCTACGGTGCGCGCCGCCAGCCCGACCCGGCCTGTTCCTGCCACTCGCACCAAACCTACGGTGCGCGTCGCCAGCCCGGTCCGGCCTGTTCCTGCCACTCGCACTAAGCCAGGGGTGCGAGAAGTCAGCCTGGTAAGGCCCGTTCCTCCTCCACGCACCAAGCCAGGGGTGCAAGTCGACAGACTGGACCAGGGGCACTATGGGGGGTGTATTGGAGGGTGGTGGTCAAGGCCGGAGCCAGAACCGCCGCCGAGGAGGTATGCCCGCCCAGCCCTCCCCTGTTTTGTTTAGTTGAGGCGCGGTCGCAGTCCGCGCCTTTAGGGGTACTGTCACACCCTGGCTCTGGGACTCATTATGTTGAGCCAGGGTGTGTTCATTCTATGTGTTCTGTTTCTATGTTGGGTGTTCTAGTTCGTCATTTTCTATGTTTGACTGAGTGACTCCCAATCAGAGGCAACGAGTGTCAGCTGTTTGCTGGTTGTCTCTGATTGGGAGCCATATTTAACTGTCTGTGTTTCACTTTGGGTTTGTGGGTTTTTGTTCCGTGTTCGGTCATTGTCACCGTGGACTTCACGAGTCGTGTTTTGTTTTGTTTAGAAACTTTAACTAATTAAAGTCATGTTTGTTTCTCACGCTGCGCCTTGGTCTACTCATTACTACGACGATCGTGACAGAAAAACCCACCATACCAAGACTACAGCGTGTCCAGGAGCAGGCAGCCTGGACGTGGGAGCAGATCTTGGACGGGCAGGGGTCCTGGACCTGGGAGGAAATCCTGGCCGGGATGGATCGCCGCCATGGAGTGAGACGGTGGAGGCGCGCCGTAGAGAGGAGCTACGGGCGTGATCAGGGTCGTCGTCGGACGGTCGTGAGGCAACCCCAGAAAATGTTTAGGGGGGCACACGGCATGGACGACGGGGCTGACGGAGGAGAAAAGGGGGGCGGATCCAGAAGGCCACCAGGCCAGGGGTACACCGCCCTGTACGTCCTGTGCGGATGCCTCACACAGAGTGTGTGAGGGTAGGCATTCAGCCAGGACGGGTGGTGGCCGCTATTCACTCCAGGCCTCCTATCCGTCTCCACAGCCCGGTTCGGCCTGTCCCTGCTCCACGCACCAAGCCTACGGTGTGCGTCGCCAGCCCAGTCCGGCCAGTTGCTGCTCCACGCACCAAGCCTACGGTGTGCGTCGCCAGCCCAGCCCGGCCTGTCCCTGCTCCACGCACCAAGCCTACGGTGTGCGTCGCCAGCCCAGTCCGGCCAGTTGCTGCTCCACGCACCAAGCCTGCGGTGTGCGTCGCCAGCCCAGCCCGGCCTGTTCCTGCCACCCGCACCAAGCCTACGGTGTGCGTCGACAGCCCAGCCCGGCCTGTCCCTGCTCCACGCACCAAGCCTACGGTGTGCGTCGCCAGCCCGGTCCGGCCTGTTCCTGCTCCACGCACCAAGCCTACGGTGTGCGTCGCCAGCCCAGCCCGGCCTGTCCCTGCTCCACGCACCAAGCCTACGGTGTGCGTCGCCAGCCCAGTCCGGCCAGTTGCTGCTCCACGCACCAAGCCTGCGGTGTGCGTCGCCAGCCCAGCCCGGCCTGTTCCTGCCACCCGCACCAAGTCTACGGTGTGCGTCGACAGCCCAGCCCGGCCTGTCCCTGCTCCACGCACCAAGCCTACGGTGTGCGTCGCCAGCCCGGTCCGGCCTGTTCCTGCTCCACGCACCAAGCCTACGGTGTGCGTCGACAGCCCAGCCCGGCCTGTTCCTGCCACCCGCACCAAGCCTACGGTGTGCGTCGGCAGCCCAGCCCGGCCTGTCCCTGCTCCACGCACCAAGCCTACGGTCTGCGTCGACAGCCCAGCCCGGCCTGTCCCTGCTCCACGCACTAAACCTACGGTGCGCGTCGCCAGCCCGGTCCGGCCTGTTCCTGCCACCCGCACCAAGTCTACGGTGCGCGTCGCCAGCCCGACCCGGCCTGTTCCTGCCACCCGCACCAAGTCTACGGTGCGCGTCGCCAGCCCGACCCGGCCTGTTCCTGCCACTCGCACCAAACCTACGGTGCGCGTCGCCAGCCCGGTCCGGCCTGTTCCTGCCACTCGCACTAAGCCAGGGGTGCGAGAGTCAGCCTGGTAAGGCCCGTTCCTCCTCCACGCACCAAGCCAGGGGTGCAAGTCGACAGACTGGACCAGGGGCACTATGGGGGGGTGTATTGGAGGGTGGTGGTCAAGGCCGGAGCCAGAACCGCCGCCGAGGAGGTATGCCCGCCCAGCCCTCCCCTGTTTTGTTTAGTTGAGGCGCGGTCGAGTCCGCGCCTTTAGGGGAGTACTGTCACACCCTGGCTCTGGGACTCATTATGTTGAGCCAGGGTGTGTTCATTCTATGTGTTCTGTTTCTATGTTGGGTGTTCTAGTTCGTCATTTTCTATGTTTGACTGAGTGACTCCCAATCAGAGGCAACGAGTGTCAGCTGTTTGCTGGTTGTCTCTGATTGGGAGCCATATTTAACTGTCTGTGTTTCACTTTGGGTTTGTGGGTTTTTGTTCCGTGTTCGGTCATTGTCACCGTGGACTTCACGAGTCGTGTTTTGTTTTGTTTAGAAACTTTAACTAATTAAAGTCATGTTTGTTTCTCACGCTGCGCCTTGGTCTACTCATTACTACGACGATCGTGACACTATCGGCAAATCTGACCACGACTCCATTTTGCTCCTCCCTTCCTATAGGTAGAAACTCAAACAGGAAGTACCCGTGCTATGGACTATTCAACACTGGTCTGAACAATTGGAATCCACGCTTCAAGATTGTTTTGATCACGAGGACTGGGATATGTTCCAGGTAGCTTGCGAAAATAATTTGGACGAATACACTGAAATGGTGACTGAGTTTATCAGGAAGTGTATAGGAGATGTTGTACGCACTGTGACTATTAAAACCTACCCTAACCAGAAACCGTGGATAGATGGCAGCATTCGCGCAAAATTGAAAGCACGAACCACCGCATTTAACAATGGCAAGGTGACTGGAAATATGGGAGAATACAAACAGTGTAGCTACTCACCCTGCAAGGCAATTAAACTGGCAAAACATCAGTATAGAGACAAAGTGGAGTCGCAATTTGATAGAGGAATTATGATTATGACTAAAATTGTTCACCCCGATACTGATGATGACTGTGTGAACTGTGTTAGGGTTATCATTATAAACCCACTGCTGAGACAAACATTCCAGGAGGGAGGGGACTTAGAAACTAGTTGTGGAAATGTACAGGCCACCTAAAGGAGCAAAGTTCCTCTGTGTGAAGGGTTATAAAAGGCTGTGTGTGTGTTTTGGCGGTAGAGCTCTCCATGATTAAATAATACAGATCATTCTTGCTGGTTGTGGACCTTGTTTAATTCATGATTAAAACCAGAGCATTACAACCTCTGGGAATTATTCAAGCTTGAGTTTAATTAGAGATAGAAATTCTCGTGACAATTGGTCCTTCGAGCCAGATCTCAAATATACGTTTTTGTCATTCCGGGGACACCGAAAACCGTGCACGGCGGATGATAGCATCCGTATAGACTAAATCCTGGCCTTTGACGTTAAGGTTCAATACAGGCCTGTGGTAAACTGATTAAACGACAGAAACGTTGACGAGATCTAACCTAAATTAAAATCCCAGCTGCAAGAATAAGGTCAGTAGTTTTTATTCATGGATTTTGGGGGAGAATGATCTGAACTTGTAATAACATAGAAATACTGTTGTAATTCTTGTAAAGGGCAGAGAATGATTACCAAAATCCAGTAAGACTTGCCATCACGTTTTTAGACGTTTATCTAGAGAAAACCCAATGCGCCAGTATTCTAGATATATATAAAATGCGAGTGGTATAGCACAGTAAACTTAAGTAAAGAGAGGTGGGTCCGAAATTGACTCCGGGTAGAGAGGCCATTACCAAAAATAAACTAACCTTGTGTTGAGACAATCAGGAATTGTCAAAAGTATACAAGAAGGAAGTAAACTTAAGCATTTTTAGACGTTCATTTAGAGAAAACCCAATGCGCCAGTATTCTAAATGAACATAAAACGGGGGTGAACTTCAAGAAGGGAATTAAAATAGCAGATGTGAGAAGTAGAATATTAGTACAGTCAGAAGTCATAAACAACTGTAGATTTGCCATTACTCTATCTGTTTCATGAAACTGGAGCTTTACGACCTCCGGGTTACCAATAGTGATAATTGATGATCAGGTAAGGTTGTATACGTGTGACACTTAATATCTATTAAAAAGTCACAGCTAAGAATAAATTCCAAAAGAAGGGACTAAAATAGGTCGCGTGAGAAAAAATGGTTGTCCCATCCGTTTCATGAAACTGGGGTCTTAAAACACTCTTGGTTATGGGTTGAATAATTTAAATGGTTAATTACAAAGGCTGATCACAACGTTTGCTCAAAAGTCGTACCTAATAATTAGTCCAAAGGAAAATAGGTCTTGAGTGAATTATTACTAGTCTATAGGATTCTGGGAGGATTCTATGACCTGAGGGGGAAGGGTCTAGGTAGCTAACGTTGGTCCGATTTAAACTACATTAACTTGTGGCAATAAAGAATGATTAGAAATAAGAATGGGTTGATTGATAGAGATATATAAAAAAATGATGAAATTGATTATTAAAGAGAGTAAGAGAAGTGGAGGTTGAGGTCTCAGTGCCTCCCCCAGAGTTTCTAACGTTCTATATGGAGTTGTGACGATGTGGAAATAGTAATGACAAAATCATAATTAGAGTGCCATGTCTGTATTAAACTTGCTCACCAAAACGTAGATGTACGTCATAGGTGGGGAATTAATTAATATGGGTTTTCTAAGTTTGTACCGTAGTTGGATAATGTGATTGAGATAAGATTTAAGGAATAAACTGACCGTGAGTAAAGTGGTTAAAGAAGTAAGTTATAATATTGTACAAAGCCAGTTTAGGGTTTCCATCAAAATAAAACTCATTATGGAGCGAATATTATGTAATAAAGGAATTTCATTATGTCGCAAGGGAAACATAATCCGTTTTATTAAAATCGCCAGATCTATTTCCAAATCAATGAATGTGGATTTGACTCGTTGACTGCTAATTTATTCATTTTGAGCACGTGAGAGCGCTGTAAGGGACATTATGGGTTCAATTAGGAGTACAGGGATCTGTGGTTGCTGTGGAAGAGGAAGTCATAGGGGGTTGAATGTTATCGGTGTGAAATGGCTAGCTAGTTAGCGGTGAGAGCTAGTGGGGTTTCATGTGGTGACGTAACTTGCTCTGTGAACTGGAAGTGGTTGCTTTGCAAGGATAGCGGATTTTGTGGAGCGACTGGTAATGGTGTTTCGATGGTAAATGTTGTCGATATGTGTAGAGGGTTCCTGGTTCGAGCCCAGGAAGGGACAGAAAGCAAATATTTTACATTGATGCTATTGACCTAGATTACTAGATTAATTGATAACGTTACGTGAAAGGAATTGTCTTACCAACACATAGCGGATAGGATAACATAGTAATTAAAGTTGCATTGCTGTGAATAGATGTTTTGTTTGTTTTGACTATAGTACCGTTAGATGGAAAGTCAGCGGTAGAGAATGATATATATGGTAGAGGGTTTTCTATGTTACAAAATATGTAGGAAGCATTGGGATGATATGAAGAACATATCTAGATAATTGAATATAATGTTATTTGATAATTGGTAATTATTATTATTACATTATATAGTTTGTTTAAACAACCGTGAGTTATGCAGACAGTTCATTAATTCTAAAAACAATAATCTGTTTATGGTACGTTGAACAATGGGATATAGTTGTTACTATTAGGATGATGGATTAAATAAACATTGTTTGTAAGTATGAAGTTATTAAACAATAGGTTTATATTTTAAAACACCAATGCAACAGGTTGCGATTATTAAATTAATAGAAAGGGGTTATAGGTTTATATTAGGAGGTGTAGTGAACTTAATGAAACGTGGTATTATATAGTGTCTTCCAGGATTGATGGAAGTCTCCTATAGCATTATGTTAAAGGGAGAGTAGGAGACAACATATCAAACCATTTTTAAATAGATGCCTGGGATAAAATATAATGTCTTACTTACACGGAGTATGTGATTGTATTGGCTAATGAATGAAATATGACATTTACAGGGGCGACAGGAACAATAGAAGGGGAAACAGATTTTCCTATGGTGTTGATCAAGTAAACGATAATGGATCATTTGATATGGGATCACATGGAGCAGATTTAGGGGTTCAATAATCATTGTGAGATTTAAAGAGGATATGATCTGAAGGGTAATCAATTAAACATAATCATTGTATACTCTAGGAATTTTGAGTGGTTTTCATATTTTGAGAGATTTTATATAATGTTTTTATGAAGTAGTTATGAGGAATTAGATTGATACAAACGATTATTGATGAGATAGGACTGGGGATATCTGTATCATGTTTTGTGTGTGCTTACTATCTTTAGATTACTGATGGTAATTGAATGTTAACTAAATGTATAATTTATCTTCCAGGAGAAAGAGATTTGCTTATCTCATTGGAATGTTGCCCAGGGCTAGGGGGAGCAGTTTAGTGGAGTTGGGCAGTATTAGGTCGTAAAAGGGAGCTACCAAATTAAGTAGGGCCTGGCTATTTTTGTTTGTTGTTTTTCAATTGGGTTTTTCAAATAAAACACAACACACCTAGTATGATGTTTATAAAGGGTTGTTATTTTGATTTTAGGGGGTTTTCAACAGGTCAAAGGTGATAAGTCTTAAAGGAGCACACACAGTGAATTTTACGAGGTTTTTCTGTTTTGACTGAGTTTTGGGTATACATGATTTCTTATGAGAATAAATGTCATGAGGACTTAATGTACACTTGGGATAAGTAACATTTATGAAATGTTTTGAATGATGGTATTGTTTAGTATACTATGGGATGGAACATTTCGTTGAATGATTTCAATGACCTCTGAACTCTGTTTTGACTTTCTGGTGTGAATTGATCATCCACACTGGTAATTCTAAAGGCATGAGATGAGGACTTTAAGATAGTTTATTTTACCGAGTTGAGGGTAATTTAGAAAACTGGGAAAAGTGTGAAGAAGTTTATAATTTGATAATGATATGATTCGAACCATAAAATAACAAAAGAGAGAGAGAGCTTTCCCTGAATGAGGGATACCTGTTGCTAGTCAATTGTACTAATCTTGGATTACTTTACGGGATACAAGTAAGTTGAGGTATTATCAAATGTTGTCATTTTAATTTCATTTTTATTATGGTTTAATAAACAACAAGTTGGTATTTTGTTTTTGAAAGCATGAATCACGTTGTGACTCATGTGTTTAGAAAAGGGGGTAGTAATGATGGTAAGAGGATTTATTGGTACATTTGCATATTGTAGCAAGAATATGAGCAGTAGTTATTAATGTGTTATGGGTTAGGTTAAATGTTTTAGATGAAAATGTATTTGTGGTATAAGGTAGAATGTAGTGGGGTGTAGGTCGTTTTAAATATTATGCTGATGGAATAGCGCAAACTTATAGAGGGTTCTAGATTTGTTAAACAACAAATTTATATTTTAACTAAATTAATCCAATAAGCCACAATTATAACATTATCCGAAGAAGGCACAATCTAATGCGAAACAGCTATTACCTACGTCAGGAAGATAGTAATAATAGAAATCTGGTTAGGATAATTTAGGATAGGGACTAGCTGTCCAGAGATAGAGGAAGAAGGATGAGTTAATGAATAAATGCAGAGACGAAATACAGAACGAGTTGTGAAGTGTTCTGCTATACTTGAAGCACCAAAACTGTTAAACAAGAAACAAATTATGAGCTTTTTGGGAATGATAGACTACTGTAGAGCTTGGGTACCCCATTATGTACTGCATACTGGTAAATTAAGTGATCTTATCTATGGGAAGGCAATGGCAGCCCATGATAAAATAATTTGGAAAACAGAGGAAGAGGAACAATTTATAAAGATAAAAAAGTTGCTCACTTCCCAAACAGTCTTAGCTTTTCCTACATATAACAGGCATTTTACCCAAACGGTAGAGAGTAAAGAGGGATATATGACATTGGTCTTGACTAAGAAACATGGTGATGAGGGAGATTTTTAGTGGACTATTAGATATAACTGGGTTAATCACGAACATAGAGTTTTAATTCTTTGTTGCTAGGCGGAAGACTTAGTTGGGTCATTTCAGTGTGTGGGTGAAGTGGGAATCTGACCTAGAGTCGAATTGCTATCTCTTACTTAAATCCATGGCTGTCCTACGTTATCAGTGAATGAAAGCAGAAGGGAGCCTTTTGCTTCTCTCCTCAAACAGAGAGGAAAGAGCGGCCAGGGTTGAGCAGAGTTCAGGCTAAAATCTTTGTCTCTCCTTTGCTATCTTCTTGATAGATTACAGCATTTGTTTGTGTATGGTTGAAAGATTAGAGTAGGGACCTATCATGTCCAACAATCAGTCTTCAGGTCAAGCCCGGGAGAGCCGGGGTTGAACAGAGTTTAAACTAAACATGAGTGTTTTTACAAGATAAGGGAGAGATTGATTGAATTACTATTGATTCTGAACTGAAGGAAAGTCGAATTTAGCCGCCATGAGAGACAAAGGAAGTGGATGGAGCAATAAAGAAGCAAGGGACAGTCTCAAAAGAAAAAGAGATGGCATAAGGATAAGTTACCAATATTACCTAAGTCATTGTTTAGAGATGCAGCAATATTGACACATGGGCAGAGCCATGTGTCAACAGGGGGGATGATGGTAGATGGTAGGATTAAAGACAACTAGACGAAGGAGAGGACAAAATACTTGTTGGCAGAAAGCAATGGCTAGCTAGTATGCTAGTATGCTAACTATTCTAGCTAACTAACTGGCTGAATAAGTTGACGACGGACTCGCTCAAACTGTCGGGACTAACCCACAACGTTAGACACGGACACGAATGATCTGCTTGGCGTGTTGACACACTGGTGGTTTGTTGTGGCCGAGTATTGGTGCTAAACCGTGTTGTTGGAGGCTGGCATGCTAGTTGGCTGTGGCGTCATAGGATTCGGTGCCCTGGACGGTTTTCACGGAAGAATACTGTACCAAGTTAGCTAGCTGAATAAACTTAGTTAGTCTATTCCTAGAAAACATTGAACCGCTGTAGTTTACAACAATTATAGTTTCTGAGGTGGAAGTTGGGAGAGTTATATTTGGGTGTTTCAGTGAAAGAAAGTGAGGGAGGCCCCGCTCTCTCGCTTTCCCAGATGTTTAGTTCATTTCATTCCGATCTCCTTTGCATTATTGTAGCCATTTTCTGTTGCCTGTCAACTATGCGTCTGTCTATCCCTGTTCTCTCCTCTCCGCACAGGCTATACAAATGCCTCACACCGCGTGGCTGCTGCCACTCTAACCTTGTGGTCCCTGCGCGCATGACCCACGTGGAGTTCCAGGTCTCCGGCAGCCTCTGGAACTGCCGTTCTGCGGCCAACAAGGCAGAGTTCATCTCAGCCTATGCTACCCTCCAGTCCCTCGACTTCTTGGCGCTGACGGAAACATGGATTACCACTGAAAACACTGCTACTCCTACTGCTCTCTCCTCGTCTGACCATGTGTTCTCGCATACCCCGAGAGCAACTGGTCAGCGGGGTGGTGGCACTGGAATCCTCATCTCTCCCAAGTGGATATTCTCTCTTTTTCCCCTGAACCATCTGTCTATCTCCTCATTTGAATTCCATGCTGTCACAGTCACTAGCCCATTCAAGTTTAACATCCTTATCATTTATCGCCCTCCAGGTTCCCTTGGAGAGTTCATCAATGAGCTTGACGCCTTGATAAGTTCCTTTCCTGAGGATGGTTCACCCCTCACAGTTCTGGGTGACTTTAACCTCCCTACGTCTACCTTTGTCTAATTTCTCTCTGCCTCCTTCTTTCCACTCCTCTCCTCTTTTGACCTCACCCTCTCACCGTCCCCCCCTACTCACAAGGCAGGCAATACGCTTGACCTCATCTTTACTAGATGCTGTTCTTCTACTAATCTCACTGCAACTCCCCTCCATGTCTCTGACCACTACTTTGTATCCTTTTCTCTCTCGCTCTCCTCCAACACTACTCACTCTGCCCCTACTCAGATGGTAATGCGCCGTCGCAACCTTCGCTCTCTCTCTCCCGCTACTCTCTCCTCTTCCATCCTATCATCTCTTCCCCGTTGCTCAAACCTTCTCCCTCCAATCTCCTGATTCTGCCTCCTCAACCCTCCTCTCCTCCCTTTCTGCATCCTTTGACTCTCTATGTCCCCTATCCTCCCGGCCGGCTTGGTCCTCCCCTCCTGCTCCGTGGCTTGACGACTCATTGCGAGCTCACAGAACAGGGCTCCGGGAAGCCGAGCGGAAATGGAGGAAAACTAGACTCCCTGCGGACCTGGCATCTTTCTACCACTCTGAATTCCAAGCATCTGCCTCTAATCCTAGGAAGCTCTTTGCCACCTTCGCCTCCCTGCTGAATCCTCCTCCCCCTCCCCACCCCCTCCTCCCTCTCTGTGGATGACTTCGTCAACCATTTTGAAAATAAGGTTGATGACATCCGATCCTCGTTTGTTAAGTCAAATGACACTGCTGGTCCTGCTCACACTGCCCTACCCTATGCTTTGACTTCTTTCTTCCCTCTCTCTCCAGATGAAATCTTGCGACTTGTGACAGCCGGCCGCCCAACAACCTGCCCGCTTGAGCCTATCCCCTCCTCTCTTCTCCAGACCATTTCCGGAGACCTTCTCCCTTACCTCACCTCGCTCATCAACTCATCCTTGACCGCTGGCTATGTCCCTTCCGTCTTCAAGAGAGCGAGAGTTGCACCCCTTCTCAAAAAACCTACACTCGATCCCTCCGATGTCAACAACTACAGACCAGTATCCCTTCTTTCTTTTCTCTCCAAAACTCTTGAGCGTGCTGTCTTTAGCCAACTCTCTTGCTATCTCTCTCAGAATGACCTTCTTGATCCAAACCAGTCAGGTTTCAAGACTGGTCATTCAACTAAGACTGCTCTTCTCTGTGTCACGGAGGCTCTCCGCACTGCTAAAACTAACTCTCTCTCCTCTGCTCTTGTCCTTCTAGACCTGTCTGCTGCCTTTGATACTGTGAACCATCAGATCCTCCTCTCCACCCTCTCCGAGTTGGTCATCTCCGGCGCGGCTCACTCTTGGATTGCGTCCTACCTGACAGGTCGCTCCTACCAAGTGGCGTGGCGATAATCTGTCTCCGCACCACGTGCTCTCACCACTGGTGTCCCCCAGGGCTCAGTTCTAGGCCCTCTCCTATTCTCGCTATACGCCAAGTCACTTGGCTCTGTCATATCCTCACATGGCCTCTCCTATCATTGCTACGCAGACGAAACCCCACTAATCTTCTCCTTTCCCCCTTCTGATAACCAGGTGGCGAATCGCATCTCTGCATGTCTGGCAGACATATCAGTGTGGATGACGGATCACCACCTCAAGCTGAACCTCGGCAAGACGGAGCTGCTCTTCCTCCCGGGGAAGGACTTCCCGTTCCATGATCTCGCCATCACAGTTGACAACTCCGTTGTGTCCTCCTCCCAGAGTGCAAAGAGCCTTGGCGTGACCCTGGACAGCACCCTGTCGTTCTCCGCTAACATCAAGGCGGTGACCCGATCCTGTAGGTTCATGCTCTACAACATTCGGAGAGTACGACCCTGCCTTACACAGGAAGCGGCACAGGTCCTAATCCAGGCACTTGTCATCTCCCGTCTGGATTACTGCAACTCGCTGTTGGCTGGGCTCCCTGCCTGTGCCATTAAACCCCTACAATTCATCCAGAATGCCGCAGCCCGTCTGGTGTTCAACCTTCCCAAGTTCTCTCACGTCACCCTGCTCCTCCGCACACTCCACTGGCTTCCAGTTGAAGCTCGCATCTGCTACAAGACCATGGTGCTTGCCTACGGAGCTGTGAGGCTCTGATCAGTTCCTACACCCAAACGAGGGCATTGCGTTCATCCACCTCTGGTCTGCTCGCCCCCCTACCTCTGCGGAAGCACAGTTCCCACTCAGCCTAGTCAAAACTGTTCACTGCTCTGGCACCCCAATGGTGGAACAAGCTCCCTCACGACGCCAGGACAGCGGAGTCACTCACCACCTTCCGGAGACACTTGAAACCCCACCTCTTTAAGGAATACCTGGGATAGGATAAAGTAATCCTTCTACGCCCCCCCCCAAAAAAACACATATTGTAAAGTGGTTATCCCACTGGCTATAAGGTGAATGCACCAATTTGTAAGTCGCTCTGGATAAGAGCGTCTGCTAAATGACGTAAATGTAAATGTTAAATAACATTTTTATTTTGGTATTTTGGATACAGGAGCGCAGGAAGAAATTGGGTACAATGTCTACCGATAGTATTAATGACGATCAGGATAACTCCAGATAAAGAAGGGTTATTGCCATTGGAGAAGGTATTTGGTTGACCATACAGAATGCCCGAGTTAGAAGGACCAGAGCAGGCAGAGATAGAAATTGAGAGCCCCCTAGCAGAACACGTGAGAAGGTAGTTTATTAACCACACCCGTATGTCAGAGGTTTTGTACCCCACAGGTGAACTAAAGGAGAAGGTGACCCACTCTATCCAACCAGGTGACTGGTGTGGATCCAGTCCCTAAAGAAGAAAGACTGGAAGCAGGCCTGTTGGGAAGGGCCGTATCAGGTTATATTGGTCACCGCCTTTGCCATTAGAATAGCAGAAAGAGCAACCTGGGTCCACGTTACCCACTGCAAAAAGGTAAGAACACATACACGCATCACTGAACACACGCAGAGTTAGAGAGAAGAACTGGACCAATAGGGTCTGGGGATCACCTCTGTTAACGAAGATCTCCTACCCAGACCTATCATCACTGTAATGTGTTCTCAGGGTGTGAGTATGGGGTGGTACCAAGCAGAAAGACTGAGGGCAGGAGAGGGTTGGCGGTTTTGGGGAATATGGGTAACCTGAGCTGCATCATAGTCTCGGCAATGGTCCTGATAAGTCAAGATCCACCACCACACCGCACCAATTACGCTATGCCCTTACCATTGTTAAAAAGTAAAAGAGAAGCGACCCGACATACTGACCGTCAAGGACGAGTGGCCTACAAAATAGGAGTCAGAGAAGGGCAGACTATAGGATTCAAAATAAGGGTTAGGGACGTAGCCAACGGGTGGGGTACATGTTAATAAGCAACTTGGGATGATAAAATCCCATTATATTCGTGTTCGGGCCCCACGGCGGATTGTTCCTAGACTCAAGTGTTTAAACACACTTGGGGACGGGGATATGAGACCGGGTGGGACTGGACATCCAGATGGGGGTTAAAGAGAAACAAAGACATCACCAATTATCAATTGGAGATAGTAGTAATGTGACTGACTTAAGTTCGGAAGCACAGGAGAGAATTCTGAACCTTACAGCCCCTGTAACCGATGTGTGGTGGGCATGTGCCAGTAAAGGCAGTATAAGGCAGAGAATGCCAAAAGGGTGGCTAAGTACGTGCGCCCCGGTTCTACTGGTTCAGCTAGTTAGAATTAGTCACCAGGAACCAAGGAAAGGGTTAAACAGACGTAGGAGGAGTTTTGACAAGAAGGAGAATAGCCCTATTTAGATGAATGCGATTGGGATACCAAGGGGGGTACCAGATGAATACAAAGCCTGAAACAAGTAGGGGAAGGGTTTAGTACAACGTTCTTCTGGTGGGTGACAATAAACAAAAATGTGGATTGGATTAATTATATCTATTACGACCAACAACGATTTGTTGGCCAGACTAGGGATGCCATAAAGGGGATCTCTGAACAATTATCCGCCACCTCACTCATGACTTGGGAAAATAGGTTGGCTCTAGATCAGGCAGAAAGGGGCGGTGTCTATAGAATGGTGGGCCATTGTTGCACATTTATCCCTAACAACACCGCACCGGATGGGACAATCACCAGAGCTCTTGCAGGATTGACTGCTCTAAGTGAAGAATGGGCTGAGAACTCAGGAGTTAATACATCTTTGATAGGGTGGTTTGATGAAATGTTTGGTAAATGGAAAACCATAGCAGCCACCATCTTGGGGGCAGCCACCGCAATTGGATGCAATTGCT
Organism: Coregonus clupeaformis; assembly: GCF_020615455.1. Classification (NCBI taxonomy): domain Eukaryota; kingdom Metazoa; phylum Chordata; class Actinopteri; order Salmoniformes; family Salmonidae; genus Coregonus; species Coregonus clupeaformis. Next base: position 25,749,178 of record NC_059227.1, on the reverse strand, counting down.
TGTATTATGTGGTTGTTGTTGTCTTGTTCCCTGTGTCCGAGGGTTGGTGAGTACGGCGTTGGAGAATGCAGTGTCTCATCAGATGGTGAGATATGGACGGAATCCGGACTCTGACCAGTGGAATGTGAAAAACGATTCTCCAGGCTTGGTGGATGACGAGGACTTTGACCCTGAAAGACCGCAATTGGATTAAACGTTTATTAGTTCTGACATATGAAGATCATAGGGAAAATCTCAAAAAGGCCTATGGTTGGAAGTAGTAAAATATAACTAATCTCTGAGATTGATCATGCTTGTAAATACATTTATCCTGAGGGTGTAAGAATTTAGTCAAAGGGTGGATTGGTAGAGGAATTATGATTATGACTAAAATTGTTCACCCCGATGCTGATGATGACTGTGTGAAATGTGTTAGGGTTATCATTATAAACCCACTAACAGAGGGGGTGAGTTAGAAACTGCTGAGACAAACATTCCAGGAGGGAGGGGACTTAGAAACTAGTTGTGGAAATGTACAGGCCGCCTAAAGGTGGGCAGAGCAAAGTTCCTTTGTGTGAAGGGTTATAAAAGGCTGTGTGTGTGTTTTGGCGGTAGAGCGCTCCATGATTAAATAATAGAGATCATTCTTGCTGGTTGTGGACCTTGTTTAATTCATGATTAAAACCAGAGCATTACAACCTCTGGGAATTATTCAAGCTTGAGTTTAATTAGAGATAGAAATTCTCGTGACACAATTCAATGGCTCAGACACGAGACGTATGTGGCAGGGTCTACAGACAATCACGGACTACAAAAGGAAAACCAGCTACGTCGCCGACACCGACGTCTCAATTCCAGACAAACTAAACACCTTCTTCGCCCGCTTTGAGGATAACACGGTGCCACCGAAGCGGCCCACTACCAAGAACTGTGGGCTCTCCTTCTCCGTAGCCGACGTGAGTAAGACATTTAAGCATGTTAACGCCCGCAAGGCTGCCGGCCCAGACGGCATCCCTAGCCGCATCCTCAGAGCATGCGCAGACCAGCTGGCTGGTGTGTTTACGGACATATTCAATCTCTCCCTATCCCAGTCTGCTGTCCCCACATGCTTCAAGATGGCCACCATTGTTCCTGTACCCAAGAAAGCAAAGGTAACTGAACTAAATGACTATCGCCCCATAGCACTCACCTCTGTCATCATGAAGTGCTTTGAGAGACTAGTCAAGGATCATATCACCTCTACCTTACCTGTCACCCTAGACCCACTTCAAATTGCTTACCGCCCCAATAGATCCACAGACTATGCAATCGCCATCACACTGCACACTGCCCTATCCCATCTGGACAAGAGGAATACCTATGTAAGAATGATGTTAATTGACTATAGCTCAGCATTCAACACCATAGTACCCTCCAAGCTCATCATTAAGCTCGAGGCCCTGGGTCTGAACCCCGCCCTGTGCAACTGGGTCCTGGACTTCCTGAAGGGCCGCCCCCAGGTGGTGAAGGTAGGAAACAACATCTCCACTTCGCTGATCCTCAACACTGGGGCCCCACAAGGGTGTGTGCTCAGCCCCCTCCTGTACTCCCTGTTCACCCATGACTGCATGGCCAAGCATGCCTCCAACTCAAATCATCAAGTTTGCAGACAACACAACAGTAGTAGGCTTGATTACCAACAATGACGAGACCGCCTACAGGGAGGAGGTGAGGGCTCTGGAAGTGTGGTGCCAGGAAAATAACCTCTCACTCAACGTCAACAAAACAAAGGAGATGATCGTGGACTTCAGGAAACAGCAGAGGGTGCACCCCCCTATCCACACGAGTCCGCAGTGGAGACAGTGTGGTGAAGAAGGTGCAACAGAGCCTCTTCAACCTCAGGACGCTGAAGAAATTTGGCTTGGCACCTAAAACCCTCACAAACTTTTACAGATGCACAATTGAGAGCATCCTGTTGGGCTGTATCACCACCTGGTACGGCAACTGCACCGCCCGCAACCGCAGGGCTCTCCAGAGGGTTGTGTGGTCTGCTGAACGCATTACAGGGGGCAAACTACATGCCCTCCAGGACAGCTACAGCACCCGATGTCACAGGACGGCCAAAAAGATCATCAAGGACATCAACCACCCGAGCCACTGCCTGTTCACCCCGCTATCATCCAGAAGGCAAGGTCAGTACAGGTGCATCAAAGCTGGGACCGAGAGAATGAAAAACAGCTTCTATCTCAAGGCCATTAGACTGTTAAATAGCAATCACTAGCACATTAGAGGCTGCTGCTGCCTATTGGAAATACTGGACACTTTAAGAAATGGAACACTAGTCACTTTAATAATGTTTACATATCTTGCATTACTCATCTCATATGTATATACTGTATTCTATAATATTCTACTGTATCTTAGTCCATGCCGCTCTGTCATTGCTTGTCCATATATGTATATATGTATATATTCTTAAATTCCATTCCTTACTTAGATTTGTGTGTATTGGGTATATATTGTGAAATTGTTAGATATTACTTCACTGTCAGAGAAACACAAGCATTTCGCTACACCAAGCAATAACATCTGCTAAACACGTATATGTGACAAATAAAATTTGATTTGATTTGATTTGAATACAACACTCTTTATAGTTTATGAAGTATGAATGGTAGTACAAAGCTGTGTTGAGTGGTCTCCCGAGTGGGAGTGCTAGTGTCACTACATCGTGCTCTAGTGACTCCTTGTGGCGGGCCGGGTGCCTGCAGGCTGACCTCGGTCGTCAGTTGAACAGTGTTTCTTCCGACACATTGGTGCGGGTGGGTGTTAAGAAGCGTGGTTTGGCGGGTCATGTTTTGAAGGACGCATTACTCGACCTTCGCCTCCTGAGCCCATTGGGGAGTTGCACGGATGAGACAAGATTGAAAAAGGGGGTAAAATAAAATAAAAAATAACTATGTTGAAGCCATCTAAGTTGAGTCAGTCTGTATATTTAAATGTCAGGTTGGTGTTAGTAGCTGAAATGGATCAAGCGCAGTGACAAATCCACATTTTGCCTTTGGACCTTTTGTGCAAATTGAAAACGGTTATAGTTCAAAAAGTACATATAGCATCAACAATTTTTTGACAAGCAATCTAAATTGAGTTAGTCTAGACATGTCAACATTGGTTTGGTGTTTGTAGCTTTAACGGTTCAAGAGAAGTGGCAAATCCAAATGCTTCCCATTCAAGCCTATGGAGCTTTTATGAACATTTAAAATGGTTATAGTTCTAAAAGTATAGATGGTATCAAAAAGCTGTTGCCTTTATTGTTGTTCTTGTTGTCCTTCATGTTTCCACAGAGCAGTACTGATTTGACATTACATTAAAAAGCCAGATTTTTGTGTGGGCTGTTATCTTGAAGTTCCAGATGTTTCTCAGAGAGACAAAGGCTGATATGGCTTTTTGAGCCTTTAAACGTAATATAAACAAAAAACAATTTAAGCAACCTGACCAGTGGCAGTCTGGACATTTTAACATTGTTTTTTTTGGTACTGTCACACCCTGGCTCTGGGACTCTATATGTTGAGCCAGGGTGTGTTCATTCTGTGTGTTCATTTTCTATGTTGGGTATTCTAGTTTGTTTGATTCTATGTTTGACGATGTGACTCCCAATCAGAGGCAACGAGTGTCAGCTGTTTGCTGGTTGTCTCTGATTGGGAGCCATATTTAAACTGTATGTTTTCCCTTGGGGGTTGTGGGTTTTTGTTCCTTATTCGGTCAGTGTAACCGTGGACTTCACGAGTCGTGTTTTGTTTGTATTTAGTACTTTAATTAAATAAAGTCATGTTCGTTTCACACGCTGCGCCTTGGTCTACTCTCCTTTACGACGATCGTGACAGGTGTTGGTAGCTTTTACGGTTATGGCACTAAAGATGGCAGCAGAAGGCTAATAATAATAAGAAGAAGTATTAACAATTTCTTAATGAAAAAGAGGATGATATGTGACCAGAGAGATAGGATGTACTTTGAAACTAATTTGCCATTTAAACATAGTGAGTGGGTGATTATAATTGCTGTGTGAAATATTTAGTAGAGTTAGCAGAGCTTAAGAGAATATAGGATAATTCCTTACACCACTTGTCCGTGTCAGCACATCATCCTCTGACCTCTGCTTTCTATGGATTCAACGATTCTAGGAAGCAGACATTTACAGTGCCTTGCGAAAGTATCCAGACCCCTTGACTTTTTCCACATTTTGTTACGTTACGGCCTTATTCTAAAATTGATTACATTTGTTTTTGTTTTCCTCATCAATCTACAAACAATACCCCATAATGACAAAGCAAAAACAGGTTTTTAGACATTTTTGTTAATTTATAAAAAATTTAATATCACATTTACATAAGTATTCAGACCCTTTACTCAGTACTTTGTTGAAGCACCTTTGGCAGTGATTACAGCCTCGAGTCTTCTTGGGTATGACACTACAAGCTTGGCACACCTGTATTCTCTGCAGATCCTCTCAAGCTCTGTCAGGTTGGATGGGGAGCATTGCTGCACAGCTATTTTTAAGTCTCTCCAGAGATATTTGATTGGGTTCAAGTCCGGGCTCTGGCTGGGCCACTCAAGGACATTCAGAGACTTGTCCCGAAGCCACTCCTGCATTGTCTTGGCTGTGTGCCTAGGGTCGTTGTCCTGTTGGAAGGTGAACCTTCGATCCAGTCTGAGGTCCTGGGTGCTCTGGAGCAGGTTTTCATCAAGGATCTCTCTGTACTTTGCTCCGTTCATCTTTGCCTCGATCCTGACTAGTCTCCCAGTCCCTGCCACTGAAAAACATTGCCACAGCATGATGCTGCCACCACCATGCTTCACCGAAAGGGATGGTGCCAGGTTTCCTCCATACGTGACGCTTGGCATTCAGGCCAGAATTGGTTTCATCAGACCAGAGAATCTTGTTTCTCATGATCTGAGTCTTTAGGTGCCTTTTGGAAAACTCCAAGAGGGATGTCATGTGCCTTTTACTGAGGAGTGGCTTCCGTCTGGCCAATCTACCATAAAGGCCTGATTGGTGGAGTGCTGCAGAGGTTGTCCTCCTGGAAGTTTCTCCCATCTCCACAGAGGAACTCTGTCAGAGTGCCCATCAGGTTCTTGGTCACCTTCCTGACCAAGGCCCTTCTTCCCCGATTGCGCAGTTTGGCCTGGCGGCCAGCTCTAGGAAGAGTCTTGGTGGTTCCAAACTTCTTCAATTTAAGATTGATGGAGGCCACTGTGTTCTTGGGGACCTTCAATGCTGCAGACATTTTTGGTACCCTTCCCCAGATCTGTGCCTTGACACAATCCTGTCTCGGAGCTCTACGGACAATTCCTTCAACATTTACATTTTTGTCATTTAACAGATGCTCTTATCCAGAGCGACTTACAGTTAGTGAGTGCATACATTTTCATACAGGTCCCCCGTGGGAATCGAACCCACAACCCTGGCGTTGCAAGCGCCATGCTCTACCAACTGAGCTACACTGGACCATGGCTTGGTTTTTGCTCTGACATGCACTGTCAACTGTGGGACCTTAGATAGACAGGTGTGTGTCTTTCCTAATCATGTCCAATCAATTGAATTTACCACAGGTGGACTCCAATCAAGTTGTGGAAACATCTCAAGGATGATCAATGGAAACAGGATGCACCTGAGCTCAATTTCGAATCTCATAGCAAAGGGTCTGAATAGTTATGTAAATAAGGTATTTCAGTTTTCTGTTTTTAATATATTTGCAATAGTTTCTACAAACCTGTTTCCGCGTTGTCATTATGGGATATTATGTGTAGATTGATGAGGACATTTGGTCATTTAATACATTTTAGAATAAGGCTGTAATGTAACAAAATGTGGAAAAAGTCAAGGGGTCTGAATACTTTCCGAAGGCACTGTATAACTAAAATGTAGTCGTTGCATAAGTATTCAAGCTCCTTTGTTTAGGCAAGCCTAAATTAGTTCAGGAGTAATATTTGGCTTAACAAATTACAAAATAAGTTAGATGGACTCACTCTGTGTGAAATAATAGGGGTTGACATTATTTTTTTATGACTAACCCTTCCTCTGTCCCCCTTACATACAACATCTGTAAGGTCCCGCAGTCAAGTATTGAATTTCAAGCACAGATTCAACTACAAAGACCAGGGAGTTTCATAAAGGGCAGTGACTGGTAGATGGGTAACAATTGCGAATCAGACATTAAATATATCTTTAAGCATGGTCAAGTTAATAATTATTCTGTGGATTATACACTGAGTGTAGAAAACATTAGGAACACCTGCTCTTTCCATGACATAGACTAACCAGGTGAATCCAGGTGGTAGCTATGATCCCTTATTGATGTAAATCTGTTAAATCCACTTCAATCAGTGTAGATGAAAGGGAGGAGACAAGTTAAATAAGGGTTTTTAAGCCTTGAGACAATTGAGATATGGATTGTGTTTGTGTGACATTCAGAGGATGAATGGGCAAGACAAAATATTTAAGTACCTTTGAATGGAGTATGGTTGTAGGTGCCAGGCGCACCGGTTTGAGTGTGTCAAGAACTGCAACCCTGCTGGGTTTTTCATACTCAACAGTTTCCCTTGTGTATCAAGAATGGTCCACCACCCAAAGGACATCCAGACAAATTGACACAACTGTGGGAAGCATTGGAGTCAAAATGGGCCAGCATCCCTGTGGAATGCTTTCGACACCTTGTAATCCATGACCTGGCAAAGTTCAATGTCTGTAATGGTAGAAAACTGAGGATGGATCAACAACATTGTAGTGACTCCACAATAATGACCTAAATGACAGCGCCCCTACTTCCTGCGGTGCTGTGTGCATAGGCCTACAAAAAGTGCATACCAAAATAGACCTTCATAGCCTATTATTGGAGAATGGAAAATGCAATATGCAGAGATGTATAGATTTTCGACTCTGACACTATTGCATTACTAACAGGTTAATTATTTGGCATGAATTATTCTGGGGCTGAAAACAATGGGGTGTTGAACTAATTATTATACTTAACCATGTTAAGATATGTTGAATTTTGTTCAAATTGAAAACAGCACTGACATGGAGATCAATTGAAACAGATATCCTTATTCCCCACAATGTAATATGATCTAAATAGAGATTATTATATAGGCCTACGTCTGGTCGGTGTGTGCGCATCCAGCGCGTAATGACGCATGCACGGCCAAGGCCGCACTGTCCAAAGCAGCAACATATCTATCTCACCAATTTACCTCTAATCAAAATGTCATGACATCATAATCAATCTCTATTTAAGTGATAATGCCCGAGAAGCCGGTGTTTGGAGGATATATTGGCAGGGGTGTTGTTATGCGAAGTCGAGGGTCAGCAAACCGTGCCAATATATCCTCCAAACACTGGCTTCTCGGGCATTATGACTTTTATACAACGGGTTACCCCTTGGAGTTAGAATAGGAGCCAGGGTTAGGGGTAGGATTAGAATAAGGGTTAGGGTCAGAATAGGGGTTAGAATAGGGGTTAGGGTTAGGTTAGGGTCTGAATAGGGGTTAGGGTTTAGGGTTAGGTTAGGGTCAGAATAGGGGTTAGGGTTAGATTAGGGTCTGAATAGGGGTTAGGGTTAGGTTAGGGTCAGAATAGGTGTTAGGGTTAGATTAGGGGTCAGTTCTCCACCGTTCCTAAAATACTTTTCATATTTTTATTTTCAGATGAGAGGTTACAAGAAAATATCTGATCGTGGTGGCTATGGTGACGAGGCGCTTCGTTGTGCCCTGAATGCTATTTAAAATGGGCAGGGCATTAAGGCAGCTGCCCCTGCTTTTAATGTGCCACCCAAAACCCTGAGGCGCCACCACTGTTTAGTGTGTGTGTGTGTGTGTTTAATCAATATTTAATCAGTTATATTCCAATACATTTGTTCAAACATTTTATAAAACATTACAAACTATTGAAAACCGTTTGCTCTTGAATTTCATTTTAAAGACTGCTGGGATTAAACATCTTGCCTTATTCAAATGATAATGAGTTGAGTTTAACTGTACATAATGTGTGTAAGGAAAAGGTAAAAGAAGAAAGAGAATATATGTGCAAGTAAGGTAAAAAAAAAATAGGGACACATCAGTGAAACCCCATGGCATAATCCTCCATTGGGATAAATTGATACATCTGTCAACTGTAGCCATGAGTTTTCCTTTATTGTTCTTTACCCTAAGCATGGCCATCATCCACCCCCCAAAAATGATCAAAACGTTGCTTTTTTTTTCCAGCAATTAGACATACCCTACAGAACTCTAACTTCATCTGATCTGAGTCCTACTATGAAGCCACAGACGGCGTGGAGTGCTAGACACCGCGATGAAAAGGTGCTGCCTGCTTGCTACCGATTCTCCCCATTGACCAACTCCCTTAAATTGCTTGTTTCTTGTTGTTGTTGCTTACTGCTTAGCTTTACAACGCTTTGAGATTTCTTTATGTAATGAATAGCTAGCTTTATAAAAGTTAAATACAATTATTATTATTGTTATTATTATTGTTATTATTATTATTGTTATTATTATTATTATTATCCTTGTCTGTAACACCACCTGTCATTCCGGATATCATTGATTAGCCCAGTCTTATAGGGGTGAGTAATCTATCTCATTGCTCTGAGAAGTAATCAGGTACATAACAGTCGCATTAGGAACGTTGAGAGATAGGGGAGGATACTGACCTCAGATAACCGAGGCTTTTTTGGAGGTGCCCAATGTGCACTGCACATCATTGGTATGCGAGAGCGCCGTCTAGTGTGAAAAGATTTTGTGAATGTAAAACGCCTTGTCTGAAATACACATAGAAAAAAAGTGTTCAAGCCTTTTCGTATTATTTTAATTCACCTAGGTTCGTGAAACAAGTAATCAGCGGGCATAGATACATTTAATGATTGGCCATACATTTAAATTCATCAACAAAAATTATGAATTGCTCTAGGACTATTTCATTCCTATAAGGTTATCTTCAACATGTCCCCGATTCAACAGCATGAACATGGACTATGTATGTCTTCTCAAACTGATCACAGGAGTCTAATCTGTTTTAATCACAAAAATTACAGATTTCGGTCTTTATCTTCGTGTTTGATTTGAAGAGGTGGCTATGTTTTTGTACCCTAAATGTGTGAGTTTTGATCACATTTATGTCAAGTTTAAATTCACCATAGGCTAATGGTCTTTTGACGTCACTTTCCTACCACACACGGGTTTTGTTGTAAATCATGCTATTTCTTCATTTGGAGTTCTTCATTTACCGGTAACCACAGTGATTCATCCCAAAAGAAGTGCCAGATATCGACGTGACAAGTTTGAGTCTGCAAAAAAACGGACCCTTGGCCGTGTTCCCCCCCTCTCTCTCTCTCTCTCTCTCTCTCTCTCTCTCTCTCTCTCTCTCTCTCTCTCTCTCTCTCTCTCGCACACACTCTCTCTATCGCTATGTCTCTCTCCCTTCCTCCATCCATGCATCCATCCATCTCTCTCTCTCTCTCTCTCTCTCTCTCTCTCTCTCTCTCTCTCTCTCTCTCTCTCTCTCTCTCTCTCTCTCTCGCACACACTCTCTCTATCGCTATGTCTCTCTCTCTCCCTTCCTCCATCTCTCTCTCTCTCTCTCTCTCTCTCTCTCTCTCTCTCTCTCTCTCTCTCTCTCTCTCTCTCTCTCTCTCTCTCTCTCTCTCTCTCTCTCTCTCTCTCTCTCTCTCTCTCTCTCTCTCTCTCTCTCTCTCATGCAGGAGCGCCTGAGAGAGTTGACGGGAGGTAATCCCCGCCATGTGAGAGGGCGGCACGAGCTGTGGAGGCGGGTTGTTTTTCATTCAAATCCTGCTGCACCTATAAAAAGCATAACACTGAGAGGCAGAGGCTGAAAACATATGGGAAAAGGTGACTGACGATTGTCTCTTATCTTCCTGCTTGCATTGCTGGCCGGACATCATCTGCAGGACGAGATGCAGAAGTCTGCAGGTGTCCTGACGGTGCAGGCCCTGAAACACACAGCCCTATGTCTGGTTCTGCTGCCCCGGTTCTTCCTGGCAGCGCTGATGCTGTGTCTCCTGGACTTCCTGTGCGTCAGGAGGAAGGTGCTGCTGAAGATGGAGGGCAGCAGCCCCGACGACCCGCCTGTCTGCGTCTCAGACTCCAACAAAATGTTCACCCTGGAGTCGCTCAGGGCCGTGTGGTATGGACAGAAATTAGACTTTTTCAAATCGGCGCACCTTGGATTTATCGCGCCCAACACCGAGGTGGTGCAGCTGCAGGAGCCGCGCAGGGTCAGGGTCCTAGACTATGTGAAAGGGAGGAGACCTCTCATCCTCAACTTCGGCAGTTGCTCCTGACCACCGTTCATGACGCGCCTGGCCGCGTTTCAGCGCGTCGCGAGCCAATATGCGGACATCGCCGACTCCCTGATTGTATATATCGAGGAGGCGCATCCCTCGGACGGCTGGGTGAGCTCCGACGCGCCGTACCAGATCCCCAAGCACTGCTGTCTGGAGGACAGACTGAAAGCCGCTCAGCTGATGCACTCGGAGTTTCCCGGCAGCAACGTGGTGGTGGATAATATGGACAACTCGTCCAACGCGGCGTATGGAGCCTATTTCGAGAGACTTTATATCCTGAGGGATGAGCGAGTCGTGTATCAGGGGGGCAGGGGACCAGAGGGCTACCGGATATCAGAGCTGAGGAACTGGCTCGAGCAATACAGGAACGATTTGGAAAATTCCAGCAGAACAGTGGTGGTCCACGTTTAACTTAAAGATAACCATTAGGCTACCGGCGGCGCGTGAAGTGTCCACACAGTGAAGAAGTATTCAGATGCTGCTACAATCTCTTGACACACTGCACATATGCCTAGGCCTATACATGTTGTTTTGGTTCAGAAGCATTATAACATGACGCAGACAGATATTGGTCATGTTTGTTATGATGTAAAACGCACCATAGGCTTAGCTGTTCAGTTGCGCTCGTCTTGTCCCTAATTATTTGTTTGGTTGTTTGTTTGTTTTTGTAAGGAGCTGTCATTGATTTTAACCTGTGCAAAAGTTGTACTTATTTCAGTTTGACCTTCATTTGATTATGATCACTTTATTTTTATACTATATGGTCTCTACCTTGTGTGTGTGTGTATGTGTGTGTATGTTGTGTGTGATGTGTGTGGTGTGTGTGTGCGGGTGGTTTAAATGGCTAATACCTTTTACTCTAGTGTTGTTGTGAAGTTCAGTTTTTAAAGGGTTTTAAACCAGAAAACTGATACTGATGTTATTTGATACTAGAGTACTTGGCAACTAGCAATGTCTTCAACGAACAATTGCCAAACGTTCTGTAAATTGTTTATATTTTATTGAACAAATATTTTTAATAAATGTTAGAACACATGGATCTTATGACTCCTGAAAGCATCTTACTGTCAAGTAGGTCTAGGTCTATTTGTTCAATATCATACGCTGATGTTATGTCATCCAAATCTTTTCAACGCACATTTTCCACTTCACCTGCAAGTTCAGAGAGAGAGAAATACAGCTAATAGCTCTGATGTGTCTCTGGTTATCATTGATTAGGTGGCAATGATTAGGTAGGTGTAGGCTAATCATTAAATTCCTTTTTAATTCAACCAAATCAAGAAATCAATTCAAATTCAATGAATGAAGTGAAAATTGTTGATGTGTTCTGTTTTTATTTATTTTATTTTAGCTTTATTTGACCAGGTTAGTCTCATTGAGATAGAAAATCTAGAGCGACCTGCCTAAAATAGCAGCACACAAAGTTTTAGACACAATTACAACATAAAATACAAAGCACTACAGTTTAAAAAAATTTGCCGAGGAGATCTTAGTCGTGCAATTTTACATCTAACTAAGATGTTTGGTGCAGTATTTCTCAATGAAAAAATGCGCATGAAAAAGAGTCGTCTATCGTTGAATGACAACAAACACTTCATTGAAGAATCCCTACTGTTGACCAATCACAGACGAAGGGGCGAAGACTTCGTGTGCACGATCACCAGGAAAAACCCTTGCCGAAGACCAAAACAAAGAAACGTCACAAAATGTCTTCATAATATACGCACAAACTGTTCTGAACTGTTTTGGATGGGAAGCATAAGGATGCCTTTAAGGCACAAATTATTTGGGGAGGTGTGATGCATCTAGGGGTCAAAACATTGACAGCCCCCAACTTCATTGTCCCTAGCTTTAAACTCATTTAAGGAGATGAGCTCATGCAATGTCATGTCCTTTTACAACTCATTCGAAGTGGAAGGGCCAGAGAACGCTTTTTTACAGAGCTCTGTACGGTCATTTTGTGACAAATTGTTCATCGTATCTAGTTCATCTCCCAAACTGAAGTGTAATTGATCCTTGGCACCACCTCAATTGTATCCAGACCGTAAACACCAAGTATACACATAGCTACAGTATATTGATTTGACGAAGTAAACCATTGTGTGGTATTATATGTCATGTTGATGGGTGAATCCGCTATAATGGAAGGCACTTAATGCTGTGATTTTGTTTAGCCCCAAGGTGCTCTCTCTCTCTCACACACACACGCCCTGGTGCATGGCTCAGCGACGCGATTAAGATCCACGTGGCCTGCACCGTCCTTGATTTCATGTTATCAACTCTGTTAGTAGCCTCTTAATCTCTATCTGAATTAGCTCTCTCTCTCTATCTCATTCTCTCTGTGTGTGTGAGTGTATTGCTATGACGCAGAGTCCCTCTTCAATACAGACCATAGTAAGGCCTGGGGCTAGATCAATCAACTACAGGCTTAGGAGGCTTTTACACGCGCACACACACACACTCACACTCACACTCACACTCACACACACACACACACACACACACACACACACACACACACACACACACACACACACACACACACACACACACACACACACACACACACACACACACACACACACACACACACACACACACACACACACACACACACACACACACACACACACACACACACGTGATCTTTCATCCCCATATCACCTGTACAACTCACTCCAACTCCACACCATTCACACAGTGTTTATATTGGCCTAATGTTCTTTGTGTGTATACCCTATTTAACCTGAACCTTGACCCCCATGGCCAGACCTCATCCTATACTCCTGGGGCTTGTTAACCCTTTCAAAAGGCGAATCTGCTTGACCCATGCAGTTGTAACAACAGAGCTGCGCTTTGTGTTGCCGTGAAGACATCGCAACCACTCAAAGAGAGACGTACCAACAGTAACTGTCATTAAGGAATTCAGAAGAACAGTGGGCTTCTTGGCCCTGGATCTGCCAATACAGATACAGAACCAGGAATGACAAAACCAGGAACAGATAAAATGAAATTAAATAAAATGAAAGGGTGTCCACCCACTCTGCCCAGAATGGGTGAAAACGCGCTTTGGTGATGAAATTCTATTTCCTTTTGTTATAAAATGCATTTTATCTGCTATGCTAATGAGGCAACATTATGAACACTACCCTATAAATACAAGCTATACTGATGAGGTAACGTTATAGACACTACTTATAAATACCTGCTATGCTGATGAGGTATCATTAAAACAACTACCATATAAATACCTGCTATGCTGATGAGTGAGATAGGAAGCGATGTGAATTTTAGAGTTTACTAGATGAATGAGTGACGATCCATTCAGACCAGCCTTACTGATTGAACTTTCATAACTACATTGAAAATACAGTTTAAAACATATTAAATACAGATGAAATACATATTATAAACAGATTATAAACATTACGTACAGAAAGCTACAGTGATTTAGTCATAGATAAAGATCCTGCACCCTCTCTGGCCCCAGCTAACTCCACAGTCTGGTTGATTCATTCATTTAGTGATTTATTTTACTGATTTAATTAATTAGATGGTTTAAAACATACAGTCAAAACATGGAAGCAATAGCAGTACTTTGGTTATTTATTAGTTTATCAATCATTCAGTACATTTGCAGGTTCTTAAAAAACGAGGAATAATGTCAAACAAAAAAAGCTATCATTAGGTATATTGATATTAAACAAATATTAATTGATATGAAAATCTATTGATAGAGGGGAACATTTAATTGATAGAAAATCATTCATTTGATAGAAAAAGTATTCCATTGATGTGGTCCTTACTACTCAGTACACTGTAGACCAGAATATTATAGCAGAGCAGAGACTAAAGAGGACAGTTATTACATGAGGAATCACAGTAGGCTGCATGCCTTTAATAAACTCTTGAGCAGATTACCAGGCTGTGATGGGTTCACTCTTCTTCTCTGGTGCCATGGAGAACATGGCTGCCTGCTATACTATACCCACCAGACAACCACCTTCAATCTATTCAGTTATGTGTTAGATGCACCATTGTTGCAGTTTCATTTATCTCATGATGTCCCCATAATAAGTGTGGCGTTTCATCCTCACATAGCATCAAAGGTTACAACATTGGTTATGGTAAACCTGTAAACTCACTTGATGAACATTACATTGAGCTGATTTGATTACGGGGTTTTCCACAGAATCCTTTTTAGTGGAACCCACTGAAAATCTGGCGTGAACCAAACAAATACTGTACACACACACACACACACACACACACACACACACACACACACACACACACACACACACACACACACACACACACACACACACACACACACACACACACACACACACATCTAAATCAGATCAAAACATCTAAATCAGCTCATTGAAGTCGTAAAATGTGTTTAAAACCTTCGTCACAGCTCCTCCTGCTGAACAGTGGCTCCTTTGACATATCTGTCTCTGAGTTCCTAGAAAACCACATTCCCATGGTCTCAGCTGAGAGGGTGAACTCAAATCAACTCCCTTCGTCTCTCCTCAACTCTCCCAACCCCCCAGCCACTTACTAAGCCAATCAGTGGAGAGGATTCTGGTGCAAAAGGCCCGCTGCGCAGTGTGCATCACGCAGGTAGTTGTTACACATAACCACCTGACAATATAAAGCCATTTGAGTTTGAGAAACAGTGCTCTGTACCTGTATATGCAAATCATTGTCATTTAGAGAGGCAGGGGATGTAAAATGTCCCCCACTCACTGAACCATCAGAGGCAGTGACAGCATCACTATCTGTAGGTAGAACAGAACCAGAGGCTGAACATCAGGTGACTGGAGTCATAAGAGTGTGGTGGTCACAGATCTGGGACATCTCAGGGCACGCTAGGCAGTGTGCACGGGACAGTGTGCACGAGACATCTGTGCTGGAATGAGCACAAACCAACTGAGTACAAACCAACTGATCTAAACCCTTCCCTCTGCCCCAAAAATACTTCACAATCAATTTATTTTTATTAAATTGTTTAAAATGTCAATTTAAAATGTAAATGTAATGATCCGGCCCTATTTGAGAGGCTGTATAAACAAGCAATTGGACAGAACTAGAAGCTATATGTCCCAGAGTAGGATGGGATCAGAAAGCCATAACAACGGTCGCATCTGTATGTATATGTGTGTGTGTGTGTGTGTGTGTGTGTGTGTGTGTCATGCTTAATGTGTAATTCACCGGCCCCATGCAGACCACTGTGAGGTTACGCTGACATTGCGTGAGTGGTCTGTGCTTGTCCTCTCCGGCACAAATTGGATCTTATGAAACGGCCCCACTTGGACTATGCTCCAATTAAGTGATGCACAGTGGAGGTTTGCTGAATTGTATAACTCAAAGTGAGTGACTGTTAAGTTAGTTTTTACAATTACATACTGTATATCTATTTATTAATTATTTGTTTTGGGTTTGTTTTCGATCATCTTCAATATTGCAGATAGATTTGGGGTTCTATCAAACTAATTGTTTGCATTATTTTATTACATACAGTTGAAGTCGGAAGTTAACATACACCTTAGCCAAATACATTTAAACTCAGTTTTTCACAATTACTGACATTTAATCCTAGTAAAAATTCCCTGTTTTAGGTCAGTTAGGATCACCACTTTATTTTAAGAATGTGAAATGTCAGAACAATAGTAGAGAGAATTATTTATTTCAGCTTTAATTCCTTTCATCACATTCCCAGTGGGTCAGAAGTTTACATACACTAAATTAGTATTTGGTAGCATTGCCTTTAAATTGTTTAACTTGGGTCAAACGTTTCGGGTAGCATTCAACAAGCTTCCCACAATAAGTTGGGTGAATTTTGGCCCATTCCTCCTGACAGAGCTGGTGTAACTGAGTCAGGTTTGTAGGCCTCCTTGCTCGCACACGCTTTTTCAGTTCTGCCCACACATTTTCTGTACGATTGAGATCAGGGCTTTGTGATGACCACTCCAATACCTTGACTTTGTTGTCCTTAAGCCATTTTGCCACAACTTTGGAAGTATGCTTGGGGTCATTGTCCATTTGGAAGACCCATTTGCGACCAAGCTTTAACTTCCTGACTGATGTCTTGAGTTGTTGCTTCAATATATCCACATAATTTTCCTTCCTCATGATGCAATCTATTTTGTGAAGTGCACCAGTCCCTCCTGCAGCAAAGCACCCCCACAGCATGATGCTGCCACCCCCGTGCTTCACGGTTGGGATGGTGTTCTTCGGCTTGCAAGCGACCCCCTCTTTCCCCCAAACATAACAATGGTCATTATGGCCGAACAGTTCTATTTTTGTTTCATCAGACCAGAGAACATTTCTCCAAAAAGTACGATCTTTGTCCCCATGTGCAGTTGCAAACCGTAGTCTGGCTTTTTTATGGCGGTTTTGGAGCAGTGGCTTCTTCCTTGCTGAGCGGCCTTTCAGGTTATGTCGATATAGGACTCGTTTTACTGTGGATATAGATACTTTTGTACCTGTTTCCTCCAGCATCTTCACAAGATCCTTTGCTGTTGTTCTGGGATTGATTTGCACTTTTCGCACCAAAGTACGTTCATCTCTAGGAGACAGAACACGTCTCCTTCCTGAGCGGTATGATGGCTGCGTGGTCCCATGGTGTTTATACTTTCGTACTATTGTTTGTACAGATGAACGTGGTACCTTCAGGCGTTTGGAAATTGCTCCTGTCACGATCGTTTATGAACGGGACGGACCAAGGCGCAGCGTGATATGCGTACATGTTTATTTATATAGAATAAACACCACAACGACAAAATAACAAATGAAACGAAACGTGAAGTCCAAGGTAGCATACAACCAACATACCTTACACGGAACAAGATCCCACAGCTAACAGGTGCCAAAAGGCTGCCTAAGTATGGGCCCCAATCAGAGACAACGAGCTACAGCTGCCTCTGATTGGGAACCACCCCGGCCAACATAGATCTACACATTCTAGATCTAAAACATAGAAAACAACATAGCAAACACAACACAGAAAATACACACCCTGACTCAACAAATACAAGTCCTCAGAGTCAGGGCGTGACAGCTCCCAAGGATGAACCAGACTTCTGGAGGTCTACAATTTATTTTCTGAGGTCTTGGCTGATTTCTTTTGATTTTCCCATGATGTCAAGCAAAGGTAGGCCTTGAAATACATCCACAGGTACACCTCCAATTGACTCAAATTATGTCAATTAGGCTATCAGAAGCTTCTAAAGCCATGACATCATTTTCTGGAATTTCCCAAGTTGTTTAAAGGCACAGTCAACTTAGTCTATGTAAACTTCTGACCCACTGGAATTGTGATACAGTGAATTATAAGTGAAATAATCTGTCTGTAAACAATTGTTGGAAAAATTAGTTGTGTCATGCACAAAGTAGATGTCCTAACCGACTTGTCAAAACTATAGTTTGTTAACAAGAAATTTGTGGAGTGGTTGAAAAACTAGTTTTAATGACTCCAACCTAAGTGTATGTAAACTTCAGACTTCAACTGTATATAACCTGAGTATACAAAACAGTAAGGACACCTGCTCTTTCCATGACATAGACTGACCAGGTGAATCCAGGTGAAAGCTATGATCCCTTACTAAAGTCACTGGTTAAATCTACTTCAATCCATGTAGATGAAGGGGAGGAGACAGGTTAAAGAAGGATTTTTAAGCTTTGAGACAACTGAGACATGGATTGTGTATGTGTGCCATTCAGAGGGTGAATTGGCAAGACAAAATATTTAAGTGCCTTTGAACGGGGTATGGTAGTAGGTGCCAGTTGGACCAGTTTGGGTATGTCAAGAAATGCAACTCTGCTGGGTTTTTCACACTTATCAGTTTCCAGTGTGTATCAAGAATAGTCCACCACCCAAAGGACCTCCAGCCAACTTGACCTGTGGGAAGCATTGGAGTCAACATTGCCCAGCATCCCTGTGGAATGCTTGACACCTTGAGTCCATGCCCCGATGAATTGAGGCTGCTCTGAGGGAAAAAGGGGGTGCAACTCAATATTAGGAAGGTGTTCCTAATGTTTTATACACTCAGTGTATTATGCACTGTACTTTACGTAAGCTGGCCTGTCCTCCTTTTGCTTGATTGTTTAGTTTGACCTCATAGAGAATACATATGGCCGCTGTATAAGTAAGTACAGTGAGGGAAAAAAGTATTTGATCCCCTGCTGATTTTGTACGTTTGCCCACTGACAAAGAAATTATCAGTCTATAATTTTAATGGTAGGTTTATTTGAACAGTGAGAGACAGAATAACAACAAAAAAATCCAGAAAAACGCATGTCAAAAATTTTATACATTGATTTGCATTTTTATAAGGGAAATAAGTATTTGACCCCCTCTCAATCAGAAAGATTTCTGGCTCCCAGGTGTCTTTTAACCAGGTAACGAGCTGAGATTAGGAGCACACTCTTAAAGGGAGTGCTCTTAATCTCAGTTTGTTACCTGTATAAAAGACACCTGTCCACAGAAGCAATCAATCAATCAGATTCCAAACTCTCCACCATGGCCAAGACCAAAGAGCTCTCCAATGATGTCAGGGACAAGATTGTAGACCTACACAAGGCTGGAATGGGCTACAAGACCTTCGCCAAGCAGCTTGGTGAGAAGGTGACAACGGTTGGTGTGATTATTCGCAAATGGAAGAAACACAAAATAACTGTAAATCTCCCTCGGCCTGGGGCTCCATGCAAGATCTCACCGCCTGGAGTTGCAATGATCATGAGATCAACTGCAAATCAATTCATAACATTTTTGACATGCGTTTTTCTGGATTTTTTTGTTGTTATTCTGTCTCTCACTGTTCAAATAAACCTACCATTAAAATTATAGACTGATAATTTCTTTGTCAGTGGGCAAACGTACAAAATCAGCAGGGGATCAAATACTTTTTTCCCTCACTGTAACAGTCCAGTGTTTCCAGATTTCGATGGAATATGAACTATAATTAATTACAATATGAGTGAAATAGTTTTCCTTCCAAAAAAGTGTCATTAAGTATGGTGTTGGACTACCCCAACAACAGAATGGTGTGTGAGTATACCGGTCATTAAACATATTCATGCGAGTAGACCACTGATTGGCCAGCTCATCCTCCTCAGGAGGATGGCATAATATTCTATGAGGAAATAGCAAGCATTTTTGAAGTGTTTTTTCTTCTCCAATTTATGCTTTGGCTACAAATACGAGTATAGGACGAGTCAACAACATTATTTGGGTATGAGTTAACAAGATATTAACTATTAAAAGTGAGAATTTCACTGGACAGTTACTTTAATATAATAATAATATAATAATAATAATACATGGCATTCGGAAAGTATTCAGACCCCTTGACCTTTTCCCCATTTTGTTACGTTACAGCCTTATTCTATAATTGATTACATTGTTTTTTCCCCTCAATCTACACACAATACCCCATAATGACAAAGCAAAAACAGGTTTTTAGACATTTCTGCCAATTTATATATAAAAATATTAAAATATATTACATTTACATAAGTATTCAGACCCTTTGCTACGAGACTCAAAATTGAGCTCAGGTGCATCCTGTTTCCATTGATCATCCTTGAGATGTTTCTACAACTTGATTGGAGTCCACCTGTGGTAAATTCAATTGATTGAACATGATTTGGAAAGGCACACACCTGTCTATATAAGGTCCCACAGTTGACAGTGCATGTCAGAGCAAAAACCAAGCTATGAGGTTGAAGGAATTGTCCGTAGAGCTCCGAGAGAGGATTGTGTCGAGGCACATATCTGGGGAAGGATACCAAAAAATGTCTGCAGCATTGAAGGTCCCCATGAACACAGTGGCCTCCATCATTCTTAAATGGGACAAGTTTGGAAGGTGGCCAAGAACCTGATGGTCACTCTGACAGAGCTCCAGAGTTCCTCTGTGGGGATGGGAGAACCTTCCAGAAGGACAGCCATCTCTGCAGCACTCCACCAATCAGACCTTTATGGTAGAGTGGCCAGACAGAAGCCACTCCTCAGTAAAAGGCATATGACAGCCCTCTTGGAATTTGCCAAAAGGCACCTAAAGGACTCTCAGACCATGAGAAACAAGATTCCTGAATGCTAAGCGTCACATCTGGTGGAAACCTGGCACCATCCCTACGGTGAAGCATGGTGGTGGCAGCATCATGCTGTGGGGATGTTTTTCAGCGGCAGGGACTGGGAGACTAGTCAGGATTGAGGGAAAGATGAACGGAGCAAAGTACAGAGAGATCCTTGATGAAAACCTGCTCCAGAGTGCTCAGGACCTCAGACTGGGGCGAAGGTTCACCTTCCAACAGGACAATGACCCTAAGCACACAACCAAGACAACGCAGGAGTGGCTTCGGGACAAGTCTCTGAATGTCCTTGAGTGGCCAGCCAGAGCCCGGACTTGAACCCGATCGAACATCTCTGGAGAGACCTGAAAATAGCTGTACAGTGATGCTCCCCGTCCAACCCGACAGAGCTTGAGAGGATCTGCAGAGAAGAATGGGAGAAATTTCCCAAATACAGGTATGCCAAGCTTGTAGCGTTATACCCAAGAAGACTCGAGGCTGTAATCGCTGCCAAAGTTGCTTCAACATAGTACTGAGTAAAGAGTCTGAATACATATGTAAATGTGATATTTCCGGGGGGGTTTTATGTCTAAAAACCTGTTTTTGCTTGGTCATTATGGGGTATTGTGTGTAGATTGATGAGAAAAAATGTTTTAAATCCTTTTTTAGTATAAGGCTGTAACGTAACAAAATGTGGAAAAAGTCAAGGGGTCTGAATATTTTCCAAATGCACTGTATTGCTTTGTATCTACCTGGTTGAATATATGTTATGTATCAAAATGGTAACACTTATATACATGTTACAGAACAGGACCGAACACGGGTATACAGGACATGTGCAGAACTTGTTGCTCATCCACTCCACTTGTGGCACAAAAGCATGTACTATATGGCATTCAAACTTATCAGTCAGAAACAATACGTACACACACACACACACACACACAGAAATGGCAGACAGCTACAGAGGAGAGAGAGAGGAGCAAAGAGAGGAGCAGATTTCTGGTGGGATGACGTTTCTCTCGATAATCTGATGACCTTTTATGATAATATTTCATTTGATCAAACACTCCTCTCCTCCAGGGAGACTTAAAGATAGATGAAAGCCTGGGTGGCAGACACATGGAGAGGAGGGGTGGCAGACACATGGAGAGGAGAGGTGGCTATAAGTGTCTGTAAAACACAGGACCAGTGTTCTGATTGGATACAGGAAGTTATGCTGTTATGAAAGCCATAATGCACCATTAAGTGGATATCTATTCTCTAACCAATCTGGTGAATATAGGAATAGTGCAAAGAATACATCTAAGACAGTTAATGTAAGACACAAATTGAAGTTGAGGTAATTACACACATGATAATTACACAACAGTGCTAAAGTGGATGGGATCTAATAATAGTATATTAGAGAACTGTCAGGGGATGGTGTGAATGTTGCAATGGAGAGATGGAGAACAGAAGAAAAGCAGGAAGAAAAAGAAGATGAGACGAAGTTGTCAGTTTTTTAGGTTATATAGCATCCAATCACTCGTCAGGTCACCTCAGCATGGAATCTGTATCCCGGATTGCCATGGCGACATGGTTGCTATGATATCAATCCAGATCACACAGTGGCTTGTGGACAACACCGGGCGCCTTTACTCTCCTCTCTGCTCAGAACGGACTCAGTTACACGCAGTTAAAACACTAACTCCTAGCTTTTACACTCTGGCTTGTCACTGAAACAGAATCATATCACTTATTACAAAGATTTATGAAATATATATATTTCTAAAGGAAGAATAATCTATAGCCTTAATGGTAATGCTCATGCTGGAAAGAGAAAGAAGGAATGATTGATTGATTCTCCATAAGCATTTCTCTTAATGAAGCATCATTTTAGAGTGTGTTGAATGTAAGATGGACTGTTAAAGATCTCCTAACCACTGTTTCTCCCCTCACCCTCTGGTTCATAATGAGTGAGGTCAGTGACTAACTGCAATATAGAATAGGTCCTACGCTCCACAGTTTCCAGATAAAAACAATTGGTAGGACTTATCTTGACAACAGCATCAGTCATACCAAAATAAACAGTGTCAGACTGCGATGCGGGCGGAGCTAGCATGTTGGAGTGAACGGCTGTGTGTGAGAGGCTCCCGCAACTTTTTTGCGAAATAATCTAACCTAATTTACTTTATTGCACTTGTTACAACAAACGTTTCTTTCTAATACAATATTGTAACTTTCTATGTGAAAATGCCTAGTAATAAGCGACCAAAGGACAATAAATCCACATCAGAGGCCTACTCCCCACCAAACAACGAGACAAACATGGCGGAAGGCACAGGTAACAACGTGACACTTACATAACTTACCCGGGCTTTGGGAGAACTACGTGTTGCTATAGCGGAGGATCTTAAGGCTACTATTGCTGAACTGGACACTAAAATCGAGAGCACCATTCGAACGTGTCGCCGCAGGGCCAGAGTATTGTGGACCTTGAGAAAGCTTCTGAATTCAACGCTGGTAGGATCAACGAGTTAGAGAAGCTATGCACGTCATTGCAGGATAATGTGCAGAGGCTTTCTGTGAAAGTGGTCGACCTGGAGGGCAGATCCAGGCGTCATAACCTTCGCGTTGTGGGTCTGGCAGAAGGGGTGGAGGCGGGCTCTCGCCCCACCGACTTCTTTGCCAAGCTACTGAAGGATGCAATGGGACCGGATGTTTTGGCGTCGGATCCCCTACTGGACCGTGCACCAGCGTCCTCGCCCAGTAATCATCTGTTGTCACAGTTTCAAGACCAAGGATCTTATCCTGCGCGAGGCTCGAATGAGGGGCAACCTGTTACATAAAGGGCACCCCTTTCGTGTCTATGAGGACTATGCGCCCGATGTGGCAAAGCACCGCGCTGGCTACAGAGATGTCATGACCAAACTCTACAGGGGTGGGTTGGATACTGCTCGGGTGTAGGTGCAACATATGCTGATCGTGATGGTTTGGTGCGCTTTCTTACCTTTTTAGTGAGTTACATGTTATGCAGGCCACCATAGGAACTATAAATGAGAGGAGGGCGGGACTTACATTCACTTCCTGGAATGTCAAGGGTTTAAACAAACCAATTAAGAGAGGCAGGGTCCTAGCCCACTTGAAAGCACTTTCGTCTGATATTATATTTTTGCAAGAAACCCATCTGAAAAACAAGTCTCATAACAGACTTAAATGTAAGTGGGTGGGGCAAGTATATCACTCTAACTTCTCTGCCAAAACGAGAGGCACAGCGATTCTGGTACGGAAAGGAATTCCCTTTCTACATAAAACCACTATTGTGGATAAAGAGGGTCGTTATGTGATCGTAATAGGAGAGATCCATTCTACTTCTGTAACTCTACTAAATATCTATGGGCCAAATATTGATAACCCCTCTTTTTTCAAAAGAGTCCTTGCCCTGATTCCAGATATCTCCCATACTAATCTGGTCATTGGAGGGGACCTTAACTGTGTACTAGACCAATATTTGGATAGATCCTCTACCCGGCGAACCCCTACCTCCTATTCAAGCGAATTCTTGAATACCTACATAAAAAATTCTAACTTATTTGATAAATGGAGGATCTCTAACCCTACGGGTAGGGAATACTCCTTTTACTCTCATGTTCACAATGTATATACTCGTATTGACTACTTTTTGGTTGATGCTAAACTACTCCCCTATACCTGTAATGTGAGATATCATGATATTATAATCTCTGACCACAGTCCACTCACCTTCTCCCTGAGATTGGGTGACATCGTACCAAACGAGAGGGTCTGGAGGTTGAATCCTCAGCTCCTCACAGAACCAACATTCTGTGAACATCTTAAAGACCAAATTAAATTTTTCTTTGATACCAACGACAACACAGAGACTTCCCCAGCATTATTGTGGGAAACACTGAAGGCTTATTTGAGAGGCTGTATCATCTCCTTTCAGACTGCCAGGAGTAGGCAAAACAGAAAGAAATTGGTAGAACTGGAGGGACAAATTCACTTACTGGATAGGGAGAATGCTAGACATCCATCTATGGAGAAACATAAAAAAATTATGTCTTTAAAATGTAAATACAATCAGATCCTCTCGGCTAAAATTGCTAAATCTTTTCTCTATGCCAAGCAAAAATATTTTGAGTTTGGTGACAAACCACACAAATTACCCGCCAGACAACTTCGAAAAAACGTGAGTGACCGAATTATTCACAAAGTTAAATCTGCATCTGGGGAATTACTCTCCTCCCCCAAAGACATCAATGACAGATTCCGTCAGTTTTATGAGACTCTATATACATCTAAAGCGGATCCTAACCCCTTAATTATGCAAAACTTTTTGGAGGACTGTAATCTTCCTGCCCTGAACCAGGAAGACTCTAACTTCCTGAATAAGGAAATATATCTTGAAGAAATTAGAGAAACAATTAAATCTCTAAAGAGTGGCAAGACCCCGGGCCCAGATGGATACCCTGGTGAATTCTATAAAACATTCAGCAACATGCTCTCTCCCTACCTGCACAAAATGTTGGTTCGGGCCAATGAGGATGGAGCTCTCCCATCTACTTTCGATGAGGCGTTTATTACAGTTATACATAAGAAGGGTAAAGATCCGGAAGAGGTAGGGTCATACAGACCAATATCCCTCCCTTAATACAGACCAAAAGATTTTAGCAAAAAACTCTGGCTAACAGGCTTAGCACTTTAATTGGCAAATTGGTCCAATCGGACCAGACCGGCTTTATCCCTAATAGAAACTCATTCTTCAATCTCAGGCGCCTCTTCAACATTATGTATTCTCAGAGGTTACCTAACGTGGACCTTGCCGTTATATCTCTTGACGCCGAAAAGGCCTTTGACCAAGTTGAGTGGCCCTATCTATTCAAGGTCCTACAGAAATTTAATATTGGAGATGGGTTCATAAATTGGATCCAGCTTTTATATAGGAACCCCTGTGCGAGAATACTCACTAACCAATCAATGTCGCCCTGATTTAACCTTCACAGAGGGACAAGGCAGGGTTGTGCACTGTCGCCTATGCTCTTCGCCCTAATTATTGAACCTCTCGCTCAAGCGATCAGATCTCATTCAGCAAGACACGGATATAATACTAAAGATACTCTAAATAAGATTTCCCTATACGCAGATGATATTCTCCTCTATGTAACAGAACCCCAAGCTAGTATTCCAGCTATTCTTGAGGTGATTAATTTGTTTGGTACCTTCTCGGGATACAGAATAAATTGGAACAAGAGTGAATTAATGCCCATATGGTTGCAAAACACCTCCTGGCTAGAACATCTTCCAGTTAAGTTATCTTCAGAAAAATGTATCTACCTTGGAATTGTAGTTACCAAACAATACTCCTTACTATTTAAAGAGCAATGATGCAAAATCTCAAGGCAAACATACAATTTTGGAGAACTCTCCCAATTTCTCTGCTCGGAAGAATTAATGCCATTAAAATGGTCTTCCTCCCACAACTGCTCTACCTATACCAGAACATCCCAGTATTCATACCTAAATCCTTTCATAAACAACTGGACTCTATTATCAATCCTTTCATCTGGGATTATAAAACACACAGGATAGGTAAAAAACACCTATGTAAATCCAAGATGGAAGGAGGATTGTCTCTCCCAAATTTTATATTTTACTATTGGGCCGCTAACCTCCGCGCTGTTACGTTTTTGCTGGATGACGCACCCCCGCCATCCAGCTGGCTTAGCATGGAGCGGGAGGAGTGTCACCCTTTCTCTATTGGTGCCGTGATTTTGTCACCTGTCAATCTGGAGATGTCACTTTACCATAACAATCCTATTATACATAGCACAGTCCGAATCTGGAAGCAAATTAAAGTCCACTTTGAGCTTAGACCAATATCATTCATGCTCCCTGTTGCCAGGAATCCCTCCTTTGCCCCCTCTAACCTTGATAACACCTTTGAGCGATGGGGAGAGTTGGGGATAAGTACCATAGGGGATTTATATATAGGAGGGACCTTTGCTTCCTTTGAAGCGCTGAGGGAAACTTATAACCTTCCCAGAAGTAACTTTTTCAGATACCTACAAATTAGAGACTATGTTAGAAAACACCTCCCAATATTTGAGAATGCTAAACCTTCCATGTTTGACGGATGCATAAAAATATGCCCCACCTCAGACAAACTGATATCTCGTCTATATGACGCTTTTCAATCTATTAGCGCACCCTCTACAGATGCCATTAAGGCAAAATGGGAGGAAGAACTAGGGACTGACATTTCGGTGGCAGACTGGGAGGATAGCTTGGAGTATATCCACACCTGCTCCATTAACTCCAGACATCGTCTCATACAATTTAAGGTATTACACAGATTACACTGTTCCAAAACTAAACTGCATAGGATATTTCCTGATACATCCCCTATGTGTGATAAATGTCAGGCTGAGCAGGGTACACTACTCCACTGCTTTGCCCTATGCTCTAGTCTGTGTGGTTATTGGTGTGGAATTTTTGGGGTCCTCTCTGAAGTTCTGGAGACTTCAATAGACCCAGACCCGCTTCTGATAATCCTGGGAGTGTCCGATTCCCTAAACGGATTAACCAACTCCCAAAAACAACTCATCTCTTACAGTCTCATTTCGGCAAAAAAATTAATCTTGTTGTTTTGGAAAAGGAGGGAAGCGCCCTCTACCAAATTATGGCTCAGCGAATTGGCAAAAACTGTACACTTAGAAAGAATTAGATATATTCTGAACAATAAATTATCAACATTTGATCAAATCTGGCAGCCTTTCCTCTCTTACCTGGACCAGTCGGTGCTGTGAATTTGTACTTTTTAACGCACTCTCAATTGTCATATTGTAATCTACCTTTGGGCAGCGTGTGCTGGCCCCGACACTCGAGCAGTCGGGAGGGGAATATGGTGGAAAAGGGGGGGGGGATAAAGGGGGGTGTAAGTGGGGGGTTACATCTACCCTTTTTCTTTCTAGCTGTCCCTGTTCTGTATGTCGTGTTTTGTAATATTTGTTTTGTGTCCAGAACTCTGGGTCTTGTTGTTCATGTCTGTTCTCGTATGTTTAGATAAGAACTGTACACATGCCTTTCATACCTATACACCATTCTTGTGTGTGTTCAATAAAAAATATTTGAACAGAGCGCGATGCGTAGCTAGTTATGACTAGCAGTCATCCCCTACCCAACCAGACTGTCTCCCTCCACCTTCCTCCCCCCTTTCCCTCCCTCTCTTCCCCCTTCCCTGCGTATCCCAGTAACTCTCCTGTCATCATGGTGTCCCGTATGACGCTTGGCCTAGTACCTCTGATGTGGGGTGGTGTTAGAGCCCTGGCTAGCTGTCAACATACAGTTCACTCAAGTGAGTGAGTGAGTGTGAGTGTGAGTGTGTGTGTGTGTGTGTGTGTGTGAGTGTGAGTGTGAGTGTGAGTGTGAGTGTGAGTGTGAGTGTGTGTGTGTGTGTGTGTGTGTGTGTGTGTGTGTGTGTGTGTGTGTGTGTGTGTGTGTGTGTGTGTGTGTGTGTGTGTGTGTGTGTGTGTGTGTGTGTGTGTGTGGTGAGTGAGTGAGTGAGTGAGTGAGTGAGTGAGTGAGTGAGTGAGTGAGTGAGTGAGTGAGTGAGTGAGTGAGTGAGTGAGTGAGTGAGTGTGTGTGAGTGAGTGAGACCAACTGGGGACATTTTGTTAGTCCCCACAAGGTCAAATACTATTTCTAGGGGGCTTAAGGTTAAATTTAGAATTAATATTAGGGTTAGAATTAGGGTTAGGAGCTAGGGTTAGTTTTAGGGTTTGGGTTAGGAGCGAGGGTTAGGGTTAGGGTAAATAGGATTTTGAATGGGACAGAATTGTGTGTGTCCACAAGGTTAGTTATACAAGACTGTGTGTGTGTGTGTGTAGGAGGGAGGTGGAGTTGAGAGAGTTAGATTGTCAAGGCTTTGTGTTACGCGTGGGCCTGGCCTCGAGATAGTCTCATGTTACATGGATGTTAGAGCCTGTGGCCTCATACGACCTACCCTATGTTGTACTGGGAGATATAAATCACAGCCACAGCTGTTGGCAGAGTCTACAATACAATACAATATAACGTTATTGTCCACTTGTCACAATTGGAAATTGGTCTTCACACACACACAACGGAAATTGGACACACAATAGAAGTTTAACTCACACACACACATTTTAAGAAGACCACAGGGTCAGGGTCAGGGGTCAAAGGTCAGGGTCAGACACAGTAAAATGCCCCTGCTCCTGGTTATCAAACAATCTCTGGAGGGAAATGGGGAGCACACAAACGGTTTGACTTTTTCGTAGCATAATGCAGCCAGTACCATCCCACCTGAATCTGAAGGAGGTTGTTGTCAGAAGTTGTAAGTGCAATGCGGAGGCATCGGATCCAGATCCTCAAGACATTATGCAGGAACTCTGAGTCTCTGGTCGGCTTTTCTCTTTAGAGTTTAAGCCACAGAGAAGTGATAACGCGTCACAACAGAATCAATCTGTGGATATCATAAAATCAATCTGAAAGTTACAGTCTCTGTTCCAATAGCCCGCCATGGACCCTAACTTTCCCCTGTCTGGTGTTGATGACATTCAGTGCCTTTAGAAAGTATACATACCCCTTGACTTATTCCACATTTTGTTGTGTTACAGCCTGAATTCAAAATGAATTAAATAAAACAATTTTCTCACCCATCTACAC
Organism: Coregonus clupeaformis; assembly: GCF_020615455.1. Taxonomy (NCBI): domain Eukaryota; kingdom Metazoa; phylum Chordata; class Actinopteri; order Salmoniformes; family Salmonidae; genus Coregonus; species Coregonus clupeaformis. The sequence continues at coordinate 25,720,091 of NC_059227.1, read as the reverse complement.
ACCCCTTAATGACAAAGTGTTTTTAGAAATTTTAGCAAACTTATTGAAAATTAAATATATAAATATCTCATTTATATAAGTATTCAAACCCCTGAGTCAATACATGTTAGAATCCCCTTTGGCAGCGATTACAGCTGTGAGTATTACTGGGTAAGTCTCTAAGAATTTAGCACACCCGGATTGTCCAATATTTGCACAATATTCTTTTCGCATTTCTCCAAGCACTGTCAAGTTGGTTATTGATCATTGCTAGACAGCCATTTTCAAGTCTTGCCATAGATTTTCAAGCCGATTTAAGTCAAAACTGTAACTAGGCCACTCAGGAACATTCAATGTCGTCTTGGTAAGCAACTCCAGTGTATATTTGGCCTTGTGTTTTAGGTTATTGTCCTGCTGAAAGGTGAATTTGTCTCCCAGTGTCTGTTGGAAAGCAGACTGAACCAGGTTTTCCGCTCTGATTTTGCCTGTGCTTATCTGTATTCTGTTTCTTTTTATAAATAAAAAAACTCCCTAGTCTATGCCGTTGACAAGCATACCCATAACATGATGCAGCCGCCACCATGCTTGAAAATATGAAGAGTGGTACTCAGTGATGTGTTGTGTTGAATTTGCCCCAAACATAACACTTTGTATTCAGGACATGAAGTTAATTTCTTTGCCATACTTTTTTGCAGTTTTACTTTAGTGCCTTATTGCAAACAGGATGCATGTTTTTGAATATTTGTATTCTGTACAGGAATGTCATTTAAGTTAGTATTGTGGAGAAACTACAATGTTGTTGATCCATCCTCAGTTTTCTCCTATCACAGCCATTAAACTCTGTAACTGTTTTAATGTCATCATTGGCCTCATGGTGAAATCCCTGAGCGGTTTCCATCCTCTCCGGCAACTGAGTTAGGAAGGACGCCTCTATCTTTGTAGTGACTAGGTGTATTGATACACTATCCAAAGTGTAATTAATAACTCACCTGCTCAAAGAGATATTCAATGTCTGCTTTTTTATTTTTACCCATCTACCAATAGGTGCTCTTCTTTGCGGGGCATTGGAAAACCTGCCTGGTCTTTGTGGTTGAATCTGTGTTTGAAATTCACTGCTCGACTGAGTGACCTTACAGATATTTGTATGTGTGGGGTACAGAGATGAGGTAGTCATTCAAAAATCATGTTAAACACTATTATTAGTGCTACTTAAATGTCTAAAATCATAATTCCACTTTGACATTATGGGTTTATTGTGTGTAGGCCAGTGACACAACATCTCAATTTAATCCATTTTAAATTCAGGCTGTAACACAACAAACTGTGGAAAAAGTCAAGGAGTGTGAATACTTTCTGAAGGCACTGTAACCTTGACTGTCACGGATCCCCCCGGTACTGCTGCTCATTGCGTTCACCAGTTCCGGAGGTCTACGTCACCGGCTTTCTAGGCTTCACTGACATGGATCATTACCACCAACCCTGGACTGGTTCCCATTCCCCCTGATTAGTATGTGTATATATGTGCCCTCTGTTTCCCATTGTCCTGGTCGATTATTGTCCCATGTCCGTTGGTCTCGTGAGTACCGTGTATTGTGCTCTTGTTGTTTACGGGTCTCGTCCCGTGTATTGTGTAGAGGTTACCCCTCGCTCTTTGATTGGGTTACATCCCTTTTGTATATATATATATATACGTGTTTGTGTTGGGTGGAGTAATAAAACCCCTAATACGTATTCCTGCGCCTGTCTTCTAATCATTATACAACGTGACAATGACTCACAGCTGAACATCTGAATCTGGCGCCAGAGGTTACACTCCTGATGTCATGTGGCCACTCAATCTTTTGACTGCATCCCCCCAGGAGAAATTGAGAGAGAGATGGAGAGATGGCTTGTTGCAATATTAATCAGGAGGATATGTTCTGTTCTGTACAACAAGGAAGAAACACCCTGGGATTGAAAGATTATTGCAAGTCTGAGACAGCTTGGAATTCATCAGCGTTTACTAAATTGATAAATTAACTGACAGAGGGGAGACCAAAATGAATTGCATTGATACTGTACTTCTAAGAGCAATGAATGATTAAAAGCAGTTTTACTGTGAGCCTGGCAAAATAGTAATTTATCCATTATTCCCTTTATTTAACACATCAAAGACATTCATTATGGAAGATCTGTCAAGTTCATTGTCTGCTCAAACAGCTTAACAATGAAGCAGTTTTTTCTGTTTATTTCAATGTTCTGATGGTATTTCATAAAACATGTATTTTGTTGATTCATTATTATAGTGCGGAATTTAACTTTAAGAAAAATTACAGTATGTTACAAGTGTTTTTGCTATTTTGTGTTGAAACAGAGTTTAGAGAATTCGACCAATAGTGTGATCGTCTTCATCAATTGGATGGTAAACACTGTGATTAAATGTCTTACTTACTTAATACGTAGGCTCATAGGAACCATAGGCAATAAACGACTCCTCTCCATCGCACCCTGTTCTGGACTGTCTTCTCAATCTCGTTCCACCCCATGCCAGATCTTTTGGTGTCTGAAATTAAATGTAATTTATATCAAATTGATAATTAGTTCATTATCATGCTGCAAATATCATGTATTTGTCAATGCACCTTTGATATGTTGCACTTGGCTGTTACAAATACACATCAGTCTACATGTCATTTTTCTTACTCAAATGTACAAATGCTCAATCCAAGCAGAAACACACCGGATTCTTCAAATCAACTAATCATAGTCTTTAATCAAGGCTTTGATTAATAGAATTAGGTGTGTTACAGCGTGGCTGGAAAAAAGCCTGGACCCACACACACACACTGGCAGCGTAAGATTTCCCACTCCTGTTCCTGACAGGCAGAGTGTGGTCTTGGCTACCTGTGGTTTTCCAGTGTGGTCCGAATGTACAGCTACTGGGGCAGCAAGACACACAATTACCCGTCCCTCAGACTCTTTATAACACACAATTACCCGGGTGTTGTTGTTGCCATTTGACTCTGGTAGACAATAGCATAGTCCCTGTGTGTGTGTTATAAAAGCATTATCTGAAGATGGAAATTCCTCACTGCAGGAACAATAGATACTGAGGAAAGAGCCTCATTCTGGTCCATGCTACATTTTTTGCAGTGTGTTAAATAAAATAACTTTTTTTGCAAGCAATCTAATTTCGGCAGGGAAAATGTATTTGAACTCACATTTCACAATCTGACATAAGGGTAGGCAACCTTTATCCTTTACATTAGGAATGTTCTATTTTTCATGGGTTTTAATCCATTTTCAAGCACAAAGAGCATTTTTAGGAGCCATATTAACGGCTCATTTTGGTGATCGGAGCCAAAAGTTCTGGCTCACCAAAAAGACTCGGAATGCCCATCACTCATTAACCCAGTCAGCTCTGATCAGTAAATATTTTCAAGTAAACATTTTGTGTGTGTGTGTTCTGCTACAGAGGGTGACAGGGGCAGAGTGTCCTGGTGTAACTCTGTCATATCCTGACAGACAGCGGTCCCAGCTTCCCTGTTGATTGGATTACTGCTGAGGATACCAACACAGCTTTATCCCCTTCACACACACACACACACACACACACACAAACTGCACCGCCTGTCCCGCCTTATCAGCTCAACTCAGATCACGGCGTCTCTCCTCCTCTCACCTCGTTTTACCTCAGACGAACTCTCAGCACTCAAGTTTTATACATACTCCCCCCACCCTCCCGGCTCCCACTCCAGCGCAAAATAGAGCTCTCGGAACAAATCTTTAAGACACTTCCTGGGCAAGAGTTCAGCGAGAAAATACCCACCAATCACAGAAGACCTCTCTGCTCCTAGAAGACACAGGAGAGCCAATCAAGATATGAGTTTGTGGAAGTCACATCTTCTTCTATTAAGAAGCGTATTTATTTGAATCTTAACAATAACAACATAGTCACTAATAACTGTACATTGACAAAGTTGTATGCCTTATTACTTTGTAATTACAATGTACAAAGTCAACATCCAATGGATATTACAGAGCAGTTACAGACAATGAGCCTGTTCTAATACTATAGAAATGCATTTCCCTTCCTTTCTTGGCTAGTTAGAGAACAAAATTAGATAGCCAAGACGCCACGACATTCATTAACCCAGTCAGCTCTGATCAGTAAACATTTCCAAGTAATCACTTCCAAGAAAATCATATTTTCAAGAACTAGACTAGAACATTGTTGAGCTGTCTTTTTTTTTATTTTCAGGGCCAAGTATCACTCTTATTCTGTAGGGAAAAGGTGTGAACTGCAAGTCTAGCCTATCACAGGCCGATATATATTATTATGACTGGAGTGAACTCTGAGTGAGGTCAAACCGAGTTCATAGAGTACCATCGTAACACTTAACAGCAGATTCATAAACCAATTAACAATGCTGGCCTCCCAGAGACCCCAACCCCATGGACTCTCTGCTTTCCACCTATTGTCCTTTCTCTGTATGGCCTTCACAACGACCTCAATCGTGGCACATTAATAGCTATGTAACCCTCCATTCAGACAGAACAAAACATCACCAACTCTATATCTGTTCCTTGTAAAACCTGTTAGGAGTAACTACACCCCCTTTAAGATACTAAATAGATACCGTAGCTCACAGAAATGTTTGTTTCTGTTTAACCCTGCTGAAAAAAACATAATGGACCAGCATAGGCTTTCACTGTTTTGGACACTGGTGACCAGCCTTCGCTGTTTTTTTTGCTGGTGCTTTTGCTGTGTTTTTGCTGGTGACCAGCCTTCGCTGTGTTTTGGACACTGGTCACCAGCGTACAAACATATGCTGGTCACCAGCAAAACCAGCATCAAAGTGCTTAATTATTTAGGACAATACATTACGTACATTATATTATAATACCTTACTTTAAAGGCCTAGTTATTCTGGCCTGCAAGTCACATTAGAATAATAAATAATATAGAGAGTGCTTATATTTGTCCTATTTCATGCACAAGTGTGTATCATACGCATGTGTGAATAGAACATTTTTTTGAATGTTTTTTGCGTATCCCAACTCTCCCTGAGGCACCCTCGTTGAGTGGGGTCATGGCCAGGGTCAGCCATTATCAACGCCGACCCTGGAGCAATTAGGGTTATGTGCCTTGCTCAAGGGCACATCAACAGATTTTTCACCTTGTCAGCTCAGGGATTTTGGTTACTGGCCCAAGATTAACCGCTAGGCTACCTTCCACTGGCTTGCAAAGTTATGTTTAATTCCTATTGGAATCCAGCTAGAGTTGGGATATACAACAATTGGAAGTTTTATTCACCCACAATCTGCATTTAGAATGACTGCCAGGGTTAGACCATGTAACCTGGAACAACCATTTCAGTAACAGGTGCAATAAATCCAACTAACAGATTGGATTAGTTTAGAAAAATGTATGTTATTTATCTTTGTGTATGATACAATTAATGAATCAATCAATGTACATGCAAAAACACAACAAACAAAAAAGATATTGAAACAATAGAGCATGCTGGGAAATATGCTAATGATGGCCGAAGTTTTGCCAGACCATCTTGACCAGCTAGACCATGCTGGACCAGCATAGACTAGCATGGACCAGCTTGGTCACAAGCATACCAGCATCACCAGCATACCAGCATAAACTGGTCACCAGCATACCAGCATCATCAGCATACCAGCGTGAGCTAGTCACCAGCATCACCAGCTTGAACAGCTGGTCGGCCAGCCTAACCAGTGTCATGACTCTCCCTGGCTGTGCCGGTCTTGACACCTTAACACTGCCATAAATTAGAGAGGAGGAGCATCTCTGGCCCTCTAGTATGGTGAAAGGAATGCCTTTGTTTCAGATACTTTTTGTCGCCCAAAAACTTCAACATCCAACAATGAACATTGAGACAATATATTTCAACATCCAAATGTTGGGAATGATGAGAAATGGAATATGGAAAATTAATGTATATTTTGTGATGTCATTAAAAATGTTATAAAGGCGTTATAACGAAAACATTGTGACTTGAAGAGCTTTTACACTGTGTTTATCAGGCTTACATCCTTTACCTTGTGTAGAAAATATCAAGGAGGAAGACAATGTTTTCGTGAAGATAGGAATGTGATTTTAGCCTTCTAACGAAATCATAGTGATGATAATACTTTTGCCTCGTAAATAGCCACACCCAAGGGAGCTCAGAGAGTGTGTCAGTATGACAGAAGCGCCCCTCTTTACCAGAGTGCATAAAATATTGAGTTAACAATTACCAGACTAGACGGACCTCAAGCTGCAGCTAGGTCCATATTGGTCCCGACCCTGAAAATCAACACAAGGCGAAGACGACAAAGTTGCCTCCACTAACAATCAATGTTACGGCTGAGTAGCTGTTCTAAGTACTGTATCTAAGAAGGTGAATTTAAGTGGGACCTTCCTGTTACTCTCTTCAAACCATCGTCTACTACACTGCTCTCATCACCCCATAGGGGATCATCAACACGACTGATTAGCCGTCCTCAGAAAACCACTTCCAGAACGAGTGAAGAAGAACATTGTGACCTCTTGTGCACAATCTGAGCTTTACATCTAAAAGGCCATCCGAAAGAGAAGGCCCAATCGACCCCTTCCCACGAAGGCCTGGGTCCAACAGAGATACACGACGAAGACCTCCAACACGTAAATACATGCATTACTTCTTACCAAACGGGCAGCAGTTCGGGGCAAGGTATTAGGATTACTGTGAGCGTAGGTCCATGTGTATCCAAGTGTTTTCTCTCTCTCTCGCTCTCTTTAACTCGCCATCTTTTGTAACAAGTGTCATATTGTGTTCGTCCGCTAGGGACCCGTTTTCATTATATTAAGTTTCTAATCCCTACCTATACCGCGTACGTGTTTGTATCTTGTGTTATCATTTTTTATTAGTTAGTAAATAAATAAATACATTTGTGTGGTACGGAATGATCAGTAAGACCCGGGTTCGTGCAGACTTAAAGAGCCTACAACTTTCAGAATGAGACTGATATGAGGTAAATTGTTAATAAACTACTGTTAAATGACAAGAGATATCTAGATATCTTTAGAGTTAATTCGGGAAACGGTAACTCGTTAAACAACTTTTCCCGTGGTGGCCCAAATTCCTAATGAGTTAATTGTTACATGATTAATTTGATCTAGTAACAATTAAACATAGCAGGTAATTACTCGATAAATAATAGTCATCACAATTATGAAAGTCACGTCACGACACCAGCTAGACCATACAGGTCAGACTAGCTTTACCAGCATAGACCAGCATGGATCAGCTTGAAATTTAGGTTGGTCTATGCTGGGGGGTTTTCAGCAGGAAATGCATTTATTTGTTAAAGGCATAGTTAATTGAAATACAGTAGGCTACTGAAGTCTAAGTCTGAATAATAATGCTTTGAGCCTATTTCTGAATTTACAGCCTCTTTTATTCAATATGGAGACAAAGAAGGAGACTTTGAAGCTATGATAAGGTGTGACTGATTTCAGGAGCTTCAGCAGACATCTTGTGTTATGGTTATCTACATGTAGACTGGACCAAAAGCCAGTCTCGAGGTTGTTGTCCCATTGTGGCCTCGGACAGGGTGAGAGAGGGACGTTGGCTCGACTCCACCCACTCTGTTGATACTCATGTTAAGTCAATGTTGCCTCTCTCTCTCTCATTCTCTCCACCCCACCTCCCTCCCACTTTCTTTTAATTGTTTTCTTCAGGGTCAATTGAAAGTGTGTTTCATGAATTGGAGGCTACATATATAACCCCTGAGCTGAGAGACACACAGGACCTTGCTCCTGCACCAGTAAGGACGGTTATTATTTAGTTTTTTCCAGGCTATTTTTTATGTTCTCTGACAAATGTGTTAATTTATTAAAGCAAGAGAGCATTGTAAAGTGGTTATCCCACTGGCTATAGGGTGAATGCACCAATTTGTGAGTCGCTCTGGATAAGAGCGTCTGCTAAATGACGTAAATGTGCCCTTGAGCAAGGCACTTAACCCTAATTGCTCCTGTAAGTCGCTCTGGATAAGAGCGTCTGCTAAATGACTAAAATGTAAATGTAAATGTAGAGCACCACAGGGTGAGGTAGCAAATCCTAAACTAGGTATGTCCCTTAAGCCACTCATTTACACTCTCCCTCTCCTTATATATTGATATTGCTCTACCCCCCCATTCACATCTCCCTCTTTCTCTCACTCTCCTACTTTATCTCCTTCTCATTCTTTCCTTTTCCAGCCCTCTCTTCCTCCCCCTCCTTCAGTCTGTCTGCCAAATCTCTCACCCTCCCTGCCCCATGCCACACCACTCCAGTCAGTGTGCTGACCACAGAGAGAGCTGTTTTGGTGGTGGATGACTGAGTGAATGGATCGCATGGTCCCATGATGACTGAGGGAACAGACAGAAAGTAAGTCAGGGAAAACAAACACATCCCTCTCTAAGAAGCAGCACAGCTGAGGACAGAGACTGAGATATAGACAGATAATTAAACAAGAGGGAGTCACATCACTGCTGCTCCAGACATCCATGGCAGTGAGTCAGTTTCCTGATTCTCAGTAACTCCTTCCTGGGTAGCTGGCCCCCTCCGTGCCCCTTCCCTATCCCATTCATCTACAGACTGCTGGAGAGGGGTGCTGAGTCATGGAGAGCTGGGAGAGGAACACACACAGGCGCACGCACGCGCACACAGATACACACACACACACAGAGCCATTGCAACGAAAGTAATGCTCACTGTCGAATGCGTTTCCTCAAATATGATTGGACGCAATCACAATGGAGTCGATGCTTAAAAGTTCAGAGCCGTGTTCCCATGGCAATAAGAGCTGACACCATCCGGTCGTGACAAGATGTCTTTGTATACAGAGACCTGGGATAGCGCTGCAGCGGTACAATTGAACACTGAAGGTAGAGGGAGGTATACAGGAGAACAGGCACATAACAAGTACGTTATCCTTTCTGGAAATCCCTGGTAGCCTAAACAAAACGCTATAGCTGTCGGCAAAAACATTCAGCGACTTCAACGACCTCGTCTGAGAGACAGAGAGAAAGAAAGATAGAAAGAGCGAGAGAGGAAAAAGGGAGATAAACTACAGGGGGAGAGAGAGAGAGAGATAACCATTAGACAACCAGCCGTTTACTTATTTTCTACATCTCAGATTCCTCAGAGAACATTTGTTTTGGGATAAATGGGAAGCAATGTGTCGATGATAAAGCTAATTATTTGTTTATAATAAACACCTCCAAAAGGGTCAAAACGGGGACACTATTCACTTACATAAAATAATGATTATGACACAGATGAATAGTTCTTAGAAGTTGACCATTGATTCCCTTTTCCCTGCTAACCTAAAACGATTTGTTATATAACGAAACATGCAAAAGCTAAACTGAATTAAATACTGGGAGAAAACTGAACCTAATGTAGTTGGCATGACCACAGAGACTGAGGTTCGCCTCTCTGAGGTTCGCCTATGCCTAATGTTGTTCTAACTGGGAGTGATCCACACTGTCTATAGACAACGACTCTACAGACATACACACGAGTCATCACCCTACACAATACAGACCAGAAAACAAAATAAAGAATTACTGTATTTGTCAATCATAACCATCACAATAATCATTATTATCATCCTGATAATGATCATGGGTTTGAGTGAGCATAATAATTATAGATATGATTCCCTGTGTGGCTGAGTGTGTTGGTCCATTGGATGGATGGTGTGAGGACAGGGCAGGGGTGCTAGACACAGGGTAGCGGCCGCCACATGAAAGTCAGCCCTGTCTGCTCTCTAAGTGGCTGGAGAACTGCATGACCCTAAAACAACCTATTAAGTCAGGAGCTGGCACCGTGTAGCCAATTGGCTCACTACACCACCTCCGAGAGTGCACAGAGACAACACAGCACAGAAATAGCCTACACTTACCTCATCTATGTGGTTATATTGGTAGATAACAGCGAAGAGGTAGAGGTTTTGCCTCAAGGTTAGGAAATGGTGTTCTGAGGTTCTGGTCATATATCCATACTAGCCCAAAAGCTAAGGAGGTGGACCTGTAAGCAAAAGGTCGCCGGTTCAAATCCTGGGCTGGGTGACAAATTTCCGTTGTTCACTGTATATCAAATACACAATAAGTGCTATGCTATGGACATTGGAAGGTAGCCTGTTTGATCACATCATACATAATATCGCAGAGAGACCGTCAAACTAACCAGAGACCTCTTGCCCAATGTGAGTGAACACCTTAATCTGGACTAATCTCAACAGAGTACTTGGTTGTACCCTGATCTGATTCAGTTGTGTAGCCCCGAGACTTTGACTAAGCCCTCTAACAGTCAGTAGGTCATCCCATTTATGCAACAGGCTAACTGAAATTAGTCTAGTATGTCAAAACAATAACAGGCCCTTCCTGTATGCTCCATTGAATCAGTTTTATGCAACTGGCCTCTTGTATAGTACGACAAATGCCAGACTAGCAAATCTCTTCAGAATGTCACTATGATCTAAAGATTACTTGTATTTGATTTCCGAAGCTCAGTGTTAAAGTGACCGTTTTAAACCACAAGATGGTAGCAGAGGGTTACAATAGGAAGCTCTAGTCTAGGAGCTTGATCCTGGGCCGTTTCAATGCTTGGAAAATGCTTGCTTGCTTCGAGAAATTGTAGGTGGTGTAATATATATTTTTTAAGATAGTGAGAATTATTGCCTACATTCCAATGTCCTCATACCAGTATAGCATACATGCCCGTGAATTTGATTATAAGACACTATAAGGGTGTCAAATGCTAATAACATGACTGCAGGCAAACATCCTACACATGGGTTCATTCTAAATGGTAGGCGAGTCTGGTGTTTGACTTGTAAATATTCTCTCAGGGTTGATGTGTTGTGGTGTAGAGAAAAAGGTCATCTCCAGATTCTGAGTGACGGAGATTTGAGTCTGAACCCTTGATAAGTGATCGGTGTCCACAGATACAGAACTAAATAAGAGGGATAGGAGATGCAATCCGTCAAGGAGTAGTCTCCCGTGGCCTCCTTTCAGATCTTGTCTCGTGGGCTTCAGAGGCTAGTCAAGGAGGAATGAGGCAAATCATGAAAACACTCAATGGCTGTTCTTGGATGAAAATATAAAAACACGTCTTTATTTACTATATATAGGTAGATGTACACCGCTGGTTTTGGATAAAAGCGCTCACAAAAAGCTCATGTATGTTGGATCTCTTCACATACTTTTTTTTAAAATGCTGAAACAAACAATTTTGAATTACAAATCAATAGAAAATATTAGAATCCAAATTCTTAACGGTTCTAAATCCAAAATAGTTACGTGTTGTAGTCTGTGCCACATCCCAAATGTCTGCAGTAGCTAATAACCTTCGTTTCCTGTACAAATGTACGAAATATGGAATTTACCATTTAATAATAGACAGAACATAAAATAAAAGTACATTATATGTACAATAGTAGATGAAGCCATTTAGTACAGGATGTATACTAAAAGGACACTTGCAGTATTATTCTTTTGAAAGAAAAACAAAACATAAGCTTATGTAAAATAAAGAGGGCTCCAAAGAAGCTATAATATTAAAGCCATTTGATGAAGAACAACAGTCACCAATGTGATGTCCTCTGTTCTCAGGACATTGGGAACAGTCAGGGATGGACTCCATTCTATTTACATTGTCAATTCAGGAAGTCAACTGAAGAGCCAAGTCTCCCCTTTGAGAAGCAATGAATTGAAATTTAAGTTTACTTCCTAATTTATGAAATTGTATAATTGAATTGACCACAACCCTGGTGCCATCCAGTTGTTTGTGCCATCTATAAAAAGGCACTCTAGACTTCCTTTTAGTCAATTTACAGCAGAATAGTTGGAGTGGGAGGGGATGGCATAAATTGGTGAATGTTATTCTTTAAGAAATAAAATAATCAAAAAAGAAACAGCAAAACGTGACCATGGTAGTAATTGTAGTATATTTACAATTTGCACATTCAATCTGAACATCGACAAGAGTTTTTGCAGGCAAAGGAAGAGACCTTGCAAGCATCCAGAAGCAGTGTCTCACATACAAAGCAGCACCACCTGAATAGTGAGCTTCTCTACAGGGATACAGCCAGAGTCCTTGTCTGTCTGTGGGCTCAAACAATGGTACTGCAACAGACACATCAATACTCTTGGCAGCGTCTCAAATGGCACATTATTTCCTATATTTTGTGCACTACTTTTGACCACGGTCTATAGGGGAATAAGATGCCATTTGGGACAGAACCTAAATGGAACAGGGAATAAGAGGTTATTGGGAAGCATCCTTCTATACACGTTATTTATCAGGCACACAGAGGAACTGACAGAACCGAGCAGACCAGATAGCATGACTGATTTCAACTCATTTTGGATCTTTTTATTCTTCCAAGTTTTAAATCAGGAAGTGCTTCTATGTTAAGTCATTGAGACTACTCCACTCCTCTCTAGCTTAACCACCATCATCTGCTTTGTAGATTTAACAAGGCATGTAACTCTAGTTAAACAGCTCGTACGCGTTTTACACTCGACACGGATGTAAATAAATACGGAATATTCTAGGGCAGTGTGTGTTTCTCGGTGTGTTTTGACGCGTCTCTCTAGTCTGTTGGGAAGCTAATGATAAATTTAACATGGTTTGGCATTCAGATAACGTTGCTATTCTATTCTTTCTCAGTTTAGGATGATGTCCCCCCTTGTACAATAAAGGCACTATGAAAAGAAAGGCTTGTGTTCAAATTCAACTCAGTTTCTCCAGACAGAATGGTCTTTATGACTGAACTAGGCTACTACTTGCTAACACATAGCAGCAACATCAAAAAGAAAGGGGTCTTGGTTATGAAGATTAGAAAAACCAGCGATGAGTATTCCTCTGTGTGTAGCCCAGTTTAGTTCCTCTTGTCCCACTCACATCCTAAAACTCAAATGGGAGTCTGTAAACACTGAACTACAAAACTAGACCTTGAAGTTTTCACAACAATAACATGACAGGAGTTGGATAATATTGATCAATACTGATTATTAATGAAGACTGAAAGACTGATAGGGATTGTGAAGTGCACAGATGGACGAGTCTGTCTTTCGTGTTTACATGGACAGTAAACTTCAATGGATCCAGAAAACCATGAATGTGCTGTGTCCTCGGGCTTAGAAACCATTGACCATTGTGTGAACAACCCAAACACACTGCAACCTGGGTCAACTTATTGCCTACAATATCATACAGATAAAATAAAGGGGGGGATAAGCAAAAAAGAAAGAAAGTGAAGTTGGCACCAAACTAGGTTTGTACAGACCAGCAGACGTCCAGTAGAGGACAGAAGAACCCCCTCCTGTCCCTCAGCCTCAACCTTCCTCAGGCCAGCACATTTAGATCCACAAAACTTTATTACAACGTCTGTTGACCAACAGACACAGTCCGCTGACTGTCCCCAATGCTTCCCCTCCTATTAAATCAGTCATAGCAGAACAAAGAAAAATACATAGAGAGAGAGAGAAAGGTAAAGCTCATGGCAATAGTAGCTGTAATGGGGCTCCGAGGAAGAAGTGCGGTGCTTTCCTTTCTATGCTCAAGTAGAGAGAGATAGAAAGAAAAGAAGAGAGAAAGTGTTCCCCTACCAAGCTGCTTCTTCCTCCGCCCATTACGTACAGTATGCGCCTATAATACATGTCTGTCTGCCAGTCCTATTGCCAAAACACATGACATCTTGAATGAGAGAAAAAGAACGACAGAAACAAACCAACAAATAAAAACAAGAAAAGAAGACCTGAGAGAAATTACCAGAAGGGGGCACCACTGCACCCTGGAGCGCTTTTACAAGACAGCGAGAGCGGGACAGAGAGAAGGATAAGGAGGTGGGGGCGAGAGAAACAATGTCATGTTTGGTCATGCCATAATGCCATAATGTCATGTGCCATTGACATCTGTTGCGCAGGGCTGGAGTGGACTGGGGAGCAATTGTCATAGTTGGACTGGGCAAAGTAGAGTTGTGCTGATTTGGTTTGAGCTGCAGCTTTTTTTTTTCAGCCAGGTCATTCTGTTCTCTTCTGTGCTGGACTGTTCTGGGCCTTTGGGTGCTGGTCCGTCCGTCATGTCCATCCGTCCTATTGTGTCCGTCAGTGTGCATCGGACTGTACTGTGTGTGTGGGGTCTCTAGTGGCCGTCGTGTGGTGTGACCATGTCCTCGGCCCTCCGGTGCGTCTCCAGGGCTTTGACGGTGGAAATGTCCTGAGGCAGCTCAGACTTCCTCCTGACCAGCGGACGCTCCTTACGCTCGTTTCTCTGGAGCTATCGGGGACAGGCAGGAACAGAGGGAGAACAGTTACGCATAGTCCATTCATACCAAAAGCTACAACATTGTAAGAAATTGCCAAGCTCTCCCATTTTTGGGTGTATTCTCAAAATAGCAACCACAACTTCACGTTGGCTGTTAGCCTATCCAGCACGGTGTCGAAGCTAGCTAGCGAGACCCTCCTCTGATTGGTTATTGGTCGCTGCTAATTTGCATAAACGTGGGATTCTTAGTTGCCGACCATTAAGTTACTGAATGTATCCTCGTGTCTCCTCCCCCCATTGAAAACGAATGATCTCCGGTAGTTTATCGTTAGAGATAGTGCCTGGTGTAATCAAAGCATTGGACTGATCCCACACCCATACAGGTTCCTCTGCACCAAGAGACAAGGGAACGGTTACACATCCAGAGTGAGTTCACCCCCTGAAACAAACATTCTCTAGTCCTTCATCCTACTCAGTGCCGCTAAAATACAAATAGCACATTTCACTAGGTCCATCACGCCTTGACTAGATCTCAACTCAAAGTGCTTCATATTGTATCGCTAACTCAGCCCAATCCATCAGCGATCACTAAACCCTTCTAGACATGTAGTAGTCTTGCATGAAGTGTACACTATGCTGTGCATTGTAGGGCAGCGGTTCCCAACCTTTTCCGGGGACTACCAAATCACTGTCAAAAGCTCTCGAGGACAATCACTCGCAGTCACATTTTCATTTTTCAATAAAATATCTTGGCAGGAAAATTTAGTAAATTTTAGAGGTGAATTAAAACAAATTAAAGGCCTATTATTATAATTATTATAATTATTATAATAAACAATGTGCATTGTGATAAGTTATGAAAAATTGCTTATAATACTATTAATACTCCAAACATTATTTTGGAAGAAAAAACGTCAAATACATAAATTAAAATATATGTGTGGCCCACTTGCAATACACCCACAGACCACAGGTTGAAAACCACTGCTGTAGGGAGTACACTACAGTACGGTGTAGTATTCATTAATGTCAGCTCTCCGCTGCCTTTGAAATGTGAGCTTGCCTATATCTGATCCTGTCAATAAGTGCGTCACTCACAGCCCTCTCCCTGACCTTGTTCTTCACCTACAACCTAGATTGCGTCCCAAATTGCAAACTATTCCCCATGTAGTGAACTACTTTTGACCAGGGCCCATGCTACCCGTGCTACACTGCTCATACACATATCCCGTCTCTCCACCCATTTAAAACTGCAACAAGGTGTGAGATGGCCCACAAGATAAGTTCTACTAATGTCACACTGGTGCTACATTTCATACAGTGAGGGAGACACTGTGCTCTGGACATTCACGTGAACACACACACTAATGCAATGCACTGAGTAACAGCATGGAGGAGGACAGAGGAAAGGAACACACACTGTTCCAAACCCACAGTACCTGTGTGGCCTCATCCTCTATAGTCCTCTTCAGCATGTTGAAGTCCTCCATCGTCATTGGTCCGTCTGTCTCCATGGGACTACCCAGGCCTGACGGGTCCACATACACCAGGAACTAAACAAGGAGAGAGAAAGCGGGAAGGATTATAATGAGATATCAGTAAGTACACCCAGCAAGAGAGTGATGAGGGACTCCCAGAACCAAAGATAATAATATACCTTTTTAGATCTTTTGGTCAAAATATATGATGATGTGTCAGAGAGGATTTCCAGCCTTGGCTGTGTGTCAGGTTCTGCTGGGAGGTTTTTGGGCTCTGAGCCATACACAGAGTACAGCCATAGAGTACATCTATTTATCTGTTGCTGCCTGGGCTGTTCTGTCCTGTGGTGTGGTGGGGGACTAGGTGCTGGACTACTGGGTTGAGAGAGGAATAGACACCGGGGCTGAAGTAACACGCACAGAGACAAATAGCGACGCTTCGTGCTCACCTGAGGGTTGGACTTGGCCAGATTCTCGATCTTCACCCACGCTTCTTCTCGCTCTTTCCACTTGGCCTTCTCTCTACGCACACACGACGACAGGGGAACAACAGTCATTTCAGAGTCATGGGCAACACGTGGGGTGGACGTTGTGAATAAATGAATAGTTATGAGAAAGGTGTGTATAAGTTAAGGCTTCTTACTTGTTCTTCTCTGCTCTGAACTGCTGTGTGCAGTCGTCAAATAGCTTCTGGTTCATCTCCATGAAGAGCTTCAGGGCGTTGTAGATCAGACCGTGGATCGTCCTGTACACACAGACACGCAAAGAGACACGCTCACAAATACGTATGAACCCAGGAATGCGTAACAATAAAACATATGTTGTTCACTTCCCTATCATAGGGCAGTAAACAGAGACCCAGAAAGAGAGGCAGCACCATAGTGGTAGTTAGTTGTTAGCAGAGTGACTCACTTGTTCCAGTGGGTCTTGGAGTTGCGGTAGAGCGAGGGGAACATGATAGGGAGGATCCTGGCGGCATTGTCACTGATCAGACTCATGATGTACTCGTTGTTCCAGTAGTACAGCGCTCTCTCTGCCACCTGACACACGAGGGATGCTTGGTCAGGTAACGTCTTAGCACAGATAACCACTAACACACGGGCAACACACTACCTGAGCAAACAACACAAAACACACCTGGAAGTGCGGGCTGGACACACACTTGGCCAGCTGTCTGAAGAGGGGCTCCATGACCTTCACGAACTCGGAGGGTTCGATGACGTCCAAAATCTCCTCCAGCTCGTTGAGGAACATCACCTCCTTTGGACTGTGGGTCTTTGGCCAGTACTTCAACAGAGCCATCACTGTCTGTAGGAGAGAAGAGTAGAGCCATACATTAACACAGCACTAACTAGTCGCACACAGAGCTGTGGGTCTTTGGCCAGTATTTTAACAGAGCCATCACTGTCTATGAAGACGGTTCGCACATTAACACTGAACCAGCATTGGAGCAATGTACTAATCTCACACATTGGGACTGGTGATATTTGCCCAGCGAACTGGAAGATGTCTTACCGGTTCTGTGAGGGTGCTGTCCTTCTCTAGAAACTGCACCACGCAGTACGCCAGCTAGAAAGACAGACACACAAAAGAGCATTTTAACTACAACTATTATGTCAACAACGCTTACTACAACTGGAATTAACATGTATTACAACCTATAACACTGTAGGCCTATATCAAAAGGTTTCTTCTAAAGTAGGCCTAAGGCTTCTTTAACAGTAACGTGTTTACACCAAAGGGAGGGTTAAGAGATGGGGCTAGACACTATACCTGTGGGTGATAGACACTAAGGGACTTGACTTTGTGTAAAGGCAGCAACACTTTCAACAGGAATATCTTGTGCTCCTCTTTCAACGGTAAGGCAAACCCATTGATTATGCTGCAAACAGACAGAAAGAGAAAAGGTTGTGATCAGTAATATAATACAGGTGATCAGCAAAACAATGTAGGCACAAAAACTATTGGAAATAATTACAATTTGACATACCTCCCTAATATTTCCAATAACTCTGCTATTCCGTTATGATGTTCCGTTTCATAAATGAAGCTGCAAAGAAATGACAGTTCTCAATTAAAATGACAAAAGACCAAGCGAAACAGACCAGTGAAATGAATGGTCATTTAAAAACATTGCCACTCGTCATGTCAAGTGTCTCCGATGATGACACGACTCAACATATGACTACAGTGCCGTATTAGGGCCATTTACTCACCTATAAAATATGTTATTTATCTGTTTCCTGATGTACGCTCTCAGGCCCAGGAACTTGCCGTAGATGCGATGCAGAGTTGTCTTTAGAAAGTCCCTTTCCCTGGGGTCTTCACTGTCAAACAGGTCCAATAGCTATGGAGACAACACAGTGACCTTACAACACCTGTTCACAAAACACACACACACAGAGAAAAACACACTCACAGACAGTCCCACACAGACACACAACCCATGTTGCTTTACTTCCAGTAAGAAAGGACCAGTGCTTACCTGCATTACAAATTTCTGGTCGATATACTTCTTGGCTACATTTGGTTGAAAGTCAGGAGACTCTAGAAACCGGAGGAAGAACTCATAGACGAGCTGGAGAAAGAGGAGCAGAGGCGTACACATCAGTGGTATGAAACAGTGTGCGTTCATTCATGTACGTGTGTGTGTGTGTGTGTGTGTACCTGTAGGTGTGGCCACGCGGCCTCTAGCGTGGGCTCATCCTCCTCCGGGTCAAACTCAGCCCCTGTGGGGTTGGATGATGGAGGCAACGTCCTGAACATGTTCACTGCAAACTGAAGGACAGAGACAGGTCACTAAACAGAACACCACATATTACTACCATCAGAGCTATCACCGACAGGTGTCAAAGATCAGCTTTATAACAAACTCTGGCACTTTCACATTGACATAAAAACGGACCTTTTGATTAATGTGTATCGTGTATCAAACTAAATAGAAGATAACGGTACAGATGTTCATCTGACCTCTTCACCCATCAGCCTGTTTCTTCTTGTTCATTTATGTAATCATTTTTACATTTCAAAACCTTTTCTGTCAATGCAGCCAAAAGACGAAGCAAAACCCACTACTGCTGCAGACTAGAGAGTAGAGGAAAGAATGACAGGACCTTTAAGATGACATTTACAAGGCCTCTCTCTCCATCTCTGTAAACAAAACAAGTAGCCTAGATAATTGCTTTCTTTTCACCACTCTGTCCATCTCCCACAACCAATAAAGCAGCAGACATCTCTCTTTTCATCACTTCGTCTGTCAGAGTAGATGTAGGTCGAAGCTTTTTTTCTCATCTCTCTATATCTCACAGCCTTTTCTCACCTCTCCGAACACTCCATCCCTCCACACCCCCGGCAGGCAGAGGTCAACATGCACTCGCTTGTGACTCGCTTGTCAATGTTTACGTTCCGAGAAACCATTTTACCCCCCCCCAAAGTGTGTAACTGTCAGTCTAATGGACCACCAAGTCATATGAACAGGGAGCGCTTTACCAATCTGAAGCTGATACGTCTGTAACAATAGTGCACTTATCAAAGAGCCGTCCGTCGTGGCCTATTATAACCATAAAGAATACACCCTTTACAGTGCACTTTGTCCATCTCTCTCCATACTTTGATGTTAAAAGCAGTGAACACTTCAAAGTGAAGGGGGCAGGAAGGGGAGAACTAAAGTAAACCAAGAACATATTTTTATGCGGATTTGGCAGCAGCCTTGCATTTTCTGCTGCACTGATCAAATAGAGGCAGGATCAGGAGAATAGGGGGACATTTGCACCTCGATCATCCTCGGTTTCCTGCGTAGCATTGAGGCCTGCTTTGATAAACATCAAAGGCTTTCATTCAGAGCTGGCTGGCAGGCAGCACCACATCTGCAGCCATGTCCACAATGGACTCGTTTACATTTAGACTACTACACAGACCCAGTATTTCATTCACTCAGCTACAGCTAGTAGGCTGCCTGACCTGCTAACCAGGGCTGAACTGAGGGGACAACGTGGAGACTGTTATAGAGGTAGGTGAACCGATGATGATGAACACCAATTAGATTTTTAGTCAACTATGTGGCCTAAAACAGATTGAGCCCACAGTGCTAGCCTTTGGCTGATAACAGCTAGCAAGCTAATACTGGTAGAGAACAGGCCTACTGCTAACCGATAAGATTTTAAGTCCGGTGAATGTAAAGGCGTCAGTACGCTTCAGTTCGGCTGGCGGCTAGCCGAAGTCGGCTAGGTGAACCGAACGAGTGTGCTCGTATACTCCCTTAAAAAGACCTTGCCTTGAAAAACTAGAAAAAAGCAGCAATACTACTGTTTGTCCATTCTGAGACACCGTAGCCAGTATGCACTTCCTCAAAATAGTCAGTATTAATCTACGATAACTCAAGAAATCTGTAATTAACGTTTTTGCCAAGTGGATCTTAATCGCGCAATTTTACATCCAACTAAGATGTTTGGTGCAGTATTTCTCAATGAAATATGTTGCATGAAAACAAGGTTGTCTCTCATTGAATGACAAAGACTTTGAAGAATCCCTACTTTTGACCAATCACCGACGAAGGCTCCGAACCTCGGCTTGTGTGCCCGAACAGCCGAAAAAACCCTCACCGAAGTCCAAAACAAACAAAAACAAAAGTATCCATAATATATGCACAAACTGTTGTGAACTGTTTCGGCTGTGAAGCATGCGGATGCCTTAAAGCATGGACTAATTTACATTTAGGGGCTCCCCCGAGTGGCGCAGCTGTCTGAGGCGCTGCATCTCAGTGCTAGAGGCCTCACTACAGACCCTGGTTCGATTCCAGGCTGTATCACAGGCCGTGATTGGGAGTCCCAAATGGAGGCGCACAATTGGCCCAGCGTCGTCTGGTTTGGCCGGGGTAGGCCGTCATTGTAAATAAAATAAATGTATGCACTCACTAACTGTAAGTCGCTCTGGATAAGAGCGTCTTCTAAATGACAAGTAATAATAATATCATGAAGAATCTGTTCTTAACTGACTTGTCTCGTTAAATAAAACACTTATTTTTTTTTAAGCAGTTGCTTTATGCCCTGGGTTCACACACAGTTAATCTGATAAGGAATGGAGAGTGCCTATGCCTCAGGAACTAAAATACAACATTAACTAGAACTGAAATAATCTGCCACAGGCAACCTCGACAAAAACAAAAACAAATGTGGAAACTTTGTGGGATTTGAAAGCTTCTCTCAATTGATTGAAATGGTTTATGGCTTTTGTGATTGTTTGAGGATGGCAGGGTTATGACGTCAATAAAGGCAGAGAACCATGCACAAAATATTTGTTTGTATGAGGGGCTTATAGGTCTACCTACACCCAGGTCAAGACCTCTAGGGGAAACACTGGGTTGTCTCTGGTGAACATTAAAAGCAAGTGTATGAGGACAGTATCAATGTCGTCTTGACTAGTCCTATGTTCACCACACAATCAGCATGGAAGGAGAAACAAACGGCATGATAGGAATTTGTAAGTGCATGAGGCAAGGCCTTGTCCACTGTGACTGTCTACTGACCACGTGCACCACCTCCGGGTAGATGGGCTCTGTGATGACGTTCCGGTTGTGGGTGATGTACTCCACCATCTCGCTGAGCGCCGCCCGCTTCACCTCCTTCCATTTCAGGTCGCTCAGAGGATCCGACAAAAAGTCAAACAGGACACAGCACTGACGCAGCTTCTGGACAAACAGCTTCTCCTGCTCTGCCGGAGGGACATCTGGGAGGAGAGAGAGAAAGAGAGAGTCAGATTCATACGTTGTCCTCCCCTCATGAGGGAAATTCCTTTTCACTGCTTGACAAAATATGCCGGAAAAACACATTTGCAGCACAAGCTGTAGGCTAAATAACCTTTAGGCAAGCTAAAGGCAGCATATCAAAACACAAGAAAGACACAGACAGGTAGTCTAAATAGCAATGTTCTTTTTTCACCATCATTGTAAACATTGTCAAAGCAGGGGGCAGACAAGCAGTCAAAGTAAGTGTTATTTTTCAGCAGCTAAGGCCACGATATGGCAGCATAACTGTACACCTTTTTAAATTGCTTTTTGAGGAGGAGCGGAAGTGATCCCTGGAACCCAAATAACTTCCGGTCTGTAAACAACAGCTGTTCCATCGCAGCTGTAAACAGCTAGCTAACTTAGTCTAGTTGTTTTCAAGGACAACATTTGCATTTGACCATTTTATTCACGGGTGGGATGGTCCTTACGACCGGGAAGGAATCTATTTTTTCAAAATTAAAGTTGATAGATTTCCCAAAGAAGCATCGCAGCAGGATGTAGTGCCTCCATTGGATAGTAACGTTAGCAGCAGGAGGTGGCGGCGCCAGGATGACGTGTAGCAAACAGGTAAGTTCTTTATCAAGTTAACCATCTATTCTAGGTAACATTAGCTAGCTACATATAAATAGGATAGACAGCCATCCAATATTAGTTAATGACAAACAGCTTTATATGCTAAAAACAATATTAACTACATAGCTAGTAGCTAAGCTAGATAATTAACACATTTCCAGTCCCAAAGATATAACAAAAAATATTGCGAAATATCAACAATACATACATTACATTACATTACATACATATATCTCACTTGAGAATAATAAAGCAAGTTCCAGTCTAATTTCTGTGTTTCTTAACCTCAGTTACAGAGACCTGTGAAAGCTGCTAAACCCTGTCTGCGGATGAAGGTCCCAATGAAAGTCCCAAGTCCTGAAGAGACAAGAAGGCTAGATCTCCAATGGGTTATATGCTACTGGTTTACTGTTAGAATTTGTTGTAGGAATACAAGAACTGTTAAAGTAACAATGCATAGGCTTAGAACATTCATGGCCTACCTTGCTCCTAGAGATATAGATACTGGGTGTGCAGGTTTCTGTTCCAGCCCAGCCCTAACACCTGACATTCTGCTTATTAATTGTAAAAGAGAATTTAACTATTAAAATGATCTTGTTTTGGAGTAAGGTGATGTATAAACCAACTAACCATTTACATAGGTGTTCTTTGCATTATATGAAATAAAGTGTTGATTCTTTGAATTAAGTATAGTGTATTTTATGGTCAATTAACATTCCCTGTTTGTCGGTTTAATTTGGTTGTCACTCATTTTATCTGATGAAATTGCACAGATGTGCAGCTGATCTCCTTGATCATTGGTGTGGGTGTAACAATCCCTGTATGGCTGACCTGGGATGCAACCCCTGTCCACAACAGCACTTTATACCCGCAAAGCAGCGTCCATTATCCTACCAAATTCATGATCTTGGTTGGGCTAGGATAACACCCGCAAAGCAGCGTCCATTATCCTACCAAATTCATGATCTTGGTTGGGCTAGGATAACACCCAAAAAGCAGCATCCATTATCCTACCAAAACCATGATCTTGGTTGGGCTAGGATAACAGTACTTTAGGTCTCAGGGCGGGTGACATCCCCACACGATGGCTACTAGGGCTTTGTCTCACTTTGTCTTTCCTTGATTCCTCACCTGTATTGTATCACAACTGTATTGGAGGAGAAGGTAAAAGGTTCCTCCCCTCTGACTTTCTTCTACAATGGGTTGAGGAGGCGGCGGCAAGGAATCGAGGAAGGACGAATAGAGAAAGAGCCTAGCACTCACCTGTAAACTAGCTCACGTGCTACACACTTACCCCTCTACTACACTCACTTCCTCCTTCTCCGCATCAACCTCAGCAGCCAGCAGAGCAGACTGAACTGAGTAAATCTAGCTCCAACAATTAATTTTGCGGGTATATTTAATTCTGCTACATTGACTCAGATCACAGTCGGTGGCTGAGTTATACTGTCGGCGGCTTAGGAGGTGGTGAAAGGTTAATGACTGTAGCGGAGGTGAGCTGCTGTAAAAGTGACCCTTCACTGTGGTCACTCTCCAGGGTATTTCTCTCTTGCCACCACTATCCATGCACTACCCTTTTGGTTCCATTGCTTACAGTGGATGAGAGATTATTTATGGCATGCATGCCCAATTCAGACATATGATGGGATTAGTATTGGCCTTGTGGGCATGTCCAATGCATGTGGCTTGTCATTTCCATACTGAAACAGGATTAGTCAATTCTCACACATTGTTTACATTTATTTGACAAGTTTTCTCCATTTGAAATGATACTATTAGAAGTAGTAAAAGCACTCACATCTGAGGTAACTTGTGTGGGAATCATTTGATGATAACTTGAAAGAAAAGAAAAGGCTCATACTGGTAAAATGAGTGTTTTTTTTTCCTTTTTCATTAGACAATTGAGGCTAACCATGTTGAAGGATACCAGATTTGACTTCTACAACTACTCTACATGCAGTCATGAAATGTATTAGTGAAAGCCCTACCCTAGCTACAGATTGTAACACCAGATCTGATTAAACCCAAAAATGTTGGTCGCCATTATACTGGGAGTTACAGGTTTGCCTATACAAAACGTTGCCAGAGATTTAACTAACCTTGTATTGCCGATACTATCTTATTTCACGAAACAGGAGTCTCAATGTCCATGTCCAGTTGCAGGGGGCCCATTTGAACTTAGAAAATGCTCTGCTAATAAAATAAATAAATATTTTGCTCCATGAAGTAATCCAACAATGTGTAAGCCGCCATCTTGTCTATTTCAAACCTTCTCTCATTGTAAGAGACAGGTGAGTGTCATGAAATGCGGCACTTTGGGGTGGACCCACAGGTCTTGATCAATGAGTGAACATTTAAAATAGACAAGATTGCGGCGTATACATTGTTGGATTACTTCACGGCGCAAAAACAAATACATTTTATAACAGAGCATTTTCTAAATTCAACTGGACACAGACATTGAGACTCTGTTACAATCTGCAGCTAGCCCTACCCTCGTAATGAATGTAGGCCTTAAGGATGACACGCACAGGAGAGAGACATTAGCAAATACCACAATCATGAGGGTGTGCACAGAAAGGAATATTTTAAGGTTAATTTGATTAAATTTCTATATACAATCGCCAAATGTTGCTTCAAATAAACTTAATGTTATGTACCATCCTGGTGTTATGATATGCAGTTCAAAATGATCACCACAAGGTGTCAGTGCTAGCATCTGTATAGTCTAGCTTTACTGTAAACAAACCACTAGCTAGGTCTCATAAGGTGGTCGATAAAACAAAGAGCAGTGTTGCCAATTTAGCGACTGTCGCTATATTTAGCGAGTTCAGACCCCTCTAGCGACACATTTTCAAAAAAGCGACTAGTGACTTTTTCTGGTGTTATTGGAGACTGACGTGAAAGCACGTATCGTTCTTACTCTTCTCAACGAGCAGCGGGTGCTTTGTTACCCCCGTCCCAAAGCACTCACAGGCGGCCCAGTCCTCACGCAGCAGTCCCTCCCAGCTGCAGTCAGAGCAGGAGATGTTCACCCCTCCGCGTCCAGACTGCAAATGAATCACGCATGTGGGAAGCCGCCACTGGCTGATCCCGCCCTGGCTTATTTTCAGGGCGGGATGTAAATGTAGGGTGTTTTTTACTCACTTCGTCTCTCCCACAACGTTATTCCTCTCTCTTAGAGCGTCCATCACAATTACATGCACATGGCCAATTATGCAAATTAGGTGATGACGTCATTTAGCGATTTCTAGCGACTTTTAGGACAGCCAATAGCTACTTTCCTTACTGAGGAGTTGGCAACACTGACAAAGATGCCAGGCTTTTCTAGTGTTAATAGAAACTAAGTGGGAAAAACACCTGGGTAAAATATAGTTGTGTTTTGGAGGAAGCAGACGAAGAGCTGAGTGACAGATTGATGAGGGGTTGAGTGGGGTATTTACTGCTGCTCGCTAACTTTTGATGTAAACAATGTGGCCGTCAAACACTGGACTCATAATGCTAGCTACATACAGTGGGGGAAAAAAGTATTTAGTCAGCCACCAATTGTGCATGTTCTCCCACTTAAAAAGATGAGAGAGGCCTGCAATTTTCATCATAGGTACACGTCAACTATGACAGACAAATTGAGATTTTTTTTCTCCAGAAAATCACATTGTAGGATTTTTAATGAATTTATTTGCAAATTATGGTGGAAAATAAGTATTTGGTCACCTACAAACAAGCAAGATTTCTGGCTCTCACAGACCTGTAACTTCTTCTTTAAGAGGCGCCTCTGTCCTCCACTCGTTACCTGTATTAATGGCACCTGTTTGAACTTGTTATCAGTATAAAAGACACCTGTCCACAACCTCAAACAGTCACACTCCAAACTCCACTATGGCCAAGACCAAAGAGCTGTCAAAGGACACCAGAAACAAAATTGTAGACCTGCACCAGGCTGGGAAGACTGAATCTGCAATAGGTAAGCAGCTTGGTTTGAAGAAATCTACTGTGGGAGCAATTATTAGGAAATGGAAGACATACAAGACCACTGATAATCTCCCCTCGATCTGGGGCTCCACGCAAGATCTCACCCTGTGGGGTCAAAATGATCACAAGAACGGTGAGCAAAAATCCCAGAACCACACGGGGGGACCTAGTGAATGACCTGCAGAGAGCTGGGACCAAAGTAACAAAGCCTACCATCAGTAACACACTACGCCGCCAGGGACTCAAATCCTGCAGTGCCAGACGTGTCCCCCCTGCTTAAGCCAGTACATGTCCAGGCCCGTCTGAAGTTTGCTAGAGTGCATTTGGATGATCCAGAAGAGGATTGGGAGAATGTCATATGGTCAGATGAAACCAAAATAGAACTTTTTGGTAAAAACTCAACTCGTCGTGTTTGGAGGACAAAGAATGCTGAGTTGCATCCAAAGAACACCATACCTACTGTGAAGCATGGGGGTGGAAACATCATGCTTTGGGGCTGTTTTTCTGCAAAGGGACCAGGACGACTGATCCGTGTAAAGGAAAGAATGAATGGGGCCATGTATCGTGAGACTTTTGTTATTGACCAAATACTTATTTTCGCAAATAAATTCATTAAAAATCCTACAATGTGATTTTCTGGATTTTTTTTTCTCATTTTGTCTGTCATAGTTGACGTGTACCTATGATGAAAATTACAGGCCTCTCATCTTTTTAAGTGGGAGAACTTGCACAATTGGTGGCTGACTAAATACTTTTTTCCCCCCACTGTAGTTACACTGCTGGCTCTACCTTCACGTCACACTCTGTGGTGTTATTTGCTGTGCTAACCAAATGCAACACCATCGCAAACAGAGAATATACGTGAAATAAACGTTGTCTGATTTTGTTTAGTGGATCTGGTATCAAGTCAATGTGTTTATATAAGTCGTTCGTATCTCTTGATCCAACCAAAAAAACAGAACAAACTTTTTTTGCTAGCTAGCCAACTAGCTATCTAGCAATTATGGCACGCTGGAGGGCCGGATGTTTACTGGGGAACCTCTTCGTTGTGCATGCGTATAGAACGTGTTATTGTTTTGACAGTTGAAAAGGTGTATACAGATCACATCACAAATATAAAATAGCGATGGGGAAAAAAATAAAATCGCTAGTTACATAGTGATATTATTTTGGGACAATATTATAATGATTTGACTCCAAGTAACGATAAAAAATAAAATAAGAATCATTCTACTGTAGGTAGCATTAGCTAGCGCTAGTCAGCTGTACCTGCACCACAACTCTGGTATTTTTCATCCTATAGCTTGTTCTCCACCTTTTTTAATTGTGAGCCAACATGTTGTTTTCAGCACTTTTATTTCCCTGACTGATCAAAACTAGTTCTTATGCTCTCATTTCTCTGCAGCAGACATACTGAGAGCAATGTGTTTGGAACATCAAAACACAAAATTGTGGTAGCGAATCGCAACACATTGTACCAGCAACCTAGTATCATGATAACATCGTATCGTGAGGTCCCTGGCAATTCCCAGCCCTAATCTACAACACTTGTGGTTAAAACGCATATTGTTTTGCCCCAATGCAATGTGTAGACTTCGTCTTTCTTGTGCTACTGCAATAGCCTTAGTTAGAACAGACAGAAGGTTGTAGCCTAAATCACCCTACAAAATGCATTTACTTTTGGAAAGTTAACTCAAATAGACACTGGGTTTTTATTTCTGCTGTTCAGAAATATGAGGCAGAAACATAGGCTACATCATCATGTTGATCCAATTGGTTGAGGGTTCAGAAGAGGGTGAGTAAAGAGAGAAATGTGAAGGGGGAGGTTGAGCAGCAGATACATAAGAAATGTGAAGGGAGGGGGGAGGGGGGGGGGGGCAGCTTCCTAAAAAAAGTGTAAAATAACATGCACATAACAGGAATGAGTGATTGATAGTTTAATAGAAAGCAGTCTAAGACACTGAGTCACTCCTGACAACAGTGCCTGCTGAACGTGGTTTTCCCGAGCGGCGCAGTGGTCTAAGGCACTGCATCGCAGTGCTAGCTGTGCCACTAGAGATCCTGGTTCGAATCCAGGCTCTGTCGTAGCCGGCCGTGACCGGGAGACCCATGGGGCGGCGCACAATTGGCCCAGCGTCGTCTAGGGTAGGGGAGGGAATGGCCGGCAGGGATGTAGCTCAGTTGGTAGAGCATGGCGTTTGCAACGCCAGGGTTGTGGGTTCGATTCCCACCGGGGTATGAAAAAAAAAAAATGTATGCACTCACTAACTGTAAGTCGCTCTGGATAAGAGCGTCTGCTAAATGACTAAAATGTAAATGAACGAATACAAAATGTAAATGCTTTCAATCATGCTCCAGGAGAACAGAGTGTGACAGCCACCATAAAACCATTAACTTCCAAATAACCACTCATTATCAGTCTCCTGGATGAATGCTCACTCGCGTAGATAGCTAGCTATTGCACACTCATCATTGCCGAGCAGCAGCCTTCTGTCCTTGTGTGCACTGCGCATGTGATGACAGACCACAAAACAGCCGGACAGAAATCAATGTTTAGAACAAAGCAGCCTCATACACTACACAACCATTCCAATCTGCAAAGGAGACAGATGCAGTCTAACATGGGTCTCTCGTGGCCTCAGACAGTGCATTCTGGTAAACCACTCAGAATGTTGCTTTTAACCTGTTCAAGTACACAAATGTTTTTTTCTTTATGAAATGACTGCCTTTCATTAATTTTTTTGCAACGTCTCAGTGTAGGCCTAGATCCTGGAGCTTAGTGCTTTACTGACCTACCTGTACCTGACTGCTTCTATCTGTACATCACCACTGAGACAGGAGAGAGACCAGGGGCTGTAGGTATCAAGCATCTCAGAGTAGGAGTGCTGATCCAGGATCAGTTGTGCCTTTTAGATCATAATGTATGGACAGTGGGACACAATGCTAGATCAGCACTTGATACATACAGCCCCAGATGACAATTCTAATCCCTCAGATATCTTCCCTGGGTATTGCTGTTGGTTTATGTTTTTGTGAGTTTTTGGCCAAACTACGCTCGCATGATGGGTAGCCTAACCATGCCTGGCTAGCTGAGACTTGAAGATACATTTGAGCTCCATAACTAAAATGCCTTGGCTTTAGCTCATAGGGATAATGGTCCTCTGTAGCACAGCTGGTAGAGCACGGTGCTTGTAACGCCAAGGTAGTGGGTTTGATCCCCGGGACCACCCACACACAAAAAAGTATGCACGCATGACTATAAGTCGCTTTGGATAAAAGCGTCTGCTAAATGGCATATTATTATAATAATAATAATAATAATAATAATAATAATAATGCGGTCTTGAGTTCGATACAGTGCCATGACAGTTATCCAAGATGGAACCCTGTTCTGTTCATTATGCTTCTCACACACACAAAACAAGCAGTTAATGGATATCAAGGCTGAGGGAGGCATCTACACTACCCTATGTATGTATTTGGACAGTGACGCTAATATTTTAATATGGCTCTAAAAAACCCAGCATTTAGGATTTTTATACATAACTGCTTTACCGTTTAGAAACCAAAGCACTTTATATATCTAGTCCCCCATTTGAAGAAGTCATAAGTATTTGGAAACATTTCACCTTTATTAAAGTAGTCAAAAGTGTATTATTTGGTCCCATATTCCTTGCACACAATGACTAACTACATCAAGCTTGTGACTCTACAAACTTGTTGGATGCATTTAAAGCTAGTTTTGGTTGCGTTTCAGATTATCTTTTGTCCAATAATGGTGTCATTTTAGTCACTTTTATTGTAAGTAAGCATGAATGTGGATGCTACCATGATTATGGATAATCATGACTGAATCGTGAATGGTGATAAGTGAGAAAGTTACAGAGGGACCCTGGCTTCAGGTAGCCTAGCGGTTAAGAGCATTGGGCCAGTTTCTATTGGGCAAAACATGACTCAAAACACAATCAAAACAAACTGCGAATGCATCCAATGAGTTTGTAGAGTCACAAGCTTGATGTAGTCATTGCGTGCTAGGAATATGGTACACTAAGTGAAATTAGTCCAAATACTTATGACATCTTCAAAATGGGGGACTAAATATATAAATTGCTGTAATTTTAAAAACGGTAAAATCCGATATGTATGACAATACACTCAAATAAAAAGGTGACATTCTGTACCGTCACCTCATATTAAACATTTGATGTCAAATCCTAAATGCTGGAGTAGAGAATTTATTTTAGAATCACTGTCCAAATACATATGTAGGGGAGTGTATAGGGACATGCTGGATATAGGCTAAGCTAAAACAAATGAGAGATACTGAGAAGGCAGACTGAACATCCAACAATAACGTCACACCAAGCACTCAACCTTACCACAGAAACAACAAACTGCCTGGCACTCTCAGCCTTTCCCAGTTCCCACAGCATGACCAAGAGGCAGTTTTCCAAATGGTACCCTTTTCCCTATGGAATGGGCTACTTTTGACTAGAGCCTATTTGGGACGCAACCCCAGAGAGAATCCTACAGAAAAGGTTGCGCAAACAGGGACGAGGGCTGTTGATCATCGAGCACAGCAAACCTTGAGCATTTCACTCAAAGGGAATAATTTGCATATGAAATATGAGTAGTGCACCAACCTTAACTAGGCCTTAGACCGGTGTTATTCACAAAGTAAAAAGACACTACCTGACAGCCCTGTTCTAACAGGTCCCTGTCTATCTCTTGTTGCACCACGCTGCTCCTGCTGTGGCACATGCCTGTCTCAGGTGTGTTGAGGCACGTGGTGTTGCTCTAACATGCGTGTCCCATGATCCTCTCCTCCATGCCAACCGTACCCCTGCTCCCCTTACAACAGTACAAGGGTTTCTCAACACGCCTAAAATATTAAGGGACGCGCTGTGGCGTGCGTCACACACAGCTGACAGACACACACACAGCGTGCGTGCATGGGCTCATGACCTTTATGCCCCCACAGGCATTTACAGTTGAAGAGAAAGCATCTGAACATTCTCGACGGGTGTAAAAGGCAGAGATCTAGAACCAGCTTCATCAGAACTCCCAGTGAAGACAAGCACATCTGAAGGGTGGTTGCACAGACCCAGATTCAGCCAAGGCACTTGTGGTGGAAAGTCTCTGTTGAAAATGCTTTTAAGTCCAGTAGTAAGCTTAAACTGGGTCTCTGCAACAGCCCTGTAGTGTGGCAAGAAGGGCCTACTCTCAATGCTTTAGACCAAGCTGAAAGTGTGGACTGCTCTCCCTAAACCAACTGCTTTGAATGTTTGCATCATTTATATGCCTAATAAATGGCATAAATGCATTTCTCATGGCTAGGTATAATAACACAAGTCCCTACCTCAAAGCCAAAACGGCAGTATCAGTACTACAGTGTCTCACTAGACTACTCGCAACAGTGCCAGTGGCCATTAGCTTTTATGGATATTTGAACGAGTGCTGACGCATAATGCATTGCCCCCCCAAAAATGTCATGATATCAATATGCAGCAGCAGGTCACAGATGTCTTGGCAAAATCTATATGCATAATAAAACAAGATTAGTGTACTGTCCCCATCAACACATAATACAGTTTCCATAAACATTTACTCATATTGCAACCAGGAAACACTCGTTTCTTCAAAAACAGAAAACACCAAACGTATTGTCGATAATGAGATATTATTAACACCCCCATCATAAATAGGATGGGGTGATTTTATATCCTTCCCCTGTGTTCCTGGCCAAGCAGAAAATAACCCAGTTGACTAAAACCTAATTCACCATGACAGCTTGGTGCTAGTAAAAATGATTACAGGAGAACAGAGATGCACACTTCAAGTCAGTGTGTATCTCTGTTTATGTATAGCCTACAATGAACAGGGACAATTTATGTTGATATCGATGGTGTTCTGAGACATTCAACCCAGCAGCAAAAGGACATCAATGAATTCAAGTCACGTCCACACTTTCACCATAGTCTGCTGCTGTTGTAGTCATTTTCTCCTTCAAAGCTGCGGTGTAACACTGAGGAGGATGTATGAAAAAGAAACCATTTCCACTGCGAGGGACAGAACATAGCCAAAGGGCCCTGCCGCTTTAGGGCGACACCAAACGCATGCACACGGCTGTGACGTCAGCAGTCTTCCTTTGACGTCAGCAGTCTTGGTGGGGGATGGGAGAGGCAGAAGGCAGTAAAACTAGCCCCCCTCCCATCGCTCGCTCTCACTAAGCGATCCTAGTTTTCATAGGACAAACACACACAACCTCCTTTTCCTGCTCCAAATACACCCCAGCTGCCCAGACAAAGATAACAAAAGACAGCCTTCCCTGCCTCCTAAAGCAGGCTTTACTCTCAAACTGTTTCTATCGCCAAAGCACACTAAAAAGCTACAGATGGTAAATGGCAACATTCTTGTCCACCTCCCCCTAACACACACACACGATACGCAGACAAAGCCAGCCAGCTAGCGTTGCTCACCTCTAAAATGCATGAGGGCCACGGGCTGGAAAGGCCCATTTGAGTTTGGTGCATCCAGAACCATCGCACTGGCAGCTCTAGTACATGTCAACATCTAGGGGCTGGGGTAGAGGAAAGGATAGGGTAGCCCAGGCTAAGGAGAGGAGCCAGCCTCCATTTTAGCACCAAACACTCAGAGCAGAAAATGAAGCTCTGCCCTGCTGCTGGAGGGAACAGGCTCGTTAGTGATGTCATCCCTCTAGGAAGAAGCCTGATTGGCCAACCTGGGTCACATGGGGAAGGCTGTTAGAATGCATAACCATGAGGCAAGGGATTGGCTGGTGGGCTGAGGCAGGGGATTGGCTGGTGGGCTGGGGAAGGGGCAGGACCTTTGCTGTGATTGGAGCAGAGGCAGGAGGTCTGGCTAACTGAGGCTTAGCTAACCTTTCCCCTCATCTCTTTTCCTCTCAGGCTCACACACGCACACTAGTCTACCCTGCCCCCACACAAATTACAATACATTACATTCCCAACATGCAGAGTTTTTGGCTTATCCTAATACATATCACCTCCTTATCTTCACTCTAGGAAAAGCACAGAGAGTCCATTGATACATCATACAAAGTAGGTCAGTTCTGACATTTTTAGGCTATATCTTTATCTGGCCTTTCTGGGCCACAACATGTGGATTTCCCTTCAAACAACATAACAATAATTACACAGTGAACGATCAGAGACGTGAACGACAAGCAACACTTGAAGGGAAGCATTGATTATCATTCAGTAAAAGTCTGTTATAAACACAGTATTCACTGCTTACGTGTGTGTGTGTGTGTGTGGACAGATGGCCCAGGTGTGAGAGAAACAGGAAGCCACGATTATAAAAAACAGGAAGCCAGTGAGCTCTGCCTCAGCTGCTCTCCCAGAGTGAGCAGTTACAGTGCTAACACCAACGCAATGTCCCCATCTGCACCACAGAGTGCATGCACACAGCAATGATGGCTCACATCCGTCTATTGTTCTTAGTCAGGTGTGTGTGTGTGTGTGTGAGACCTTTCTGCTTTATAAGACTTTGACAGGAGTGTAGACTGACTAACTATGGTCATTGTAAGTGTTTAATGTCACATGCACAATTACAGTGAATTGCCTTTCTTGCTCGCTCTTTCCCAACAATGCTGTAATCAATATCTGTAGTACTATAAAAAAAATTAATCAGGTATAACAAAACACATGAGAAATAGAAATAAGAACATGAGAAAGTAAGCTACAGTATATACAGATTCAGTTCCAATACCATATTTACAATGTGCAGGGATACTGGAGTGATAGAGGTAGATACTGTATGTATGTATGTATGTATGTATGTATGTATGTATGTATTAAGGGTAAGGGGACTAGGCATCAGGATATATGATAAACAGAGTAGCAGCAGCGTATATGATGACTGTATGTGAAGAGTCAGTATGAATGTGTGTGCGTGTTGTGTGTGAGCAAATTAATCGTGTGTGTGTTGGCGTGTCAGTGTGAGTACGTGCGAGTGAGTGTGTAGAGTTTGCGTATACAGTGAGTGTGTGTGTGCATAGAGAAAATAAAATAGAAGGGTCAATGTATTCCTCCTACTGTGGTTGATGACCTAAATCCTTAGGTGAAATTAGTAATTGTGCATCCAGTAAACCAAAATGTGTTTTCAGAAAACATCCCAACTCTAAGCGGGACTCCTTGGCTTTGTTTGTAGCAGGTAAAACTGAACTTGACCAGTCAGGTTAGCTGCTCAGTGTTTTTCGGTCTGAATGTTGTAGGTCCTGGGCTGGGTGGCTATAGGAAGGTGTGAGTAAGCATTGATGTTGCTATAACTTTCTACAAAGTTATTGATATAGACCTGCAGCCTTTGTTAGCTAGATTTGGAGTTCCATCTGTTCTGCCCAGTCTTACCAAACGTAAAGCTGATGTTGTAGCATTTGCCTCACTCATATCCCGTGAACAGATTTTACTCAATTGGAAATCCTCCAAAACAACCCAACTCACTGTATCATCCCACTGTCTAGTCATGGGGCATTCTCCTGTCTGAAGAGCTGTTGTTCTTCTGATACAGACCAAATAAGCACACACACGCGTGAACGAACAAACACACTCTTTCTCCATCGGTCTGTGGTTATCCTCTAAACTCTCCTTTGGCACACGCAAACGGGCTCCAGTTATTTATAAACTCACGCTAGCCTCTACATTCGTGCAGAACGACAGGGTTGATCTTGTGACTGACTCTGGCTATTAACGTTAACAAAGTCTGTTTTGTAGCGATTTCAAAGAGGAGTCAAGATAGGAATTGAAGACTTCCTTTGAGTCTGCTGACACTCAAGGTTCTATTGACCTCGATTACAAAGATCTCATCTAAAGACTTTAGGCTACTACTACTGAACTTGAAGCCATTTATCTTCCAGCCAATCACAGTCACACACAGTGAACTTTATCCACTCTGAGACGACAGTTCCCATTCTCCCCAGCAGAGGGAGGAGACAGAGCGTGAGAAACTGTATCCCTCCCAGGACAGTTCCTCTTTTCACACTATCAACAGCTGTTGTTCGTTCACTACCTTTTGGCAAACACTCGCAGTGGGAGAGTTGAGGTGAAAAAAACAAAAACAAGCCACCCGTCAAACACTGTGGTGTTGTTTTTCCCCCAAAATAACATGTTTCTGATGCTTATCAAGCTGTGGAAAAATGTCAACATTATCCTGCGACTGTGGCACAGCTTTTTTCAGGCATCACCACCCCATGAACAGGGTGCACACTGCATCTTCCACTTAGCAATAATGTGAGGTGGTATCAGGCATCTGTCCCTGCCTGTAGTCTGCTGTCCAAAAGAGGCACTTACTAAAGCTCTGTGTAGCCCTCAGCTCTTTGGCTACATAGAACTAACTTTCCAAAAGGAGCACTCTACTGCTTTGTGTAGCCCAAGTCTGCAGAGCAAGCACTTTGGTAAAGCTCTGAAAACCAGCCTTGCCTGACTGCCTGTTAGGACAGGACCACTGATAACATCCATGGCCCATGGGACAATACTTGGAAGCCCTCTTGTTGTTGGGCCGCTGGACGTGACCAGCTGTTATCACAAATCAGAGCTTATGGAATGTGTTGTAAAGACCATAGTAAATCCAAGATAAAGGTCACATGGTAAAGGTCTTGCATTATCAGAGATAACAGTCCTTTGTGTCTGACAATGTAGGCTGTCCAGCGTTTCCCCTGTATTCATTTAGCAGCCGTGGCTCTGCCGAGACACGCTTTTAAATGGATAGTCGTTAGTTCAATGACTTGGAGTCTATGGAACAGCTAGCAGGTCAATGCGCTAACGCTACTAGCAATTCACTAACGCTAGTAGCAATGCACCACCACTACCCTTGCCACCGCTGCTGAAAAAAATCCTAGGTGGAAGTACTGCTGTCTGACAGAAGACAGGGAAGAATGAGAGGTGAATACAGGACATGACACCGTATCACTGCTGAGACAGTTGGCTTGGTTGGTTACTGTAACAAGGCAACTGTGGTGTGTGTGAGTGCGCACGTTCAGCTGGATTGTCTCCAAAGCTCTACTCTAGACTGAGTTGAAGCCAGATAGAAGCTCTCCACTTTGCCCTAGAGAGGTTTGGTGGTTTAGGTCATGGTAGATTAGCATGGAGAGGAACCACACAGTGGTCCAAATACAGCAACAATAAAACTCTAGAAGCTCCTAAACACTAATGTCTGAAGTTATTATGGACTCTGCAATACTGCATCGTCTCTCCTGTAAAATCTGCTGGATGTGCACTTTCCACATCTTTAAAAGTTTGGCCATGGAGAGCCAACTGCATGCCAGTCACTCAAAGTAGTAACATGATAGCATTGCATTGGATATGCATGTGCCAGTGCTGATATTTTCCATGAGAGGAGCAGGGGATGGGAGGTGGGTTGTAGTTGTACACCGTAGCTCCATGCCAGCCGCTTATCTAGGCACCGGCAGCATCCTGAAACACAAGGACCTGCAGCATTAAAGCCTTATCTCTGGATTACCCCCTAAATATAGACGCTTGGGTTAAAACCAGCGCAAAATCAGTAATGTACATCCACTGTTTGTTCCCATGGCTTGCGCAACACTGTGGCGGTGTGTTTTATAGGTGTGATTTACATCAGATAAGAATGCAAGAGGGCTTTTGGAGATGGCAGGCAGCTATGCTAAGGCTTACCAAGGCTAAACCTAAAGGCTCAGCCAAGGCCAGGGGAGATGCATCAGTAGAGTAGCTGGGAAACCAAACCTTACCAAGCCTATACATGGTTCTGTCCTGAGAGACTAGTTGACTAGAGTCAATCAAAAGTGGTTGCGTGTCTTCTAGGGTTGGGAAATATTACGATAGTATCGGATATCGAAGATGGACAGCCAACGTTGATGATGATGACATCGTGATGTGACAGACGATGTATAGCCCATTTCAACTTGACTGGCACCACGCAGTAAGGAGCTGACCGGGCAGCCCACAGCAGGGCCATGCCAAGTGGCCTATTCCTTTTATATAGCCTGCATAACCTATTTCAAGATGTTTCTAATTTACAGAACGCAAGAGAACAATGTAGACAGCGGTAAGATTTACACCAAAGCAGCACAAAATGTCCAGTCAGAAAATAGGTTTGTTTTTTTCTCTCTCAATGTTGGATGATCTGGGACATATAGCCAAAGCCTATTTCTTTTTTAAAAGCCTAATTTGGTATTTTCTCTCCATTTGGTATGAATATGACTTCGGTTTTTATGCATGCTGGCTTTCTCCCGCCGCACAACCTCATGAAAAATTAAGTTGTTTTTGAATAACCTAAAAACATGATAGGCCTAAGGTAATAATGAGAGAGGTAGAACAAACAATAGTTAGATAGAAAAATAAAACGATAGTTTGAACAAACCTTACAGTTGAAAGCTTAGTTAATTATAAAATAAATTATTCATGCACCCTTCTCATTGCTGTTGTGAACCAAATGGCCAAAAGCCAAATCCTACTAATTAAAACAGCCTATCAAAAGCATTAAGTTATGAAGATATTTCTCAAATAGGCTATTCTAATAAAAGTGTTTAACGTCCTAAAGTTGCAGCTTTCAAATGGGAACAATTTTGAAAGTCAGAGTCTACAGGTGATTCTCTATTACAGCTTTATTTTGAATGACAAAATATTACAGGCAACAAGAAGTGAAAATTAGCAAACAAGATCAAGATGGAAAAATCTAATGAGAAGTCAAAAAAAAAAAACATACAGCTGAGTAAAGCTTATGAAAAACATGTGTAGAGTAGGCCTATTTCCATAGTCTATTGTTAGCAATGTAGGCTACAACCCACCTACAATGTATAGAAGCCTAGGCCTAATAAGAATGTAAAGTTAGACAGAAATTTGAATTATTGAATAATTATCCAGTTCTGGGGACAGCAGAGTTGTGTGCTGTGCAGCCGGGAACCTTGATTTTAGCTGCCTTTTTTTTCTTTCTCTAATTAAAAAAATATTTAAAATAATGTGGGGGGGGGGGGGCTTTGCCAATAGCGGGTGATATCATCATATATCACAATGGTTTATGGGTACTTAATCACAATAGGACAGGGTGACCAACAGTGTCCCCTGTGTTTATATCATATACTGAGCAAAAATATACACACAACAATTAAAAATATCTTTAAGTCATACCACAGATTCTCAATTGGATTGAGGTCTGGGCTTTGACTAGGCCATTCCAAGACATTTAAATGTTTCCCCTTAAACCACTCAAGTGTTGGTTTAGCAGTATGCTTAGGGTCATTGTCCTGCTGGAAGGTGAACCTCCAGTCTCAAATCTCTGGAAGACTGAAACAGGTTCTCAAGAATTTCCCTGTATTTAGCACCATCCATCATTCCTTCAATTTTGACCAGTTTCCCAGTCCCTGCCGATGAAAAATGGTGTTCTCAGGGTGATGAGAAGTGTTGGGTTTGCGCTAGACATAGCGTTTTCCTCGATGGCCAAAAAGCTCAATTTTAGTCTCATCTGACCAGAGTACCTTCTTCCATATGTTTGGGGAGTCTCCCACATGCCTTTTGGCGAACACCAAACGTGTTTGCTTATTTATTTTCTTTAAGCAATGGGTTTTTTCTGGCCATTCTTCCGTAAAGCCCAGCTCTGTGAAGTGTATGGCTTAAAGTGTCCTATGGACAGATACTCCAATCTCCGCTGTTGAGCTTTGCAGCTCCTTCAGGGTTATCTTTGGTCTCTTTGTTGCCTCTGATTAATGCCCTCCTTGCCTGGGCCGTGAGTTTTGGTGGGCGGCCCTCTATTGGCAGGTTTGTTGTGGTGCCATATTCTTTCAATTTTTTTATAATGGATTTAATGGTGCTCCGTGGGATGTTCAAAGTTTCTGATATCTTTTTATAACCCAACCCTGATCTGTACTTCTCCACAACTTTGTCCCTGACCTGTTGGGAGAGCTCCTTGGTCTTCATGGTGCCGCTTGCTTGGTGGTGCCCCTTGCTTAGTGGTGTTGCAG
The DNA here is from genome assembly GCF_020615455.1 of Coregonus clupeaformis. NCBI lineage: Eukaryota > Metazoa > Chordata > Actinopteri > Salmoniformes > Salmonidae > Coregonus > Coregonus clupeaformis. The sequence goes on along the minus strand of NC_059227.1, from coordinate 25,681,034 downwards.
ACTCTGGGGCCTATCAGAACAGGTGTTTATATACACTGAGCTCATGTGACAGATCATGTGACACTTAGATTGCACACAGGTGGACTTTAACTAATTATGTGACTTCTGAAGGTAATTGGTTGCACCAGATCTTATTTAGGGGCTTCATAGCAAAGGGGGTGAATACATATGCACACACCACTTCTCCGTTATTTATTTTTTAGAAATCTTTGAAAAGTTATTTTTTTCATTTCACTTCACCAATTTGGACTATTTTGTGTAAGTCCATTACATGAAATCCAAATAAAAATCCATTTAAATTACAGGTTGTAATGCAACAAAATAGAAAAAACGCCAAGGGGAATGAATACTTTTGCAAGGCACTGTTTATAACCAATTCTGTTGGACCAAACCTCAAATGCAAATAGCGAGTTCAAACCGCTTGTCAGTGGAAGAAGTGATCTCTCATCTTTGTTGTTGTGAGTGCCAGGGTGAGAGGCTTTGTGTGTGTAAACAAAGAGGAAGAGGCGAAGCGAGAGGTTTCACGCTCACCAAAATCTGTCCAAAATAAGCCAAATGCATTTCTATGGGCTTATTTTTGACCTAAACTTGCCGCCTCCCTTTCCGCCTTTGGGACAACAACTCCCATTGTTAGGGCGGTGACATGAGCATCTCGTCATTATATACAGATTTCTGGTGTAAATGGGAAGGTGCACACCACAGAAGGAACGAAGGAGGCGAGACCAAAAAGACAACATGAGAACAAGCAGACAAATGCTCATAAAAAAATAAAGAGAAAACCTTGATTCTTGCAATACAGGCATTTGGAATATCGTCAAAAACTATTTCTAATTTATTTAACTCGATATATCGCCCAGCCCTAACTAACCTAGGCTAGCAGTGGCGTACTACGCAGTCATACTTCTGAAGGCAAAAGAATGGGCTGCATTACGGCAAGGCAAGGAATAGACTAGATTAGGTCCAGTCATACCTTTGAAGGCGGGCAGCTTTTGCAGCTCTCTGTTGTTGCTGAGGCTGAAGCGGGATGAGCTCTGCCTCTTGTCCTTCTTGACAGGCGTCTGGGAACCCAGCTGCTTGCCCTTCAGCAGCTGAGTGGTAGGAGGGACACTGTTACTGCCTTTTCTGTTGGAGCCCTGCTGTATGAAGGGGGGAAAGAGTAGAGGGGTGGATCAGAGCATGCACCTGGGTTTGTTCATGAGACACCAAATGAAAGAAAAAGGACAAACAGGGAGGGACTATTCATTTCAAAAGGTTTTCCCTTATTGAACACAACCCAGTGTCGTCCCCCGTCCCCCTAGGTTGGATATGGAATCTGGTGAATGTGGGCAGTTTCTCCTGTCTTGTCCCATCTGTCTGCTGGGATCCATTCATCACCACACACACACACACACTCCCCGACAACAAGGGGGGAGGGGGGATTTGTCAAATTAACTTTGAAACTAAACTAATTTTGCCCTTCACACTATAAAACAGGGGTTTAGGGTTTTAGGCCTTCTTAGTAAGCCGCCGGCTGGCTGACTGTCTGGGAGGACTAAAGCTTCTGGACCCCATGATGGGCCTAGATTACTGACTCATGTGACCCAACCGAAGGTCTTCTCTCCCGCTGATTCATTTACCCAATGTGTGCCAGCTTCTTATAACAGTGCTAGCTTCTTATAACAGCATTAGCTTCATAAGCGTGTGGGCTTTATAGCCGTGATAGCGTCATATACTGTATTTGCTTCATACTGCGGCTGGTCAGGCCCTTGGGTGAAAGATTGAGAAAGAGGTGTGGTTCACACATCCAAAACACACAGGAGATGGATAGAAAATAGGTTTAGTTATATGCAACCAGAGAGAGGCAGAAATGTCTGTTCAGAAACCAGCAGAATATATATCAACAGACCTCTCTGCTTGCATTTAGTGCCCTTTTAAACCCTGCTCAAACATTGAGAAGATCATGCCAGCTCATAGACCATTGGTGCTTAAACAAAGGGCATTACCAAGCCTGAACCAGCCTGTCTAATATGACTCCCATGTTTTTGTCATTGTCCAATTGACGTCGAAAGCTTAGAGCCCTAGTGCCCACAAGCATCCGAGAGGAGAGTGGAGCCTGGCTGTACTCAGGGAAGGGGTTGGGGGAGTAATACAGCGACAGCTTGTTGCCCATTGATTTAAATTTGACACAAGGTTGGTGCATTAGCAGATCTGCTGCATGGCTGATGTCACACAGTACAGATAGATAACCCCAGATTAAAGCCCCAGAGAGAGGGGGTGAGGGGCAGACAACACAGAATAAAGAAATGCATTACTGGGTGTTAACCAGGGACATCTCTCATTCTATGTGCTTTTCATCACTGGTATGTGTTTCTGTGGGTTCAAGGCCACACCTTTGTTTTGGTCTTCAGTAAATTTTCTGATTTGAACTGACATAGCTAGCCATCTCAAGTGGTCTCAGAGCACAATGGTAAAGGCTAATGTTTCGCAAACATTATTTCCCCATCCATTCTGACCAAGTGAAGGGATAGTGGCTACCTAGTCTGATTAATCAGTCTGTAATACAAAATGTAATAGAGTCAAACTAATGCCTGCAAAATTGTGTAAATGTTAATTATAAGCCAGAATGTTTAATAAAATTACATTTAAACTTACTCTACCGGTTGTCTGTGCGGTTTGTCTTTCAGCTGTGAAAACGCGCTTTGGTGATGAAATTTCACTTCCTTATGTTATAAAATAAATTTTACCAAGACAAATATGATTATTAATGTTCTGAATCGTTCAATGGGGTCTTTCTCTAACATAACATTATATCAAAAAAGTCTGATTTTGTAACCTAATACATCCGATAATAAGCACCGAGCTCTGCTGATATAGCGGTTCAGGTTTCTCGTAACAACTTTCGAGGATTTTATATTTTGTGGTCGTTGTCGTCAAAGTTGTTTCCACGGGTCACGAAAAGCAAAATTAGCTTGACACGAGCTGAAAGAAATGTAAAAGGCTTTGAAAATAAAGTTTGGTATACACTCAGTGCCCCATTGACATTTCACAGAGATACGCTTGTTTTTGTGAGAAAACGTAAAAAACTGGAATTTCAAATTAATATGAAAAGTGTACACTAAAAATAGACTGGTTGGTTGTTTAGCAACAAAACCGATGCGTGTGCAACTATGGGGCAAAACAGGGTTGGCTTAGACTGTTGACAACGTGCAAACTATATTTAGTCTTCAAATATTTATTGAAAACATAAATAGATTTGCACAATAAGCACTTGTCTCTCAAATACATTGTTACAGTTGTTGGTTAGCTAGCGAATAATTGCCATATTAGCATAGACATGACATCAGTCAACACCTCAAAACAAGACATGGTATCAATAACAAGATACGAGCCACCTACAATTCCCCACATGGCAGCTTCTTGTCATTGTTGCTAGTGATCTGACCATTTAGAATCATAACGCACGCCTTCCGTCCACATCGATGCGCGCATCATTTGTGTTGTCAGCCAACCAATTTATAAAACAAATACTACATGTCATGTCTCAAAATCGATATGTCCAGCTTACATCTATATTGTTTTATGTCCTGCAGATTCGAGATGACGAGTTCAACGGGAAAGTGAGCCGGTCAGGTAGACAGTAGCCTTAAAGCTGCAATATGTAACTTTTTGGTCAACCCCACTAAATTCACATAGAAGTGAGCATTTCACTACACCCGCAATAACATCTGCTAAACATGTGTATGTGACCAATAAAATTTGATTAGTGTTATAGATCTGTCATTCTAATTGAAAGCAAGTCTAAAAACCGGTAGATATGTTCTATGTGCCCTGTTTCTATGCTTCCCTTTCTTAAGGTTAGTTTTTGCATCTTTTACTTTAGGTTTTGTACACCAGCTTTAAACAGCTGAAAATACAATATTTTTGGTTATGGAAAATATATTTCGGAGGGTTAGACGGTAGAATGATTCTCTACACTATGCTTGCTTGTTTTGTCACAAACTGAAATTAGGCAAACTATTATAATTTTTGCAGCCAGGAAATGGTAAAGAGATTTCTGCATAATCCATCTTTAATTCTTGCACAGAACCCAGTCTTGCTGACATGATGCAATTTTCCTGATTTTGTACCGCTTTTTTCTCCGGCCTCCATTAGTCACCCTAAAATATTGCCATCCTAAAAGGGTAAACACTCCCATAACTTTTGAACGAATTATGATAGACATGAGGTTTGGAGCATTGGTTTTCTTAGAGTATCTACACAATTAACACATTATTTTACCTATTAGTCAAAAGATGCGTTTTGATTGGAAACCCTAAAATTTGAGACAAAATATCCACAGGACAGTATTGTAGTGGCTACCATGTTTTTTAAACTGACTTCAACACTTACAGCTAGTGTATGACTATGCCAGGGTTGTGGGTTCGTTTCCCACGGTGGGCCAGTATGAAAAATGTATACACTCACTAACTGTAAGTCGCACTGGATAAGAGCGTCTGCTAATTGACTAAAATGTAAATGTAATGTGATTCAGGTTGAAAACAGCTGCTTGGATAGACCAAATGGCATCCAGATTAAAACACTTACATTCAAAACCAAAGTTATTTAATATTTTGTTGTTGGTGCTATAACGTCCCACATCCCGTTGCAAAATAATTGTTATTCAATCATTGCACCCACACTGCTCCTGCGCGTCAACGAACGTCTGCGTAACGTAAAATATAACTAGTTTCTATTTGTGACGCTCGAGCCTCTCCAATCTCCTCATTGTTTTTTAGGAGCATATACCCACGTGGGTGATTGAAAGATGAACTGAGGTTCACACTGCATTAGGTGGTGGTAATGCACATTAAAGTTGGTTGCCAACCGCCATATAAAGTCCAAATAAGAAGACTGAAGGAGGAGAGATTACTAGAAACGAACTCTGTTTACCTTTTTATCTGTGGATGAATTGTCAAGAGTAGAGGACCTTGTGCATTTCAAGTAAAATAACAACAGCAAGCTAAATTGTCAAATATTTAATGCTTTGCGACCTGTCCCCAACTTAATAGTTGGTTCAGAGTTCGTTTTAATATTTCAACCTGCGTGTCCTGATTGCGTCTGGTGTGGGTTGACAAAATCAACATGCGCTCGATGGCGCATGCGCGGTCTGGTCAGCATGTTAGTGTTTATCATGTTACCTCATGGTCTGAGTTCTCTTGTCCTCCAGTTTTACCAACTTTTCCAGATTTAGGAGACTCCTGTAAAGAAAACAAATATTTGAGGGATGCATTATTCACCAGTTTTGACTAACGTTAAATTAGCTAGTACTTAATGTTAACATTTACATTTCATTTAGCAGACGCTCTTATCCAGAGCGACTTACAGGAACAATTAGGGTTAAGTGCCTTGCTCAAGGGCACATCGAGAGATTTTTCACCTAGTCGGCTCGGGGATTAGAACCAGCGACCTTTCGGTTACTGGCACAACGCTCTTAACCACTAAACTACCTGCCGTATTTAATGTTAACCTTTCCGCTAACTAAACTAATGTTGTTTGACAGTTTCGTTGCGGTTAAAGTTGAACAAGTTACTGTGACTTTAAAAAGTGTAGTTTGTTTGTAGCAGACGTTGACTAGCTATGCGTTTTCATCTACCACAAGTCGTACATACTGTAACGTTAGTTACTTCTCGTTACAAACTCTGGCTAGCTTCACCACGACACTCAGCTAGCCAAGTTAGCTAGCTAACTGATAATGGGACATTGCAAATATCGCGTCGATGGGTGTCTGTTCGTAGTTTAAAACAAACTAGCTAGTTTTGTTGTACACTCCACTATTCGTATCAACGGTGTTACAAGCAAACTCCTAACTCACCTTCTCTTTTTTCGCTTTATTCGGCATTGCACAAAAATAGCCGCCGTCGTTCTCCTTTCCACACACTCCAAACCTAAATCCTGACAACTCTCCACTGTTCAAGCGATTCGCCTATCCTCTCGCATATGATAGGCTGATTTCTGTCAGGTGACTCAACGCGCTCTGAAAGTGAGCGCATGGGAGGGAGTTCTTTATACCTCAGTGATGGAAGCACCCTGCCAGCGAGACAAATTACAGCAGGGGCTGGTTGGCATAAGTGAAGTATACAGTCATTGGGTGAGTCTTTCTGGCTCCCTCTCCAACGTGGCAGGTAGCAGTTTTTCCTTTTAATGTGTGGTGGTAACTTTTTTTTATGTTAATCTGCTGGAGACCCATTCAGAATTCTTATGTCAACAGTTATCTATAAAGTATTATTTGTATGTTGGTGTCAGATGCTCTGACTACGACATATCTATTTCATAAAGAAATAACCTTGCACATTAGCAAATATTTGTATGTAGCTATTACTAGTAGCATTAGCAAATATTTGTATGTAGCTATTACTAGTAGCTACTGTAGTTAGTGCCTTATCATAATGTTCAATATGCCGACCTCTTTCAGTCACTGTGTGGGGTAGAATCATGGACGCAGATGTCATCTGGTGGCCAAGCTCTCTGATGCAAGACAGTGTAGGTTTCGCACACTGCTGTGCATATTTATTCAGATTATGGCGTTCTTCCTCTTCCATTCGTGGTGTGCATGCACAGGATATGCAACTATGTAATTATGTACTGTGTAATTGTTATCGTAGACTAAATTATTGTAATGCAAAGTATTTCTCAGCACAGTAAGTGACCAAAGAAGCTGTATCTCATCACCTCAAACTTTGGAGTATGTGTACAGTATTTAACTAAATCTCTAAAAGAACTAATTTCATTCAACAACATAAATTGCGAAAAGGAAGGAATGGAATTGGTTAACATGGTGCACTTTATTTTTGGGTCCCACCATTTCAAGTTACAGTATCAATTTGAGAAAATATTTACAGTCAAGTCAACACACAAAAGAAAGTTGGAATGTCAATAATAAAAACTCAAGATACAAAAGTAGTGTCAACAGGCTCTTGTTTTCCTTCAAAATAAAAAGGTAAACACTAACACTTATGGGAATGAATCTGAACTGCATGTGATCAATGCGGGTCAAGGGATTTTGGATCGAGTAGGGGGGCAAGGGGGGAAATTCCAGGCTCATGAACAAACATTAAAGTAATCCTGTCTTAATTTACAACATTACTAGGGCCAAAGCTATAACACCGCAGCTGAGTCAGTTGGTCTAGTCAACCTCCTCCATCCTGGATGTGTCCTCGTCTTCCTCCAGGGGAGGCATGTCCTCCACAGGGGCTGAGGTTGGCTCCTCAGGGGTCAGGTCTTCCTCGTCAATACCTGGACAGGGGAAGGGAGGGAATTGAGAGTCTCGGTCAGTTACTGAAGCTTAAACAAGCTTTTTTCTCGGTCAGTTACTGAAGCTTAAACAAGCTTTTCTCTCATATCTAGGCCACTTAATGCTGAGAAAACGAAGGAGGGCTAGATGGAGCCATTATGACCTTATTGATTACACCAACATGGGTCCTTCAGATCAGCAAACACAAAAGGAGTACAGGCAAGGAAAAAATAAATAAAATGTATGCACTCACTAACTGTAAGTCGCTCTGGATAAGCGCGTCTGCTAAATGACTAAAATCTAAAAAATCTAAAATGTAAATGTAAGGGACTAGGATTGATCATATATTGACAGCAAACATGGTCCTTGTTTGAGCAAACTAACTCACCCAGTCCTAGCTTGATCATTCTGTAGATGCGGTTGGAGTGTGTCTGAGGATCATCCAAGGTGAACCCAGAGGACAACAGAGCCGTTTCAAACAGCAGAATGACCAGGTCCTTCACTGACTTATCATTCTTATCAGCTTCTGCCTTCTGCCTCAAGGTCTCCACGATGGGGTGGTCTGGGTTGATCTCCAGGTGCTTCTTGGCAGCCATGTAGCCCATGGTGGAATTGTCCCTCAGGGCCTGGGCCTTCATGATCCTCTCCATGTTGGCCGTCCAGCCGTAGGTGCTGGTCACGATGCAGCAGGGGGAGGAGACCAGGCGGTTGGACACTGTCACCTATATGGGGGGGAGAATATAGGAGAGGTTGATTATTAGGGAGATGGATCAGATCAACATTGAATCAGGCAATTGTTGTACTGTCAGTGAGCATGTAAATACAGTGGCAAATATTGGTGGCATTTTTAAGTTAACGTCAGGCCTGCTGACATTTGCCTTAACATAAAGAACCCCTTCAGCAAGATGATATATGTAAGCAGTGTGATTAACCATTCTCACACCTTCTCCACTTTCTTCTCCAGGATGTCCTTCATGATCTTGCAGAGGTTCTCAAACTGAGACTTCTGCTCTTCCTGTCTCTTCTTCATGTCCTCATCCTCAGGCAGCTCCAGACCCTCCTTGGTCACAGAGACAAGGGTCTTCCCATCGTACTCCTTCAACTGCTGGACACAGTACTCATCAATGGGCTCAATCATGTAGATTACTTCCAGGCCGGCCTTTCGAAGGCGTTCCACGAATGCAGAGTTAGCCACCTGGTCTCTGGTCTCGCCTGAAACATGCAGTAGATAAAGCAACTTGAGAAACCAGGTTCTTATCATCTAACAACCTATGAACTGGGCTGTACAGAGAGGAGTGTGTTTCCTCACCAGTGATGTAGTAGATATGTTTCTGGGTTTCCTTCATGCGTGTGACGTAGTCTTTGAGGGATACCATCTCGTCCCCTGAGGCCGAGGTGTAGTAGCGCAGCATGTCTGACAGCCTCTTACGGTTCTGAGAGTCCTCATGGATCCCCAGCTGGGAGAGAGAAAACACAGGAGAGGTTAGGTAGCCCTTTCCTGCAGTCAATGACCAAAAGCGCCCTCTTTGGCCTCATGGGTGGAATGTTTATTCATATTTTTCATAATTAATAAAGATTATTTAAAAATATAACTACGAAAATCCGGTTCTCTATGTCTAACAGTTTTGTTATATTTCAGTCTTCTGTGATGTATATAAAGTGTCATATTGGGACGCAAACTCAAAATTGAATACATTTCAACTCTATATCTGACATAGTACAGGTGTCTCCTTTTTTTAAAAGTCCATAACCATGTGTGTGAGGTGTATACTTTTGTTTCAAAGTAGATTTAAGACTACCAATAATATATCTCTGTGACCCAGGTTAAATAACAACTCTCCCAAAAAATATTGATGATGTGTTACAAGACTTTGACATTTTCCAGGAAGTAACCCAAGTTCTGTAAATATGATACTTACTTGTCAGTAAGGTTTTTCTAACTATGTAATTAGTGGACTTATGCAACAAAACAAAAAATAGATTGTGGGGTAAACGTCCCCTTTAAGATTAAAACCAGACAGATTTCACATAATTTCGGCAGACATGAGAAAGGTGCACACCCCGCAAAGATTGTTTCCACATGGAATCCAAGGTTTACATTAAGACATATGCAATAACTGTAATGATATGCCATAGAGTCTGACCCTAGTCATTTAAACCCACTCCAGAAAGCCAGAAGTTGGTGGTAAGGCGCTCTGTGAATGACTGGGCTAAGCCGCTTATCTCAGGTTTAGAGGAGACAAGATGGCGAGGGGATCAGACAGGTGACGACCAGTTAAAGGTTAGTGGAACATTCTACAGCTACACCTTTCAGAATGTTCCCCAAGGATTCTTAAAAGAACAGGTGGTGACAAGGGTCATCATAGTATCCACCTAGATTATGTCTACCACTAAATACAAGGTGACTAATGCATCCTAAATTCAGTTCAGGTTGACCTTGAAGGCAATGTTACATAATGATGATAGCTGATGTGTGGTAAGCCTGCTAGCACAAAATGGCTGCCCTGTATCACCCATGTGGTGGGTGCAGCTACACATCAATTGTCAGAAAGAACTAGTGAGAATCTCTGTATAAATAATGCAATCCATTTTTACTATGTTCTATACTGTTACGTAAAAAAGTATAAAACTGACCTTGATGTTCTTGGAGAACTGCTCGTAGTACTTCTTGTAGTTTTCTCTGTCCTCTGAAAGCTCAGTGAAGAGCTCTATACACTTCTTGACCAGGTTCTTGCGGATCACCTTGAGGATCTTGCTCTGCTGCAGCATCTCTCTGGAGATGTTCAGGGGGAGATCCTCAGAGTCCACCACACCCTTGATGAAGTCTGGACAGAACGACAGAGACAATTGGTCAGACATCTTCTTAATTTGATTATAGCTCATTCCCAGACCTATGTGAGCATCTACTTCAGTTCTGTCTGACTTACTGAGGTACTCAGGGATAAGATCGTCACAGTTGTCCATGATGAAGACCCTCCTGACGTACAGCTTGATATTGTTCTTCTTCTTCTTGTTTTCAAAGAGGTCAAAGGGTGCACGGCGAGGCACAAAGAGCAGGGCACGGAACTCCAGCTGGCCCTCCACTGAGAAATGCTGTGTAAGTAAACAAACAGAAGGTCAACTACTGAAACCTTAATGTACATGTATATTTGTCATTATGAAATTACCTCACCCATTATCAACTGACCAATACTGGAACTATCTATGACTTTACACATCAGAGAGGGAAACGTATTAAATAAACAGTTTGGGAACTTATTCTGTTGGCCAATATGAATAGAATATTCTCACCTTCACAGCCAGGTGTTCCTCCCAGTCGTTGGTCAGACTCTTGTAGAACTCTCCATACTCCTCGTTGGTGATGTCATCGGGGTTACGGGTCCACAGGGGCTTGGTCTTGTTCAGCTCCTCCTGGTCAATGTATTTCTCCTTGATCTTCTTCTTCTTCTTCTTGTCCCCACATGCGCTGTCGTGGTCATGGTGATCCTCCTCGTCCGAGCCTACGTCCTCGATCTCGGGTTTGTCATCCTCTCCCTTCTCTCCTTCTTCCCCATCCTTCTTCTCCTTCTCCTTCTCCTCCTCCTCCTCATCGTCACTCACTTCCTTGTCGCGCTCCTTCTCTACCTGAACAGAGAGAATCATGGGAATGTTAGGGGACACATTCATTGAGTTGATGTACTGTAGCAGACTTTATGTGGGTAGTTGGCTGAAATATTACATTCACTGTGCCTGTTTTTCATTCAATATAGAAATGCTAAAAGTGAAAGATATCAGCATCAATTTATCGTCCAGTCATTTACTTGTCCAATCCGAATCACTCAGTGGAGTTTCCACTATCTCATGCCTGCTAGTTCTTACAAAGAGTGTGATGGGGTATCCGATGAACTGGGAGTGCTTCTTCACGATCTCTTTGACCCGTTTCTCCTCACAGTATTCTGTCTGGTCATCCTTCAGGTACAGAATCACCTTGGTGCCACGACCAATAGACTCAGCTATAGTAGAGTGACACGGGAGTTTAGTGAGTGTTTAGAACAGACCACACCAGTAAAACAACAGTCTGTGTAACTGTAGGCCTACATATCTCTTCAGTTCACACAATTCATTTCATAACATGTAGGCCTAGCTCTGGTACAGTTAAGTGTAAAGTTATAATCTGTCCTTGCCTGACGTGTCGACTTTGACAGTGAAGGATCCGCCAGCGGAGGATTCCCAGATGTACTGCTCATCATCGTTGTGCTTGGTGATGACAGTCACCCTCTCAGCCACCAGGTAGGCAGAGTAGAAACCCACACCAAACTGCCCGATCATGGAGATGTCGGCTCCAGCCTGCAGGGCCTCCATGAAGGCCTTGGTGCCAGACTTGGCGATGGTTCCCAGGTTGTTGATCAGGTCGGCCTTGGTCATGCCGATGCCGGTGTCAACCAGGGTCAGGGTGCGTTCCTCCTTGTTGGGAATGACCTCGATCTTCAGGTCCTTGCCAGAGTCCATCTTGGACGGGTCTGTGAGGCTCTCATAGCGGATTTTGTCTAGAGCCTAGTTTAATGAAAATAAATAGGTCTAAATAAATCTGGCTTTTGACAACACACTGGCCTCAGCATTAGATTAACAAAACTCTTAATTATATGTAATGTATTCTGCAGGCTATGTCAATATTTAATGTAATAAAATATGAATACATCCTAATAAACTATCTATAGATATGTAATAAAATATGAATAGTGGTGTAATAAACAAGTAATTAAAGTAACATGCCTGTGTGTGTGTATTTTGTAAATCATCAAATAATACTAAACTACCAAGTAGTCTAAACGCCTGTGGTACCTGAAGTACTCACATCTGAGGAGTTGGAGATGAGCTCCCTAAGGAAGATCTCTTTGTTGGAGTAGAAAGTGTTGATGATTAGGGACATCAGCTGGGCGATCTCAGCCTGGAAGGCAAAGGTCTCTGCCTCTTCCTCCATCGGGGTGTCATGGGCTTCCGGCATCTGTGGAGACACAACACACACTGAATGAATATACTGTAAACACACTCTGTGGAGGAGACACAACACATGCTGAGCACAAACACACTGAGGAACGGAAACACATCACACCAGTTGAGCATAAACTAGCTCTCGAGAACCCAAGGGGGCCCAAGTTGGCTTACAGACGGTCCCTGTCTTGGGTTCTCAGCTGATGGTATGGAGAACAGCTGGTTCCATGTGAACTGCAATCCCAGAAGCTGTTTTAACATTTAGAATCCTTGAATCGTTTTTTGGAAACATTTGGAACTTAACTTTCATAACAGCAATAAATAATATTTCAAAAACAAAAGATACATCCTGGTTGCACCTGACAGAATTTTTGAAAACACAGCCCCCAGCTGAGGTACGAAACTTCCTCCCCAGTTATGCTCCATAGGAGACGTTTTGAAGCAAGAATTGGAGGGGAGGAAGTGTAGTCTCTGTTGGAGGCAGTGTTCTTGAAAATACAGCCAGGTGCAACTTTCCTAAACTGCGTACAGTAAGTGTATCTTTTGTATTTTAAAAATGATTTCCCTCACAAGGTTAACAATACCTTTTAACTAGCACTTACAGTACCAGTCAAAAGTTTGGACACACCTACTCATTTACTATTTTTTTACATGGTAGAATAATAGTGAAGACATCAAAACTATGAAATAACAAATATGGAATCATGTAGTAAAAAAGTGTAAAACTAATCAAAATATATTTTATATTTGAGATTCTTCAAATAGCCACCCGTTGCCTTGTTAACAGCTTTGCACACTCTTGGCAAATATATAAAATATATTTTGATTTGTTTAACACTTTTTTGCTTACTACATGATTCTATATGTGTTATTTCATAGTTTTGATGTCTTCACTATTATTATACAATGTAAAAAAATGTACAAATAAAGAAAAACCCTTGAATGAGTAGGTGTGTCCAAACTTTTGACTGGTAGGCTATATCCCACCTCGCCACACTAGCAAAGACAGTACAGTATGAATATAGGCAAAAACTGCTTCTCCAATAGAAATCCCCGATCACAGTTGGTGGCATTGTCATGGTGACTTTGGCTCGCTTAACTCATGCGCAGAAATACGTCATCGGGGCTTCAAATCAAAGGTACTCCTTCAATATAAAGTAGTTTTTGACGAAAATGAAACGTATCACTTTCACGAGATTGCTTGGAGTAATAACATGTTCAACTACTTAAAGACAGTGGTTCGAATCTACATTGTGCCTTTAGATTTCGAGATTATTAACAATTGAGGAAGAATTTTACACTTCTCTCATTGTCTTCGCAAACCTCGGCCTAGTCTGTTTCGCAAGCGTTCCTGGAAGTCTCGCGATGTTGCGCCACAGGGTTTCGAAACGAGCGTGCCATGATGTCGCGGAGAAATAGCATAAAGTTCAGCTCTCCGCAACTTTGGTCCCGCTCTGATCACGTCCCTCGCCCATGCTCGCATCGCCCCAACGGTCCTCTACCCACTTCGCTTCTCTTCCATTGGAAATGAATGGCTTTCCGTAGTTTCAACGCCCACATCGTCTTCAGTTAAGAGGCAATGTAAAGGGGGCGTCCAATAAGTTAATGTAATACAATGGAATTGGAGTCATGAATAAGGGTTAAGCGTAAACACATACTGAGAAGGAGACACTACACACACGCCCTGGCACGTCATTGTTTTCCGACACCTTGCATCACTCCTTTGACTGTTAGTGCAGCCGAAGCTGTGCTATCTGACTTAATGATACACACTGAGCAAACAGCCCCTTGCAACCATCAAAAAAATTAATATCTACTCCATCCCCAAATAAAACACTGTGTATCAGCATGTTAGTCACTGTATGGTTATGACAGTCCGCAAGCCTACTTCCGGTCAACGAGAGTCAGTGAGACTCACTACACTCTTAGAAAAAAGGGTTCCAAAAGGGTACTTCTGCTGTCCCCATAGGAGATCCCTTTTTGGTTCGAGGTAGAATCTAATCTAATTGTATTGGTCACATGCTTTGTAAACAACAGGTGTAGACTAACAGTGAAATGCTTACTTATGGGCCATTCCCAATGATGTAGAGCAAAAAATATAAATAGTAGGAAAAAGAATAGGAAAAAAATAACAAGGAATAAATACACAATGAGTAACAAAAACTTGCCTATATACACAGGAGCCCTACTTGGTTCCAGGTAGAACCCTTTTGGGTTCCAAGTAGAACCCTCTGTGGAAAGGGTTCCACCTGGAACCAAAAAGGGTTCTTCAAATGACTCTCCTATGAGGACAGTGAAAAACCATTTTAGTTCCTAGATAGCACTTTTTTTTCCTAAGAGTGTAGTAGGGATGTCACTGGCACAATACTAGTTTTCTCAAAATCATTAGACAATGCTAGAACTGACATTTGGGCAGTGAGTTTCAGTCTTAAAGCTATGACAAACAGGTGGTGTAACAGACTGTCCTCTCTGTTTATCACTGCTGAATTTACTTAATTACTGTAATCCACCCAGTGCAAACCAACAGCAGAGAAGCCACAGGTCCTTGCCATGTGGTGAGCTTACTGCTTTCATTTTTTAGGTAACTTATTTCAGAGAGGAAAGTATTCTCCAATAAACTTAAATAAATTCCTTGTAAGGAAATTGATAGGCATATCATAAATTGATCATTTTCTACTCTGGACAGGTGCACTAGAATAGAATCAAATGGAATCAAATATTCTACATTCCACATTGCTGATAGACTATGTAAGTACCAGCCATAATGATGATGCGCTTATACCGTTTTTAGAAGGACGGATATATTTAATTGATTTTCATTCAGTCATTATTCCATATCTCAGCGTAAACTGACCGAGTGCAACGGCCAAACATACTCCCCCTGCCGGTCGCGCGGCTAATAACATGATTCTAGAAACTACCAGCACCATCGATCATACGTTTCCATCCTATCTCAATCTCCTTCTCGCGACCGGGTACCATAACGAGTTTGAATGTGAATCTTTATGAATTTCCAATTTGAATAAATATTAGCCAAATCGTTATGGATAGTTGTCATGTCTACAGTGAAGTGACGTTATTAAAATCATTTTCTGAAATGGATTATCAAAGCATGTGTGGCAGTCAAGACCCAAATTGGGATGTATTGGCATAGGTTTTATAGGTCAACTTTAATAGAGAATGTGATAGCCTATTCTGAAATAGCGGACTAATTCTGAAATAACGTCGTTAGGCCTACACATTACAATGCAATTGTAATGTTTTGAGTGAATTATTCTGATGGTAAAATATATTTGAATATATTATGTTGATAGTCTGGACTTACACAGACTCTATTAATTGGATAGTGACACACACTCTCATCATCGTGTTGGAACATAAATTGTCTTTCATGTCTTACCTTGCTGTGGAAATATCCCTGTATTCTTCTTCAGAAGTTGGTCCCCAACCAAACGCAACCTAGCCAGCTATCGGAAAAGATGGGGAGAGGATAACTAGCTAGCTTTTATAGACGCTGAGAGTGTTCGAGAAATCAGCTTCCAGAACCGTCTGGAATCTTCCTAACGCTTCTACTGTGTGTATGATGAGTGTGTATACTGAGAGGAGTGATGGAATATCAATCAAACCCTACAGTTTCTCTGTCCACGCCCCTCTTTCATTTAACTCTATGGTGAAGGCGGGTTTATGGGCGTGGCGGTATCAAATCAGTACAGTGGGTACATACTGTACCTGGGATATTCGTCATCATTCATGACCCTCACAAGATTTCACGATTAAGCTAAACTTTTTTACCTCCAGTCTACTCTAGAAAGATCTGAAATACAGGGAGCCCTTATGGGGGTAAGGTGATTGCAAAAGTATGAATGAAGATGCAAAATAGATTGAATTATAAACATCCATCACAAGAATCCAGACTATTTGATAAAGGGAAAACATGTAAGAAGTGTTTCAAGATATTTTTTTATTATAAACCTTGTCGTTTTTCATAGAAAATAGCTCACAGAAATACAAAAAGACACAAGTCAAATCCCGGTTGACCTTTACAGTTGAATAAGGTTGAAAGCAGCAGATATACTATATGATTATGGTATTAATTAATTATGATTAATTAATTACAATCCTTTCCCCACGACTCGACAGTCATGTAAAATGTAAAGTATATTTGGGACACAATAAATTAACTTAAAAAAGAAAACGTTAAAAGGGGAAAAAATAATGTACTTCTGAAATATCTTTAGTCAACTTCCTCCATTCTTGATGTGTCATCATCTCCCTCCAAGACAGGCATGTCATCCTCACTGGGCTGGAGGATGTCCTCCACTGCTGAGTCATCATCATCGATGCCTGTAGAGGGGAAGAAATAGCCCACATTAGAAAAACATATTCACATCGTGTACAATCTGCTATTCAGACAGCCTGTTATGTGGGCAGCTTGTCTCTCCCTTTTCTGTTTCCCTTCCTCCTTGTTTTGTCCCCTCTTTTTCTGTTGTATCTGTATGTGTGTTTGTCCCCTTTATGTGGGTGTGTCTGGAGTGGATCAGGGGGCGTGCTCAGGATCTGCCTCTCCTGTGCAGCTGCGGGTTGTTTCCAGTGATTCCTGCCTACGCAGCTGCATCCTATTCTCTCATCAACCTGCACTACTTATTCCTGGGCATGGCTCTCCACCGGCGCCAGATCGTTGTTCTTACCAGAGCGGTAACTTGGCTCACCAGTAAAGTTATTTTGTCTTTGTCTTCAGCCTGGCTCTCCACTCTCCTTAACCTGTCGTTTGTTTTGTCTTTAGTTTCGGACATATCTCCCAACCTGCCTGCCTTCCTGCCTGTCGGTCTGCCTGCCTGCCTGCCTGCCTGCCTGCCTGCCTGCCTCAGCCTCTCCTTCCTCCGGAGCCGACTAGCCCACTCTGTTCCTTTACTTCAGTTGTTTTTGGACTAAGACAATTTTAACTTTGATTAAATATTTTTGTTTCTTCCACTCCCCTTTGTCGTGTTGTTTCTCTGAGTGCTGGGTTGAACCATAGCCTAACAGAACGATCTGGCCCTGGACCCAACAGAGAAACAGCACGGGGCAAACAAAGACAGCTTCCAACAAGCTATCCAGGCTCAAGGAACGTTGCTAGGACAGCATGACCAGTTGATTCGGACTCTTGTGGAAGATAATCATCAACTGCTGAACCAGGTGACTCAGTTAACTACACACGTCTCTAAATTGTCTGTTATCAGTTCTCCATCTCTCTCTGACCCCCAGTTTGATGCACCCCAAGTTGTTTCCTCGGACACTAGGCAGGCTTCGTTCCGTCGGGAACCCCCTGTCACGTCGCCTGAACCGTTCAATGGAGAATTGGACAAGTGCCGGGGATTTTTGCTTCAGTGTGACTTGATTTTTCGGCAGAGACCACTGTCGTTTTCTACTGATTTATCTAAGGTACATTATGTTCTGGGGCTGTTAAGAGGGAAAGCTCTGGTTTGGGCTGAGGCTGTGTGCTCAGATCAAACTTTGACTGGATTGACTTTTGCTGATTTCTCTGCTAAATTGAAGACTGTTTTTGACCATCCTGACCATGTGGGTAATTCCTCCAAGATACTTTTTAATTTGAGGCAGGGTTCTAACAGTGTGGCAGAGTACTCTATTGAGTTCTGGACGTTGGCAGCGGACTCCAAGTGGAACAATGTGGCACTTCAAGGAGCATTTCTAAACGGTTTGAATGAAGCCATTAAGGATGAACTGGCTGCTCGTGATGAGCCACATGATTTACATTCTCTCGTTTCCCTGTCCATCAAGCTAGACAATCGGTTGCGGGAGAGGCGTCGGGAGAGAGGCGATCGGCCACATCTAGGAGGACGAGTTCCCCAGCCTTCAACCACTCGAGTCTCGCCTCTCCGGAGTCGGCAGCTTCTTGTTCCTGATTCCATCCCGAGCACAGAGGAGGAACCTATGCAAGTGGGTCGAGCTCGACTACCTCCAGCAGAGCGGCAACGGCGCTCCCAGGCGGGTGAGTGCCTGTACTGTGGAGACGCCACACACATTCTGGCTACATGCCCTAAGCGGCCAAAAGACAAGGCTCGCTCGTAACGGTGGGTCTACTTGCGAGCCCAGAGTTAGATCCTGAACCCATCATTCCCCGATTACAAGTACCTGTAACCTTACGTTTCCAGAGTCATTCCCTGCCACTCTCAGCTCTCATAGACTCAGGTGCAGAAGATAACTTTATTAGCCACCAGTTCGTTACACAAGCTCGTATCCCCATGGAGCCACTACCTACCCCCATTCGGGTCACAGCCCTTGATGGGCGCCTCCTCGCGGAGATAACTCATCAAACCACCCCCGTTTCCCTAGTGATTTCTGGCAATCATTGTGAAAGCATTCAGCTAAGAGTTATGTCTGGCTCAGCTACCTCCCTAATCCTTGGCTTCCCCTGGTTGGCTCTTCACAACCCACAAATTGATTGGACACGTCACACCATTCTCAGTTGGAGCACTAACTGCCATTCCAGTGCCTGAGGTCAGCGGTTCCCCCACTAAGTGTAACCCAACTCCTCCCTCAGCTCCTCTTGATCTGTCATCTGTCCCCAAAGAATACCATGACTTAGCGGAGGTTTTCAGTAAGGACAAGGCTCTGTCTCTACCACCACATAGGCCTTATGATTGCCCTATTGAACTGCTTCCTGGTGCTCCCTTGCCCTCTAGTCGGTTATACAATCTGTCCCGACCGGAAAGAGAGGCAATGGAGCAGTACATTGGTGATTCTCTGGTCTCGGGCATAATCCGTCCCTCGTCGTCTCCTTTGGGTGCAGGTTTCTTTTTCGTGGAAAAGAAGGACAAGTCGTTACGCCCCTGTATCGATTTCAGGGGTTTAAACAACATAACTGTTAAAAACAAGTATCCCCTTCCACTCATCAACTCAGCTTTTGAACCTCTGCATGGCGCCACAGTGTTTTCCAAGCTCGACCTCAGGAATGCTTATCACCTTGTCCGAATCCGAAAGGGAGATGAGTGGAAAACCGCTTTCAACACTCCACTGGGACATTTTGAGTATTTGGTCATGCCCTTTGGGCTTTCAAATGCCCCTGCGGTTTTCCAAGCCATGGTGAACGATGTTCTTAGGGATTTTTGAACCGTTTTGTCTTTGTATACCTGGATGATATTCTTGTTTTTTCCAAGTCACCCGAGGAGCATGAGTCACACGTCCGTCAAGTCCTTCAACGGCTCTTGGAGAACAAGCTGTACGTCAAAGCAGAGAAGTGTGAGTTCCACAAACAGTCTACATCGTTCCTTGGATTCATAATTGAGAGCGGGCAGGTGAAGGCGGACCCCGAGAAGATCCGGGCAGTGACGGAATGGCCCACACCCACCACCCGTAAGCAACTTCAACGATTTTTGGGCTTTGCTAACTTCTACCGTAGATTCATTAAGGGTTTTAGTAGAGTGGTGGCACCCCTTACAAGACTCACATCTCCTAAAGTCCCTTTTCGGTGGTCCCCTGAGGCGGAGCAGGCGGTAGGGGTTTTGAAGGAACTGTTTTCCACCTCCCCCGTGTTGATACACCCCAATACCTCTCTGCAGTTTGTTGTGGAGGTGGACGCGTCGGGACTCAGGTGTGGGAGCAGTCCTCTCCCAGCGCTCCCCCACTGACCAAAAGCTTCACCCCTGTGCTTTTTTCTCCAAGAAATTGTCACCCACAGAACGGAATTACGACGTTGGAAACCGGGAACTGCTGGCGGTCAAGCTTGCACTGGAAGAATGGCGGCACTGGCTGGATGGAGCTGAACTGCCGTTTGTGGTCTGGACTGACCACAAAAACTTGGCTTACATCCAAGCCACTAAGAGACTCAACTCACGCCAAGCCAGATGGGCCCTGTTTTTTAGTAGGTTTAACTTTATTCTTACATACAGACCGGGGTCAAGAAATGTTAAACCAGATGCTTTGTCCCGCCAGTTTGCTGACCCTTCGGAGACCAGCGAGCCTGAGGCAGTCCTGCCTTCCTCATGCGTCGTGGCGGCTGTTCAGTGGGAGATCGAGTCTCTTGTGAAGACTGCACTTGCCACGGACCCGGGACCGGGTGATGGACCTCCCAACCTACTCTTTGTTCCCGAGACGGTCCGGTCTCAGGTGTTGCAGTGGATTCACACCTCCCGCTTTTGCTGGTCACCCTGGGATGAGACGCACGTTGACGCTGCTTAGGAGACATTTTTGGTGGCCTTCAATGGAAACTGACGTTCGGGCTTTTGTGGCAGCCTGTTCAACCTGTGCTCGGGGCAAAGCCTCCCATCAGTCCCCTTCGGGGCTGCTGCTACCCCTCCCAGTTCCCAGCCGTCCCTGGTCCCACATTGCCATGGATTTTGTCACCGGCCTACCCAAGTCTGAAGGTAATGATACTATACTTACCATTGTGGACAGATTCTCTAAATCTGTCCACTATATAGCATTACCAAAATTACCGTCTGCCAGTGAGACAGCGGACCTCCTAGTCCAACATGTATTCCGTCCCCATGGAATACCTGTGGACATCGTATCTGATAGAGGCCCACAGTTTACTTCCCGTGTTTGGAAGGTTTTCTGTTCTGCTTTGGGTGCTTCCGTTAGTCTGTCCTCAGGGTTTCATCCCCAGACCAACGGTCAAACAGAAAGAGCCAATCAAAACCTCGAAGCAACCCTTCGTTGTGTGGCTGCTCAACATCCATCATCCTGGGCCAAACATCTGCCCTGGATAGAGTACGCCCACAACTCCCTCACCGCCCTCTGCCACCGGTCTTTCACCCTTCGAGGTTACCATGGGTTATCAACCCCCTCTGTTTCCTGCTCAGGAGAAGGAATTGGCTGTTCCTTCGGTTCAGGAGAACCTCCGCCGCTGCCAGAGAGTGTGGAGCGACGCTCGGGAAGCATTGCTTCGGACCACCGACAGGAACAAGACAACAGCGGATAGGAGCAGGACTCCCGCACCTGTGTTTCATCCTGGTCAAGAGGTTTGGCTGTCATCTAAGAACGTACCTCTTCGTACCAAATCACGCAAGCTGTCTCCTCGGTACCTGGGTCCGTTTGTGGTGGAGTCCATCATTAACCCCGCTGCGGTTCGTTTGAAGTTGCCTTCAGCCATGAAGATACACCCTACTTTCCACGTCTCCCAACTGAAACCTGTGTCCTCCAGCCTTTGTGTCCGCCGGCTGATCCACCTCCACCTGTTCGCCTCATTGACGCACCATCCGGCCTACACCGTCAGTAGGCTCCTGGACTCTCGGAGGCGGGGTAGGGGTCTCCAATACCTAGTCGATTGGGAAGGTTATGGACCAGAGGAGAGGTCTTGGGTCCCTAAGCGTTTTGTGTTGGATCCTCAGCTGATCACGGACTTCCATCACGACAACCCTGACAGGCCTGGTGGGTCGCCAGGTGGCGACCATTGAGGGGGGGTACTGTTATGTGGGCAGCTTGTCTCTCCCTTTTCTGTTTCCCTTCCTCCTTGTTTTGTCCCCTCTTTTCTGTTGTATCTGTATGTGTGTTTGTCCCCTTTATGTGGGTGTGTCTGGAGTGGATCAGGGGCGTGCTCAGGATCTGCCTCTCCTGTGCAGCTGCGGGTTGTTTCCAGTGATTCCTGCCTACGCAGCTGCATCCTATTCTCTCATCAACCTGCACTACTTATTCCTGGGCATGGCTCTCCACCGGCGCCAGATCGTTGTTCTTACCAGAGCGGTAACTTGGCTCACCAGTAAAGTTATTTTGTCTTTGTCTTCAGCCTGGCTCTCCACTCTCCTTAACCTGTCGTTTGTTTTGTCTTTAGTTTCGGACATATCTCCCAACCTGCCTGCCTTCCTGCCTGTCGGTCTGCCTGCCTGCCTGCCTGCCTGCCTGCCTGCCTGCCTGCCTCAGCCTCTCCTTCCTCCGGAGCCGACTAGCCCACTCTGTTCCTTTACTTCAGTTGTTTTTGGACTAAGACAATTTTAACTTTGATTAAATATTTTTGTTTCTTCCACTCCCTTTGTCGTGTTGTTTCTCTGAGTGCTGGGTTGAACCATAGCCTAACACAGCCAAAGTATGGGAAAAGCAAAAGCCATATTCCTAACCATTGTGATACCATGATAGTTCTATAAGTTACTTGGTGTTTACAGACCTGTCCTGTAAATTGCTCTAGGAGGAGCCTTTAAACCCCATCAACCAAGACAACAGTTGAGGGCAAATAATGCATTAAGGCATGTAACTCACCCAGGCCAAGCTTAAGCATCCTGTAGATGCGGTTTGCATGGGTCTGAGGGTCGTCCAGTGTGAATCCAGAAGACATTAGAGCAGTCTCGAACAGCAAGATGACCAAGTCCTTTACGGCTTTGTCGTTCTTGTCAGCCTCAGCTTTCTCTCTCAAGGTCTCGACAATAGGGTGGGTTGGGTTGATCTCCAGGTGCTTCTTGGCTGTCATGTAGCCCATGGTGGAGTTGTCTCTGAGAGCTTGTGATTTCATGATCCTCTCCATGTTGGCCGTCCAGCCGTAGGTGCTGGTGACGATGCAGCAAGGGGAGGAGACCAGGCGGTTGGAGACTGAAACCTGTGATTAGTAGACATATTGACAGTTGTGTATAAAGTGGTATGTTATTAAAAGGCATAGACACATTGCAGAGGGATTGGGTTCAGGTAAATTGTACTTGTACCTTCTCAATCTTCTTGTCCAGGATGTCCTTCATGATCTTGCAGAGGTTCTCAAACTGAGACTTCTGCTCTTCCTGTCTCTTCTTCATGTCCTCATCCTCAGGCAGCTCCAGACCCTCCTTGGTCACGGAGACCAGGTTCTTGCCATCGTACTCCTTCAGCTGCTGGACGCAGTACTCATCAATGGGCTCAATCATGTAGATCACTTCCAGGCCGGCCTTGCGAAGGCGCTCCACAAAGGAAGAGTTGGCGACCTGTTCCTTGGTCTCACCTAGAAGAGGATACACAGTTATTAACAGTTAGATTACACTGGTTTTATGATGTTTTATTTGTCACATTGATTTAACAAAGGAAGAATAATGGAGAGTGAAAATGGAGAGCAGCTCACCAGTTATGTAGTAGATGTGTTTCTGGGTGTCCTTCATGCGGGAAACATACTCCTTCAGGGAGACCATTTCGTCAGCGGAGTTGGAGGTGTAGTAGCGCAGCATGTCTGACAGCTTCTTGCGGTTCTGAGCATCTTCATGGATTCCCAGCTAGACACAAAGATGGAAAATGTTCAAGCTAAAGGTCCTTCAAAAAGAGAAGGAGAAGTTCTGCGGGAAATTGGAAAATCCATTTCAAAGGGAGGAAGACCTTACCTTGATATTCTTGGAGAACTGCTCATAGAACTTCTTGTAGTTGTCCTTGTCTTCTGAGAGCTCGACGAAAAGATCCATACACTTCTTGACCAGGTTCTTGCGGATCACCTTGAGGATCTTGCTCTGCTGCAGCATCTCTCTGGAGATGTTCAGGGGGAGATCCTCAGAGTCCACCACACCCTTGATGAAGTCTGGAGATAAGACAGTGGCAATTGGTCAGACATCTTACTTACAGCTTTACTCAATGTCACGGTTGAGTGAGGTGCTGAGGACGTATCCACGAAAGGCTAAAGGTTCAAGGTACAGTACTCACTGAGATACTCTGGCATCAGCTCGTCACAGTTGTCCATGATGAAAACCCTGCGCACGTACAGCTTGATGTTGTTCTTCTTCTTCTTGTTCTCAAAGAGGTCGAAGGAAGCCCTCCTGGGCACAAAGAGCAGAGCGCGGAACTCCAGCTGGCCCTCTACTGAGAAGTGCTGTGGGAATAATTAGATAAACGTTGACTTATACAGTTATACTAATATATTATTTCATTGGTTGGATCAAGACAAACCCTTAAGGGTTGAGTTTTGATTTTCAGTTTGCCATCATAGTGACTCACCTTGATAGCCAGATGGTCCTCCCAGTCATTGGTCAGACTCTTGTAGAACTCTCCGTACTCCTCATTGGTGATGTCATCAGGGTTACGGGTCCAGATAGGCTTGGTCTTGTTCAGCTCCTCGGCGTCAATGTATTTCTCCTTGACCTTCTTCTTCCTCTTGTTCTTGGAGTCCTTGGTGTCCTCATCCTCATCAGAGCCGACATCCTCGATCTTGGGCTTGTCTTTGTCCTCAGCTGCAGCGTCTTTATCAGCCTCCTCGTCCTTTTCTCCCTCCTCAAGGTCCACCTCCTTCTCTCTAGACTTCTCCACCTGGACGAAAATGTTTGTTATTAAAAAGTTGTAGGATTTGTTCAGTATGGGGAGCAATGTTTGTGTCCACTTTTATCAACAGGTTACTTTCCTAGTTTATACAGTAGATTTCAGTCAATCTTTACATATTTTACAACATTGTTACAACCAAAGAAATATAAAGTTCTATTAGAACTTACAAAGAGTGTGATGGGATAGCCAATGAACTGGGAGTGCTTCTTCACAACCTCCTTGACGCGCTTCTCCTCACAGTATTCAAACTGGTCCTCCTTGAGGTGCAGGATCACTCTGGTGCCACGGCCAATGGACTCCCCTTCAGATCAGAAAAATCAGACTTAGTCATTGGATCTAAGCTTACTTCCTTTTGAATTACATTGTTGAAAAGAAGATTCAACTGATCCAGGAAGTAGGTTGATAGTGTTGTATTGGAGAAAAGTCAATGTAGCAGCATATTAATCAATACTGTTGAAGAGGCTTACCAGTGTCAACTTTGACAGTGAAAGAGCCACCAGCTGCAGACTCCCAGATGTACTGCTCATCATCATTGTGCTTGGTGATGACAGTCACCCTCTCAGACACCAGGTAGGCGGAGTAGAAACCCACACCGAACTGTCCGATCATGGAGATGTCGGCTCCAGCCTGCAGGGCCTCCATGAAGGCCTTGGTGCCAGACTTGGCGATGGTTCCCAGGTTGTTGATCAGGTCGGCCTTGGTCATGCCGATGCCGGTGTCAACCAGGGTCAGGGTACGTGTGCGCAGGTCAGGGGTGACCTCGATCTTCAGCTCCTTGCAGGAATCCAATTTGGTGGGGTCTGTCAAGCTCTCATATCTGATCTTGTCCAAAGCCTGTCAGATCATGGCAAAAAGAGGTCACAAGGGTAAAAAAAAGTGTAATGGTTGATACCTTGAGCTAATTTAACAACATGGTTAGCAGCTAACTCTGGGATATAGCTTTTTTACTATACTGGCTCACAGAGCAGTGTATAAGTGGCTGGTTACTAAGGTAAAATGTTACATGGGTCAATTCAGCATTATGATTAATCTACTCACATCTGAGGAGTTGGAGATGAGCTCCCTAAGGAAGATCTCTTTGTTGGAGTAGAAGGTGTTGATGATCAGGGACATCAGCTGGGCGATCTCAGCCTGGAAGGCAAAGGTCTCCACTTCCTCCTCCATGGTGTGGCCGGCTTTCTCTGGCATCTGGAAGGAGAAACAAAATAGCAAAGATTGTACTTCAGCCTGATGGAGACTTTGATGCCTCAACACTTAGATTTTCATTGTGCTTCTATTATCCTAACAATGATGAATATCCTTGTATTAAGGCTATTCATATTAAATGTTTTTGAAAAGCACATACGGCTTTTTGTTGTATTTTGCAAAAAGTCTTGCTTCAGCTAAATAAAAAAGAATACAACTTATAGTAGATAACTAATGGTCATTGTCTGAAATTTGGACTTTTTTTTACAGCTTTTAAAGCCAGAGACACCTGCTTTTTTATAGAAAGCCTCTAGTCTAGTCAGACCACATGGCAATGAGGCAATGAGGGATAGAAGTACTGAGGAATAGAGGCACCTGTTACAGCCCTCCATCAGAGGCTCCTGTTGCACAGGCCACATCTGTCAATCAAGGCCTCTGCCATTTGAAAAGCGGTTGGAGTTTCCAGACTTTTTCACACCCACTTGCTAACAGCTGCAGTCGTGCCATGTGATACCCTTTCTTTGAAATGGAGGATTAAGATGAAGCAAGACTTTTGGCTTGAATAGAGTAATGTAGAGTTGTATTAATAGAGCTTCTTTACCCTACACTACTTTGACGACAAACTAGGTCCAGGAGAGATACTTGTGTAGTGTAAAGAGACGGATCTATATTCAAATCTCTCTTTAAGAGATTTCTCCCACACTACCTCTGCAGGTAGTGTGCAAGACATCTACACAACATCCCTCTCTGAGTGGTACAGTGTAAAGACAATGGCTCTCACACACCACATGTCCCTGCAAGAATTACCTTAATACCAGTAAACAGCATTTTTGCTCTGTTAGCCAAATTGAAAATGAAAAGCTTTTAAAATATCCACACATTTGTGAATCATTGCATTAACAAAGTGTGCAATATGTACACTATGTGCAATATGGTTTAGATGAGAAGCTCCTGTATAGTTTGAATTGCTATCCTTATTTTATTTTATGTTTTTTACGGTATGTTAATAGCTGCAGTCACACTTTAAGCAGGAATGTGGATTTGGCTACACCACATCCAAGGCTAGTGTAAACAGAATAGTTTCAAATCTGGTGTTGAAGAGAGATAAATCTCACTAGACATATTTTACTAATGTAAATCCACCCATAGGGTGTCTTCAGCATTGCATTGTCCTCTCAAGTATAGGGTTTTGTATGTTATTCACTTTCAGCAAAAATATTATAGTTGCTCTTAAAAGTTCTGATTGTTTAAAAGCACTGATATACTGAGAAGTATTCATCAAATGCCATTAACACTCTTCCCCATGAAATATACTTTTTCCTAAAGCAGCTGCTTATCAATAAAAAATATCAAAGGCTTGATCATAAAACTAATTTTTCCAGTTCAATGAATGAATGAATCCATCCTTGTCCTTGGCTTCAAATTGACTGTATGAACCATTATCAGACACTTTCAGGTCTGATAATTGCATTATTTGATAATTTGTTATAGATAACTTGATTGTAATAATTATGTGTGCTGGCTGCCAGGCCTCTCTTCTTTCTCTTCAACTGCCATGTCTCTCACTCCTTCTAACCAGGGTCATATTCCATGCCATGTTCTCCTCTCTTGCCATACACTCACAAAGGGTTTTACCAGGTCCAGGGTAACTGTCTATTAAATTCTCCTCACTGATTTAATGTCATTTCAGATTAATACAGTACAATTCATCCCCATGATACATTATTCAATTTAGAGTACCAATATATTGTAGGCTGCTTGCTTCCTGCTGGTGTTTCACCTTTATAATATCAATGCATAATGTATTTCCAGAATATTGGCTGTTGATCTTCCTTGCACCCCTGAATTGCAAGTAGCTACTTATTTGTTTTGCCTTTCTCCCTGACACCCTCTCCCTCTTACCTTGAATAGATAAGAATGAGCGCCTATGCTTCACTTCTCGTTTGCTGATCGCTGTAGATTGAATCTCTGAGCGTTTCTTCTGCTCCTCTGCAGATTAATGTAGTATTTAAATATTTGTATTTCACTGCTCCTAATCCTCTATGGCTTCAGGTAAATGTCTTCTCACTTTCTGTATCTGAGGACCCCTTGGCCTACTCCATTCTTTTTATACAAGGGGCGGCTTTCTCAAAGCTCCCGTTCAGAAGCTTCCAGAAGGAATGTCCAGTCCCACCACAGTACAGGGTAAGAGAGAAGTTAAAGAAATGACCAGTAGGGTGGGTGTGATAGTGAAAGCTGTGAGGGGTCCGCACCATAAACCGCATGTGTCCTTATAGGGCAGTACAGTCACAAGGGGTGACTGCCACTCAGGGGCCCGAGGCGTACTGATAGTGTGTGTCAGGCCTAGCCCACCAGGCCCCACCATACACCCCCATTCCCTGTCAGCGATGTCACAGCTGTGCACAGCCTTTCCCACCACCTGCTCCCATTGAACCATCCGGACAGACACATGCAGGGCAGAAGGCCTCTGAAAAGATAACAGGCCGGCCACAAGTATTTTTTTGGGCCTGTGAGATTGGGAAATAATAGATGTGTTAAAGTAACGGTTCAGTTCTAGGCCACAGAAACTGTGATGAGATTGGCTAAAGAGTTTACTTCTACATTCTTTGATCCCGCCAATCCATAATACACATGTAGGCCTATAGAAAGACACTATTTTGTGTGGTTTTAATCCCAACAAGAGGGCATGTTTTGTGTCCTAATGGTGACACTACTGCTGATTTAGTTATAATGATGATATAAACATGATGTGCAATATGTTGATTTTGTGTGAGGAAAGAGTGTAACATGAGGAAGCTAACACATACAATACACATATTGATCATAAACAAGAGATGAGAAAATCTCTGTCAAATCATGAAACACATACAATTATGGAAAATACCAGAATTCTCAGGCATGGGTGTACTGCACAGTGCTTGACCGAAGACTGACCAGAGGATGGCACTATTAGCAACAGGCGAGTTATTAAAACGAATCTAGTTGTTTGGAGAAGTTACTGTATCTTCCCTGATGGATGGAAACATCGAGAGGAGACAGAATAATTAGATTTTGACTAGGGTCATGCTACAGGGAACGTTTGGACAGGACAAATAATGAACAATAAGGAATACATTTAATTGCTTGCAACTCTGATGATTGGACTGGATGCCTAGAGTATGCAATTTCAATGGTCATACATTTATGTAATTAATCCAATCAAATATTCATATTCGCAACATTAATATACATTTCATGTAAAGGGATCGTATCCAAATGGAAAGATGACTTCTTTTTTTACATTCTCGAGCGTGTTCAGCATGATATGATATTCCAAAGGTCCACCATGATTCAAGGACCCCCACAGAGACCGCATTCTCCACAATAAGAAATTACACATCCATGCAATTCCACAAGAGCGTTTAAACTAGATGAAAATATTACATGTATTTTGTCGAGGGTTTAGAAGTTAATTTCGTTTTATGAAATACCTCACTGCTTTCGCTAAACTGGAGCGTCACTTCTCACTTCTTTGATGCTTTTAGCGCATGGGTTCTAGAATCAACTGTCGAGCGCATGCTCTGTCGGTAAGATCCGGGTTTTGGACAGGATGAACTCCAATTTCCAAGATGGCGGCGGAGGGAGGAGGGAAGGAGATGAACGAAATTAAAACTCAATTCACCACTCGGGAAGGTGTCTATAAACTCCTCACTCACTCCGAATATAGCCGCCCTAACAGGGTGCCTTTCAATTCACAGGGCTCGAATCCGGTGAAAGTCTCCTTCGTGAACGTCAACGACCAGTCGGGCAACGGCGACAGAATCTGTTTCAATGTGGGCCGGGAACTGTATTTTTATATCTACAAAGGCGTAAGAAAGGTAAATAGCACTCATGTGACAATGCCTGTATTATCAAGAAGTGAATGTGCGTGTTCAAACGCATAGAAATTTGCTGTCCAGTTTAGTAGTTTCACTGACGTGCGCAGATAGCCAGACTAGGCCACTTAGCTATGGTGGCTAGCTAGCATCGCCACAGTTTGTTTTGCCCGCACCTTGTGGAGATGTGCTGGTTTACATGTCACCCACCCACCTAGCTAGCTAGCTAGCCAGTTAACCAGTTCAATTCTAGTGAAGGGCCTTCGTTCTGTTATGGTGGACTGTTTACGCATAGGCATGAGATTACTCTTGTGTGATGCCCATTTGCTCTATATGAATAAGCACGCTTTAACCTTGGAGTGTGGGTAAAGGCTCGTGCCCGTCTTCAGTTCTGACATGTTGATTGACATCTTCTGCAGTTTCAGAGTATGTTAAATTCGTCGTTGATATATTGTGTATTTTGAGGTTAGTGATAATTGACTACAGTGGTCTTTTTAGTGCTCTTGTTTTATTGATTCTGCACAGGTTTTTTGCAATCATAGAATATACGACCATTGTATAGCAAGCTAGTTATGTGCTATGCTGCTGGTCCTTCAAGGCCCCAAAGCCAGCGTTGTACTGTATTGTGAAAGTGTGTTTAGTTGGAATTGAGCGGTGTTTGTTGATTCGGGATGATGTCATGCAAGTGATCTGTCTGGTTCTGACAGTGGTGGTGATGCAATATTTGGGGATGTCACTGCATCGAGCTGTGTGCTTGTTTACCGTATCTAGTGACGACGATGATGATGATCATATGTCTGATTGTGTCCACACATTTCTAAACTTGTTCAAAACATAAAACAGGTTTAACCTAAAGACCATTATCAGACACCAGTAAATAATCTTGTGGCTGCTATAGGCTTTCTATTGTTATGATGAGGAAGATGTTGGACCACTTCCAGGACTTACTGTGTTGGTTTTAAACGTCCAATGCAGCCGTTTTTATCACAATATCAAATCATTTCTGGGTAACAATTAAGTACCTTACTGTGATTGTTTTCAATTAAAATGGTCAAAAAGAAACAAATAGCTTTTTGGTAAAAAGCTATTTCTCAAGCAAGAATTTAGCAGGACTGTCTGGGAGTAGTCTGAGTGAGGGACCTAATTGGATGAGCCTAATGAGAGGGATATGTAACCAGAAAACTAGTTGTTATTGGCAGAGAGGTTTGAAACTCTTTGTTATTGGTCTATTAACTTATACTGCCTGGTGATGTTGCCAGGCAGACCAAAACAATAATAAACGCCCCACATCGAGCATCACATTGGTTCCTGCATGAACGCCCCCCTTTGAGCACGCCATCTTCATCCTTGTGACACTAATGATATTCTGTATTTTCCCTGATTGGCCTTGCTATTAAAATGGGGGTTAAAGGGGAAATAAAATCTGCTGTGTACCGGAGTCTTCCTAGCTAGCACAGTGTTATTCGCTCCAACTTGCCGAACACCTGCCCTCGCCATCATTAACAGAACTAGCAGTGCCCGACAGGCAGGGGCGAAGGACACTGTCTACCATTGTCCTAGCTAGCCTCTTCTTCTTCTGTGGGGTTTATCGGCAGTTGGCATCCAACGTTATGGGGACATTACCGCCACCTACTGTACTTGAGCGCTCCCCCCGCTGTACTGAAATCCTAGTTTCAGGCGGTCTTTTCAAACAGTTCTTACACTAAAAGGGTATTATCATTTTCACAATTTCACAGTATTATTCCAACCTCATAGTGTGGAAATATACACTGAACAAAAATATAAACGCAACATGTAAAGTGTTGGTCCCATGTTTCATGAGATGAAATAAAGATCCCAGAAATGTTCCATACGCACAAAAAGCTTATTTTTCGGCACACATTTGTTTACATCCCGACTAGTGAGCATTTCTCATTTGCTAAGATAATCCTTCCACCTGACAGGTGTGGCATATGAAGAAGCTGATTAAATGGCATGATCATTACACAGGTGTACCTTGAGCTGGGGACAATAAAAGACCACTCTAAAATGTGCTGTTTTGTCACACAACACAATGCCACAGATGTCTCAAGATTTGAGGGAGTGTGAAAATGGCATGCTGACTGCAGGAAT
This sequence comes from Coregonus clupeaformis, assembly GCF_020615455.1. Taxonomy (NCBI): domain Eukaryota; kingdom Metazoa; phylum Chordata; class Actinopteri; order Salmoniformes; family Salmonidae; genus Coregonus; species Coregonus clupeaformis. Next base: position 25,649,471 of record NC_059227.1, on the reverse strand, counting down.
GTCCACCAGAGCAGTTGCCAAATAATTGAATGTTCATTTCGCTACCATAAAGCCGCCTCCAATGTCATTTTAGAGAATTTGGCAGTACGTCCAACCGGCCTCACAACGGCATACCATGTGTATGGCTTCGTGTGGGCGAGCGGTTTGCTGATGTCAACGCTGTGAACAAAGTGCCCCATGGTGGCGGTGGGATTATGGTATGGGCAGGCAGAAGCTACGGACAATGAACACAATTGCATTTTATCGATGGCAATTTGAATGCACAGCTATACCGTGACGAGATCCTGAGGCCCATTGTCGTGCCATTCATCCTTCGCCATCACGCCACCATTTTCAGTCAAATATCGCAAGGATCTCTACACAATTCCTGAAAGCTGAAAATGTCCCAAGTTCTTCCATGGCCTGCATACTCACCAAACATGTCACCCGTTAAGCATGTGTGGTATGCTCTGGATCGATGTGTACGACAGTGTGTTCCAGTTTCCGCCGATATCCAGCAACTTCGCACAGCCGCTGAAGAGTGGGACAACATTCCACATGCCACAATCAATAGCCTGACCAACTCGATGCAAAGGAGATGCCAGGGTAGTGGGTTCGATCCCCGAAACCACCCATACGTAAAAATGTATGCACACATGACTGTAAGTCGCTTTGGATAAAAGCGTCTGCTAAATGGCATATTATATTATATATTATATGTTTCGCGCTGCATGAAGCAAATGGTGGTCACACCAGATACTGGCTGGTTTTCTGATCCACGCCCATCTTTTTTATTTAAGGTATCTGTGACCAACAGATGCATATCTGTGTTCCCAGTCATGTGAAATCCATAGATTAGGGCATAATTAATTTATTTCAATTGACTGAGTTCCTTATGAACTGTAACTCAGTAAAATCTTTGAAATTGTTGCATGTTGAATTTATATTTTTGTTCAGTGTATATATAAAACACAGGAAAATCACGTTTTTGACTGCACTGCCAATTTAACATGGGGAACTTGTGCGCCACTTCTTGGATGGAGTAGATCTGTGTGGGAAATTGTAAGGTATTGTAAGACTTGTTGTCACCAAGTTTTGCAAGTGTTTCTGACTAAATAGATGGTCTAGTGACCTTGACACAATTTATACAACAGGTTTTGTGCCAGAGGGCCTGGATGTTGCTTTGTGGGCCTTTTTCCCCATCTGGAAAATAATTTAAGGGACAGACTGGTTTAATGCATTATAAAGGCCTACTTCTTCACTGAGTTCACTCCTGTCACCTAGTCATTTCCTGTAAACATTGCTCTCTCAGCACAGGTCAGTAAGATTGGCAAATCTGCCCTCCTGCATTCATCCCCAGGACTGGACTCAGCAGGTCTCTATGTAGTCCTTCCTGTAGTCAGTGAAGCATTCCAGAGGTTATACCACAAATCAGGATCAAGAAGTTAGCCAGCTAACTTGCATAAATATTCTGATAACTGTTTATTTTTGAGAAAGATAAGCTTGAAATGTGCATTGTCTAATTGATTAAACAAACTAAAACACATATCTAAGTTTAGCTTTTTTAATGAACAAGCAAATCAATAGTTATTTCTGCAGTCATATCAGAGTTAGCTGGCTAACTCATTGATCTTGTTTTGTAGAATACCCCTAGGTATAGGGCTGCAGAGCTACTGCCTGTTCAGAAAATCAAGCAAACAGCTGAGATCGCAGCTAGCCCAGTGGGTTGGTTTTGAGGGTGCTGTTTGGCTTCATTGGGTTGGTTTAAAGCAGAATACATATTTCTGTTTCGCTGTGACAAGTCATTTTATAGCAGGGAATAGGCCTACAGTCCCTCGCTCATTACCAAAGAGTTAGGACATAGTCTGTGTTAATCTCCTAATGAGTTTAATAGTGGCCTTGGATTATATTTTAGCAGTGTCTGTGTAGACATTTCTCAGTTAATGACAAGGAAGCAGAAGGCTAACCATCCTCTAGTCTATTTGGCTAAATTGATCTTTGTTGTCACTAGATAGTTTTCCATCCATTTGGAGCCGATTTTCATGCGAATATTCTAAAATCATAAAAACAATATGCGCATTTTCCCACCAGAGATGTTTCCATCCAATTGACTTGTTGTGGATAAAAGGCTGTGCATGATGACGTAGTGCACATAAAAAAACGTATGTGGTTAAATTCCCATTTACCGAATTTAAAAAAGTTTAATGGATTTCCATCTCATTTTCAACTCTACTGATGGTTTTTTCACAAAAAATGTTGCGTTTATATAGCGAATGTGCCCACTCTAGTCTAGCCAACCGCTCGGAGATACAGTGCGATATAGCCTAAGCCTACATTATTAAATTATTATGGACAAAAGAGTGAGATTCTTTTTATTTGTCAAACGCCAGCCAAGCATCGATTTATCATTACATTTTAGTCATTTAGCATACGCTCTTATCCAGAGCGACTTACAGTTAGTGAGTGCATACATTTTCATACTGCCCCCCCGTGGGAAACAAACCCACAACCCTGGCGTTGCAAGCGCCATGCTCTACCAACTGAGCTACAGGGGACTGGAATAAGACCCTTGATATTTATTGGAAAGGAGCATCAAGCTCATCACCGTGCATTTACACCACCATGTGAAGTTCATCATAACTTATTTCATCTGTAGCGTATTAAACTGCATCCATTCCCAAGTCGTAGTGGGAGGACCACACAACACATTGCATGACTCCAAGTTTACTTCGATATGATGGTTATTATATCAATATTTGCCCTTAAAGGCATTTCTACCACCATTTCTCGCATTTGTATTTTTACACAAAGATCCCACATTTGGAAAGTTTACAGACAAAGTTGCTGTTTCCATCAGGCCTGTCGTGACATTTTCATTTATCCAACATGTACTTTACTCGCATAAAAAGGTTGGATGGAAACTAGGGATGTGACAAATATTAAACAATTCTTAACGTTTAAGCTGCAATTTTTTTCCAGTTTCCGTTAAAATAATAAGAACATTTCCTAACATTCCACACTAATTCACAATGCACCTGCGCTGCTGCCAGCAACGGGTTGGGTCTCACGGTGTGTCCCTTTTTAGATGTACCTGGACTACCATTACTGTACCTCAATTCCACCTCGCAAAGTTAGCATTTCCTTCTCATTTAACTTCTGAAAGTATTGCCAAACAGGAGTTCGCTGCTGTCGCTTGCCTTTCTCTACCATTTGTCCAACTGTTAACGATGATAACGTAGCGGTAGAGAGTCGACTCCAAAAGAATTGATTCCTCTAATCATTGCACGTCGACTCCCATTTCTGAGTGTCAGGATTCGATTCCGCTATGAATGGACGCTTAAGATTCAGTATTTTTGGAAAGGAGGAGTCTGATTACTTGCCGTACTTCCGAGAACACAAACACTCACAATTTTCATAGCGAGCAATGAGGGACTGAGCGCGAGGGGAGGGGCACAGTATAGGCAGGTCGGCCACCAGGCAGGCAGACAGAACTGTGCACTAGGCCTTTCAGCAATCGAAAGCTGTATCTCTTGGCTCGCAATGTCTCACAATTTCAGTAAAGCAGGGCCTATCAATTAATAGGCTATGATATTCTACACGCAACATACCGAAGACTGAACACACACTTGCGTCATTAGCGAAGAGAAAGAGCAAGGGTGTAATCATTAGTCCAAACCAGTGGTCACCAACCGTTCGATCGCGATCTACTGGTCAATCTCCAAGGCATTCCTAGTCGATCGCCAAACATTTCTATAAAAATAAAAAAATCTATGTTTGCGGTAGGTGCACTTGATTCAACAAGTGTTTCCATTTTGAGCTATTTAATGTGTCTGAATGTACAAACTCCTCCTACCCGACAGGCCGGGAGAGCAAATCAAGTGTCCCTATTCGCCTTATTCTGGAACGTCAGTGATCGCGGCGAGTTAGTTGCAATTGTGTTTCTATCTCCGGCAACATTCGCGCAATGCTAGAGCATGAATAAATGGTACATTTAGTTGAGCGCATGATAGTTTTACACTGACAGAACCGCACAAAATCCTAAAATCGATCAACATGACAAGCGTTATATGTTCAGTACGAGGCTGTCACAATAATTGGATGAAGAGGAGGCAGTTTTTACAACAGCAATGTTTTGAACACCAACCTCTACGTCGATCTGAATGTACCCGTGGAGCCCCATACGACCTGCTTCCACCTCCTATAGACGCAGAGTCTTTGCGGCTCTGGCTCAAAGCGTTGAACCTAAAGAAACCACCAAAACGTCCCTTTGTGTGCTCCTACCACTTTGACAAGAAGCCTACAGTGGAGCATCCTTACCCAGAAAAATGGCTTGGCTACGATGCTCCACTCGTGAAGAAGCATTGGGTGTTAGTCAGGCAGTCTTCAGTGACCGGTAAGCTAAACGCTTGAGCAGTTTGCCTGCTCTCACTTTGTGTCACCCGCTTGCTCTTGTATCTAAGCACAATCTCATAATATCACCATTTATTTCCTCTACAGCTCAATAATTTTTTTCCATTTGATATATACGTAATTATTATGATTATTAAATATGACTAGGAGCGTCCATGCAGTATGGTGTTTGTTATACATTTTCCATTGACTTGTTTAACAAGCCATACTGATTTCTTAACAGATGACACAACAGGCTCAAGTGTTCACCAAATTGAAAATGGGGATTGACCAACACAGAAGGAATGGATATGCCTTCAGAGAAGAATGCCCAAACCCAATGGGAAGACCCATATCTAAGTGATCACAACTACAGCCAAGTGATCGTGTAAAGCCCACTACCTGTGAGGCAGGGACACAGTGCCCAGCAGAACCTCTCTACAAAACCCTGCTGAGGAACGAAGCACTCTGTACACTGCATACAGGCTTGCCTGTTGCTGCCTTTTCTACCCTGGCGGAACATCTTCTACCCCTCTACAAAGACAGCTTTCAGTTAGACCTGACAGACCAACTCCTGATGACACTGATGAAGCTGAAGCTCAACTTGCTGCAGCAGTACGTAGCAGAAAGGTTTAGTGATTCCCAGAGTATTGTCAGTCGAGTGATTAGTTATTGGATTGACATCAACCTCTCATCTAAAATGGACAAAATACTTTGAATCTGTGCTGCCCTGTGTAACCTGCTTGGTGATATCATTCATGAAGATGCTGAATGAACTGACCAGTCAAATGCCATTCACAGGGTAGATTTCCCAATATGAATTAAAGTTGTGTCAAAAGTTAGGTTAAATAAATTTCAATTAATTCTATAACAACTCTACTTAATTATTTGTTTTACATACTCATTAATATGAATAAAAAACAAAGCCATAAAAACAATTTCCACAATACTGTGACTGTTGATGCATTAAGTCAGGATTTTTAATTGAAAAACAATTTGTTAATAGTAACTGCAAACAGGAGGACATCTGACTGCAGTGAGGGAAGAAAGTATTTGATCCTATTTACATTTTAGTCATTTAGCAGACGCTCTTATCCAGAGCGACTTACCCCTGCTGATTTTGTACGTTTGCCCACTGACAAAGACATGATCAGTCTATATTTTTTATGGTAGGTTTATTTGAACAGTGAGAGTTAGAATAACAACAAAAAAATCCAGAAAAACGCATGTAAAAAAAATTATAAATTGATTTGACCTAGTACTTGGTGGCAAAACCCTTGTTGGCAATCAGAGGTCAGACGTTTCTTGTAGTTGGCCACCAGGTTTGCACACATCTCAGGAGGGATTTTGTTCCACTCCTCTTTGCAGATCTTCTCCAAGTCATTAAGGTTTCGAGGCTGACGTTTGGCAATTCGAACCATCAGCTCCTTCCACAGATTTTCTATGGGATTAAGGTCTGGAGACTGGCTAGGCCACTCCAGGACCTTAATGTGCTTCTTCTTGAGCCAGTCCTTTGTTGCCTTGGCCGTGTGTTTTGGGTCATTGTCATGCTGGAATACCCATCCACGACCCATTTTCAATGCCCTGGCTGAGGGAAGGAGGTTCTCACCCAAGATTTGACGGTACATGGCCCCGCCCATCGTCCCTTTGATGCAGTGAAGTTGTCCTGTCCCCTTAGCTGAAAAACACCCCCAAAGCATAATGTTTCCACCTCCATGTTTGACGGTGGGGATGGTGTTCTTGGGGTCATAGGCACCATTCCTCCTCCTCCAAACACGGCGAGTTGAGTTGATGCCAAAGAGCTCGATTTTGGTCTCATCTGACCACAACACTTTCACCCAGTTTCACTCCTCTGAATCATTCAGATGTTCATTGGCAAACTTCAGACGACCCTGTATATGTGCTTTCTTGAGCAGGGGGACCTTGCGGGCACTGCAGGATTTCAGTCCTTCACGGCGTAGTGTGTTTTACCAGTTGTTTACTTGGTGACTATGGTCCCAGCTGCCTTGAGATCATTGACAAGATCCTCCCGTGTAGTTCTGGGCTGATTCCTCACCGTTCTCATGATCATTACAACTCCATGAGGTGAGATCTTGCATGTAGCCCCAGGCCGAGGGAGATTGACAGGTCTTTTGTGTTTCTTCCATTTGCAAATAATCGCACCAACTGTTGTCACCTTCTCACCAAGCTGCTAGGCGATGGTCTTGTAGCCCAGTCCAGCCTTGTGTAGGTCTACAATATTGTCCCTGACATCCTTGGAGAGCTCTTTGGTCTTGGCCATGGTGGAGAGTTTGGAATCTGATTGATTGATTGCTTCTGTGGACAGGTGTCTTTTATAGATGTAACAAGCTCAGATTATGAGCACTCCCTTTAAGAGTGTGCTCCTAATCTCAGCTCGTTTCCTGTATAAAAGACACCTGGGAGCCAGAAATCTTTCTGATTGAGAGGGGGTCAAATACTTATTTCCCTCATTAAAATGCAAATCAATTTATAACATTTTTGACATGCGTTTTCTGGATTTTTTTGTTGTTATTCTGTCTCACTGTTCAAATAAACCTACCATTAAAATTATAGACTGATCATTTCTTTGACAGTGGGCAAACGTACAAAATCAGCAGGGGATCAAATACTTTTTCCCCCTCACTGTATAGAGCAGACTCCCCACAAACAGATTCAGGTGTCTCAGGCTCCTATTCAATTCCTCCTGTGAGTGGAATGCAAGGGTGGACATTCTGGACGCTTTTCTGCATATTGGTCACTGGCCGTATGGTGTGTGAAGTCAATGCTGTTTAACCGCTTTGGCTCAAGGTTCCTCCGAGTCCCTGCATTCCATTGTCGCTGCTCATCAATGCAGGCTATGCCAGTTAGCCCACTGGACACTGTTCTGCACCTGTGATAGAATGTTTGTTACAAAAAAAGACATTCAGAGAAAATCCCATTATTAACAATTGTGTGACTGAGGACTATGTGATCAATTTAATCAAAACACATGCAAGTTTCATCAAACTTACCTTGTTCCCAATGAGACGAGACCACTTATACTTACCGTACTTTAGGCATTACCCCCAACCACAAGGATATTTTACAAACCTTATTCACCCAGAAAAACAGTAACACTAAAGAAATACATGTGATGCTGACATGTAAAAAATTAAATTAAATAAAAATGTATGCACTCACTAACTGTAAGTCGCTCTGGATAAGAGCGTCTGCTAAATTACTTAAATGTAAAATGTTATACCCTACTCACCTGGACTCCATAAACCTACCTTGCTTCACCAACATGAGATTTGACAGGATACTTACAGATTCCCCACATTAATACAGCAGTTTTGTTGATTCACAAATACATGTTAACATATCCAATAAATCGTGACATTCTCAATTCAGCTTTCATCCAACAAAACGTTGCTATTTTATCGTTGCTATTTTATCATTCTGTGTCTAGATAAGGCAGTATTGCAAACTTTCATCTATAAAAGGAACGAAGAATATAGGCTATAAACATAAATTACAAGACCAAGTAATGCGGAGGTTGATCATAGATATAATCTGAGAACTTTTATCATAACGTTAGCCTATGGATTATAGTAACTGTCACCACAACACATGTAGGCTGCCTGTATGCTGTAATCGCTTATGTTAAGTAACGCTAGACATAGAAATGCAAGTGACTTTGCTTATTAGCCTACCTTCCACAAAGTTGAGGAGGCATGACTTTCCAAGGCCAGCGATGCAAGCGCATCCAGCCGTCTCTACTGATCCATTGTTGGATACAAGTACCCAAGCAGAGTGGTAAGAGCTGCTTGATTGGCTGGGCTGAACATCAGCCTTCAAAAATACTGATCCTTTTCCCTCCTCCTGGTGAAGAATAACTCGGCCCACCTTACCACTGTGGAGGTACTGATAGGCCTCTGTACTCTTGTAACTTTTCATAGTGGACCCATCCACTCCCAAGGAGAGCACGAAGTAATTAAAAATGTCCCCATTCGTAATTTCAGGCCATTTTATATGGGGTATGGTGGTACCATCCGACCTCCGAAGAGCCATTTGTTTGTGTTCCCAAATATGAGGCAAGTTTTTGTTTATTTGTAAAGATATGTTAATGATGCGCGTTTTTTAATTATTAGCTGCTCTGAGGTAATTCACTAGCGTTGACGGAAGTTGTGAAATGAAAACACAAACACAATGCCGTTCGAATGGAATTGGATCAAGTGGGCGGGGCTACATAAGGCGAATAGGCCTACTGCTGGCCAATCAGATCACCATGTCTGCGGCATCCACGAGCCCCATAGCGAGGTTGATACTGACATTTCTAAACTTTTACAACCATGACTAGAGAGAGACTGTCAACGAATACAGCAAAGAACTGCAGTTTTTATGACTGAGTTCATGTTTGAAGTTGTTTTTTTCCAGCGCTGTCAACACTTTATTCAACACTTATGAGCCAGAAAATGCTCATCTCCCTATCCACTCCCGCTACAAAGTGTATCGATAGGCTTATGTTATTAGCGGCTTGTCTTTTTAATATCGAGGAATATTTAATGTTCTCTGGTCATAGGAGTAAGAACATGAATTCATGCATGAGGCAGAAATAATAAAGTGTGGTGGAAGACGGTGTCCCCTTTTTGGTCAGTCTCAGTGGAGGGAAGGAGAGCTGAGTGACGGTGAGAGGCAGACAATCAGATGCAGGCACCATCATTCCAGTAAAATAAAAACGAATTATTTCAATTTATGCTCACTCAGCTGTGCCTCACAAGTAATACAACACATTATATATTACCAGTGTATTCGTATACCTCAAGTTTTGAAATATAATTTTTAAATGGTCTGAGAAGAACAACACTGGCAGGGAAATTCATGCATAGCCAATATGCAATGATAATGTATTGGGACTATCGCTTACTGCACAAACCTCGTTGCTACAGAACTGTTTTTAATAGGTTAGTAACGGTGCAATATGCAGAAATCGCTCCGCCATTTCCTGGTTGCAAAAATTCTAATAGTTCGCCCAATTTCAGTTTGTGACAAAACAAGCAATGTGTAGAGAATCATTGTACCATCTAAACCCCTGTGAAATATTGTTTCAATAAACAGCGTTTTTAAACTGGTGCACAAAACCGAAAGTAAAAGACGCAAAAAACAAATGTAAGAACTGGAAGCATGGAAGTAGTGCACATAGAACATATTTACCGCTTCTTAGACTTGCTTTTAATGAGAATGACAGATCTATAGCTCACTTTTCTATGTGAATTTGGTCGGGTCGCTCAAAAACGTACATATTGCTGCTTTAATGTTGCATAGGCTTACGGAAAAAAAAGCTGTAGATCTCGGCCTGCATTTTGACTCAAAGTGATCACGGCTCACAAAAAGTTGGTGTCCACTGGTCCAAATAGTTGCAACACTTTTTGCAACTAAAATTAGAATTTCTATTGGACAAATGCAGGTAGGTTGCTCCCTGTTTGCTTCCGTTTAAGAAACGGTTTGCAACAGAATCGGCATAATGAATACGCCCCAGGCGAGCCAGTGCGAGGGAGAGAGGGCAGGCAGAAAAAGCTGTGACGCGCATATGTCTTGGTAATCTGTCAAGCATGCCTCGCAAATTCATCAAAGTAGCCTAAAGTTCTATTTAAATTACACAACTTTCCCCAGGCCTTTATAGCCTGTCATCTAGTTAGGCTATAACACGGAAAATCTAGTTTTGTGATAACTGCACTGCTATTAAAATTTTGTGGGACAAAAAAAACTACATTTTTCTTAACGTTAAGGATCCCAATTTCGTTTCAACGTTTTTAACTTTAAAACGTTCACACCCCTAATCGAACCTGGTTATTGACATTAATTTTCAGTCACTCACTCACTGTCCTCACTCGTGCTGGAGCTCGGAGTTAGCAGGTCTGACAGAGCATTTATGTGCTCCCTGTTGTGGCTCTTGGTGTGTGTGTGTATGATTGCATTTGTCATGGTGTCTTTCATCTGAGGTTACACAGATCAGCAAGATATGTTCCTGAGACATAGGCTAGGCCTAATCAATTACCTGTCTTTTGTGTGTTTTGAATGAGTTTCACATGAAATGAGTAAAAGTTGAAGTACCATGGAGAGAATAGGCCTATGGTTATTGGTTTGGCATATCGAAGTGTGCTGGCCCTGCTCCGACAGATCTGTCAACAGTCTTATGACATAGCCTTATAATCTCCCTCACTGCCTCCAATGGTTCTCCACTCAGTTGCACCACCAGGGTCTCACAGACTGACTTGTACAGTATCATCCCTTGGGCCAGGAGTCTTTCTGGATTTCCTCAGAAAAACTTTAGGTAAAACTATGGCCAGGAGTTTTCCTTGTCAGTTCACGTGGACAGGAAAAACTTTTGGCCCTAATCATCCCCAATAAAACTACTTATTATCTTACCAGTGATAACCTAGCCTATAGTTTCGGGGAGCCTCAAATCCAACTGCAGTGTCCTGCTGAACCACACACTGCCTAGTACCGACCAGCTGTCCACAAACCCAGTGCTCTTAGATGTTTTACATCTATGAATTTGACAACAGCTGTTAAATTACCAAATGACCCCTCTTATAGTGTTTATACAGCAGCATCTCTCTGGTTAGAGTCAAGTTGTCACCCCAGAGGCCTGTCTCTGCCCTAGCCACCTGTTAGTAGACATTGGCACTGCAGCTCTCTTTCGCTCTTTTTCTCTCTGCCTCTCTCTCTGTACCTCTATCAATCTCTCTCTGTTTCTGCCTCTCTCTCTCTCTCTCTCTCTCTCTCTCTCTCGGGGCTAATGATTGGTCGGGCATCAGATAGGCAGCAGGACCAGCGTCTTGTGCCTCTGGAGGTAGCCTAATAATGCTTTTACAGACGTGATACCTCTAATGCCCTTGATATGATAGTCATTGGGCAAGTTTGACAGAATGTTGCTACTTGCTAGGTTATGATTTTTTTGAACGATTTGTGTGTGTGAGGGATGGTGGATCTGACTATGCATCCACATACCAGTATGTATTTTAAAATAAGGTCTCTAACGATATGTTGATACAGTGCTAAAGAAAATAAAAAACAATAGACAAATTGGAATACTTTCCAAAAAAAGTATGCTTTTATCACGCTATACCACAATAAACAGAAGTTCAAATGCAGAGACCATTGAGTGCTTTTGACCAAGAAGTGATAGGTTGGCGCGAAGTCTCCGATGCGCTCTATCAGCACCATGGACAGTTGGATTAGTTGAGTTTTCCTCGGGTGTAGCATGCTTCTTCTGTGCTGACTGAAATAATTTGTCAAAGTGGAAAATGAGTTCTCGCATGAAGCTGTGGATGCCCCAAAAGTCAATCCATGTGCAGTAAGCACGGTCGGCATAGCAGAGAGAGGCCCAGAGATTCGTTGCACGATATCAAGTGGGTCCATTTGTCCTCATTGGAGCCGGAGCAGGCGATTTCAGTCTGCAAAAACTGGCAAGTGACACTAACCTGAGCTTCCACCAAATCTGTTTTGCTTAGATCCAGCAGTGGTTTCACCTTTTTCACATCTGGAAAGTCATGGCTCTCTGGGTCAAGGGCACACAGGGCCTCCACCAGTTGGCTGTTGCGTTGGCTGAATCGTTTGGACATTTCACCAATGAACGCATCCAAGAACAGTCTTTTACACTCAGTCTCTTCTCTGTCCTAGTGGCCTATTGTACTGTCCACCACATATTGCTGGAGATTTGTACTTACATAACGTTGTCGTTTGCTTGGAGCTGGTGGTGAATCGGCACTGAACTGTGCCCAAATGGCTTCGAACTCTGTCACACCTCAGCTTCTCAACACACTCCAACGCACTGCGGACCAGTTTGACTCCAGTGTACAGATCCATTGCTTTTGCATGGAGTAATTTGTTTGGAGGATCGAGAAGACTGATTCTGTGAACATTGTGGCTGTAAACTTAAAGCCAGGGTCTGTCACCGCCTTCAGCAGCCATGTAGCCTCGAGTCTTACTTCTGTGTTGTACAAACACGGGCATTCAATGTCAGAGAGGAACTTCACAATGCTGTCACAACTTTTAACAACCACTGACACAGTTGCCATGTGTCCCCTTCTCCTTTGGCTTTGTTTGAGTACTTTAGCGAAGCCAATTTCTGATATCCATCGTGGCAGATTAGCTGGTTCGAGCTAGCTAAATAGGCTAAGGCTAATAACACTAACTAAACTCTGTAGTGGTGGGGCATGAGGGAGAGTTGAGAGAAGCAGCTTCAACTGTGAACTTGACTCCCGCCCTTATAAATCTAAATCAAATATTACAGGTGGAGGCGTGTCATGTTATTCTCTTAGCCTACCATAGGTGAAGTGTGTTTCCACGCTTTTTATGGAAACCCAAAGGAGTCATACCTAACCAACCCCAGTGGCTTTCCATAGTCCCCCTATATACACTGTGGCACGCTCTGTCCATTGTGCTGACACAGCGCAGCGGAGATACAGATTTTGCGCCAACCTGTCACTCAATCATTCTATTTTTATATTGGGATATAAAACTTAAAACTGAGGGGGCACAAGTTTCAACAAAGAGGGCTAAGCCCCCTTTTGCCCCCTCGTGGATCCGGGCCCGCATATATACTGATTGTTTCAAGCAAAACTACCAAAACTATTGGTGATGGTGAACCTGAACAATCAAATAAAATCTAATGTTAGCCCCGATCCGCATGTAGCCTACATATAGTCAGATGAGTTGTCCCCGGTGGTAGCTTAGGCTATTTTTATTCTGGTAAAACACAATTTAACACACATTTGATAAAAATAACCTATCAAATTACTTGGTTGTCATTTGACTAATAAAGCCTAATGTTGCCCAAGCCATTTTACAAACATTGTAATGCTGAAGGTGACGAGCAGATGTGCCAGATCAGGAAAAGGCCTACCTCTCATTGGTCAGCTCTCGGCACAGCGCAGTTTGACTAGGCTACTGATATTGCCTGGGGTTGTTCGACATGCAAAATGACTTGTAGATCAATGACTGTCAACGTAATTACATGCTTAGCTCGACACTGAAAGAGCGGACGCAGTTGTCATAAAAGATGAGAGGTATTTTCGCAAGGTAGAAAGTAATTTGAGCAAAATTTTTAGTGAACCGGGGATTCGTAATGTTTAAATGGATTTTCTATCCGATGCATGCTTTTAAAATAATTTTCTGACCGATGCATGTTACATTTGGATCATTTGGGTCCAGCAGACCAGGCCGTTGCACTCGTATCTTAAACATTTGAACTGGGGACGATGCTTATCGATGGTGAATCGTTGCATCTCTACTAATATTGTTGCTATAGGGCAATTCCACGGTAAGGGAATTGTGCTGAGACTCAGATTTTTCACTTAAAATGTATGCCAAACAAAAAACATTTATTTCAAATTTTCTAGTAAACCATACAACTATGCTTTTAACAATTTACACAAAATACTGGAAGAACTGTGCAGATGCTAAGTTTGGTAACATCTCCCTCAGTTTATGTGTCCTGGACAAACCAATAACCATAGGCCGATTTATATCCATGGTACTTTCCAAGAACTCTGTTAACTATCTGCTCTGAATTAAGATTCAACGATGTCTGCAGAAAGAATGGGGTGTCAGCTATGTCATGACACGTCTTTTGGTTATTGAACTACAGTAAGTGAAGTGGATTTAAACCCGGTAACGGAATTTCATCATAGGTCCCTGATCTGTACTATACAGAAATGCATAATTATGGATATGAATTTCACTCTCCATGGTGATGTATCCTAAATAGGTACACAAAGGTAGAACTATGCAATATCCTCCTTTGCATGTTTGGGTATTATTCTACACTATTATTTTAATGAGCTCTGCCCCCAAACTACCAAATTTGATTGCTCCAGACCGCACCAAATCTGCACCAATCATAGACGTCTATGTTTCACAAGTTTGGACATCAAAGTACAGCACCGTAGAGTACAGTAGAGTGGAGTACAATACAGTACATTATAGTGTACTCAACTCTGACAATACTCTACTTTTCTTTACTGTGCTGTCCAAACTTGTGAACTCAACTGTGGTTTGTGGCTACTATGATTTCCCATTGTAGCCAATTCAATTGCAGAAATTCTCGTACCGATTTGTTTAGAAAATTCCATTACTGTAATTTTTGAATAATTAATAAACACATTTGCTATCCGTAAAAACACGAACTAATTAATAGGTCTACCTTTACTTGTTACTTCTGTGAACTTTCATTATTCTCCCTCATGAGGGAGAGCGATTTGAAAATATCTTAAAGATATGTGGGTTTTTGGTAACAGAATTAAGGCACAAGGCAATGTTTCTTAAACTTACAGAATGCTGAACATTGTTATGTATTTCCTTTTTAGGACTTTTTCTGGTAGATGTTTTCTAAAACCCCTTTTCCATCTGTTTGACCAGAAATTAAAGCCTTTGCTTATTCCAAGTTTGTAGGATGGAAAATGGTTGAACAATTTATATATGCCTTAATTCCTCAACATTATAGACTCTTAGCTTTCATTTGACACCCAATTTGACATTCTCCTATGAACTTCACGTTGGTGCTCATGGGTCCTTTTACATGGAAATGATACCATTTCTCATTAGGTCAGTGCATTATCTGCAGGTCTTATATAGACAGGAGGAATGGCCTTAGAAAATAACTGAGGTGTATGTTCAAGATAATTGCTGTGCCTGTCTGAGTCGGACTTTGTGTCCTGTGTTTCTCCACATCTTTCCAGGCGGCTGACCTGAGCAAGCCCATAGACAAGAGGATATACAAAGGAACGCAGCCCACGTGTCATGACTTCAACCCCCTCACAGCCACAGCGGAGAGCGTCTCCCTGCTGGTGGGCTTCTCGGCTGGCCAGGTGCAGCTCATCGACCCAATCAAGAAGGAGACCAGCAAGCTCTTCAATGAGGAGGTAGGTTTAGCAGAGTTGACTTTAGCCAGGCTGGCTAAGATGGGTGTCCTGTGGTTGAATATCAATGTATGTTGTTGACTGCCTACTGGGAGGAAACTGTTTTCTAATGCAAAATGAGAGTAAAGGTTCCGTTCCAATATCCAATGTATTAGGCATCCATTTAAGTGTTATGCTAGTGTTGATATGTTGTTTGAATTCATGTCTGACAACACTGAGTTATTTGTCTCTCCCTGACAAGCCACTGTCTCCCCCTCTCTCCCTCAGAGACTGATAGACAAGTCTCGTGTGACGTGTGTACGGTGGGTTCCTGGCTCAGAGAGCCTCTTCCTAGTGGCCCACTCCAGCGGCAGCCTGTACCTGTACAATGTAGAGCACACCTGTGGCACCACGCCACCCCACTACCAGCTCCTCAAACAGGGCGATGGCTACGCCGTGCACACCTGCAAGAGCAAGTCGGCCCGCAACCCCCTACTGCGCTGGACGGTGGGCGAGGGGGCGCTGAACGAGTTTGCCTTCTCTCCCGATGGGAAGTTCCTTGCGTGCGCCAGCCAGGACGGCTTCCTGCGCGTGTTTGGCTTCGACGCAGCAGAGCTGCACGGCACCATGAAGAGCTACTTTGGCGGGTTGCTGTGCGTGTGCTGGAGCCCAGACGGACGATACATAGTGGCCGGGGGGGAGGACGACCTGGTGACCGTCTGGTCCTTCTCCGACTGCAGGGTGATCGCCAGGGGCCATGGCCACAAGTCATGGGTGAGCGTGGTGGCGTTCGACCACTGTACGACCAGTGTGGAGGACAGCGACCCACCCGCTGAGTTCAGCGGGAGCGACGAGGAGTTCCACGAGCAGATCCACTTTGGAGGGGGGCGGGACCGGGCCAACAGCTCCCAATCACATCTCTCCAAGAGGAACTCTACAGACGGCAGGCCAGTCAGCGTGACCTATCGCTTCGGCTCGGTGGGCCAGGACACCCAGCTGTGTCTGTGGGACCTGACTGAGGACATCCTGTTTCCCCACCTGCCCTTGTCCCGCACCAGGACTCACACTAACGTCATGAGTGCCACCAGCCCCCCAGCTACTGGAGTGGCCACTACTAATACTAATACTACTACTACTACTACTACTACTACTACTACTACTACTACTACTACTACTAATAACCCACCTGGTACCAATGGCAACAACACCATGAGCAGTAGTAGTGGTAACAGTGGCGCCCCCGCTAACTCGCTCCCCGCCCCTCTGCCGCGCTCCAACAGCCTGCCGCACTCCTCCGGCCCCGCAGGGGGCAGTACCACATCTAACAGCAACACGAGCAGCAGCAAAGGAAGCAGCATCATCGACAGCACCTTCATCGCTACGGGCGTCAGCAAGTTCGCCACGCTATCGCTGCACGACACGCGCAAGGAGCGCCACGAGAAGGACCACAAACGCAACCACAGCATGGGCCACATCAGCAGCAAGAGCAGTGACAAGCTCAACCAACTGAGCTCTGCGGCGCGGACGGCCAAGGCGGATGCCGCTAAGACTCTGGGCACGCTGCTGTGTCCGCGCATGGAGGAGGTTCCTCTGCTGGAGCCGCTGGTGTGTAAGAAGATCGCTCACGAAAGACTCACTGTGTTAATATTCCTGGAGGACTGTCTGGTCACAGCCTGCCAGGAGGGCTTCATTTGCACATGGGCCAGGCCCGGTAAAGTGGTGAGTCTGTTACAAACCCTAACCCCTAGACATATGGGCCAGGCCTGGGAAAGTGGTGAGTCTTAACCCTTAACCCTTAGCCACTTCCAACCCCAGACACTTCAGTTTGACATCCAACACCTAGACACTTCTCATAAATCTCTGAAAATGATTGAGAGGGGAGGTAGGGTTTGCGACGCAGTATCCTCTTTTGCCCACTGTGATTCGCTTACAAGGGTGATTATCAATCCAGGATCTTGATTTGTTTTTCTTTATGGTAGTGAAAATGTACCGTTTCCCCTCAATGACACAAGTTTTGAATTCAAATTGTTTTGCCGTTCGGAGTGTCCAAAAACCGTCTCTTCTCCGCTAACTCATTCCCCTCTGCTCTCCTCCGCAGGGCTTACTGTCATCTCAGAACCCGGCCAACTCTCCTAGTGGAACTGTAGTATAGCCCTGGTGCTAGTGCTGCTAAACTAAACCAAG
The DNA here is from genome assembly GCF_020615455.1 of Coregonus clupeaformis. Taxonomy (NCBI): domain Eukaryota; kingdom Metazoa; phylum Chordata; class Actinopteri; order Salmoniformes; family Salmonidae; genus Coregonus; species Coregonus clupeaformis. The sequence goes on along the minus strand of NC_059227.1, from coordinate 25,632,036 downwards.
CTCCACCAGACCACAGACAGACATGACGGGACAGGATGACCTGGCCACCCCTCGCCACAGCCCTGCAGCGCTGTTCTTCTCTCTCTCACCTTCATCACAATCCCCACTACTGAAGCGCTCTTTTGGTTCTGTTAATCTTTAGATAGAAAGATGGATGGCTAACGTTGGCCATTGAGGGTAGATGGAGTGACCCACAGTCTGAAAAGAGTGTAAACGATCATGTGAAAGGTGCAGAACGCTTGAAATCGTCCAGGAGGATTGAAACTGTTGTTCAGAGAGAGAGGGAGGCTGGCTGCGATGTGTTTAGTTTGTTTACGCCTTCCTTCCTCTCTCAACATTCTCTTGCCCGGTCCAAAAACAACCCCTGTAAAAGCTACAGCTTGTTTTCAGACTGGGCTTGTCTCTAATAGCTTGGCCTCCTCCAGAAACAACCCCTAACCACTACTACCCCCTAGGCACTTCATGTATATCTGAAAGACTTGGATAGGTTTAATCAATATGGTAGTAGGCACATTTCTCCACTATTCAGTCCTCTCAGATCTAGCCTAGGTATTAGGGGCTAGGTGTTGTCTTGGGACAGGTGCTACCTCTTTCAGCTAGTTCCTCATCCCTGACTAACCCTGGTGGAGTTGAATCACACGTTCAAAGCAAAGGGAGACGGGAGCAGTTTGCTTCCTATAACTACAAGAAAAACAGCTTTTTGAATTTAAATCAGAATATCACAGCTTGAGTATGTTGCACTGATTTTATTGTTTCTGTTTTCTGTTCATTTTTATTCATAATTATGATCTGACAAAAACAAGATGGTTGAAGACAGCCTTTGGATGCACTTGGGTTGTGGCGAGTAATCTCTGTCTGGACGCTGCAATCATAGTTTTTTTTTTAAAGAAGAAAAAAATAGAATTATTTGCACTTAATAGTTTGTTAGAAGAGAATGTGCAAGGACTCCCCCAACAAGGTTCTTAAAAATATAAATAGAATTAAAAACCTTTGTATCTATTGAACATTTATTTTAATATTGTTTCAGATTTAAATAATGGGCTCTGTATTATATATGTAAATATTGTACTTCAATGATTTGGTGAAATGATCATTATTACACTAGTTTGAAGGTCTTCATTTCAGAAAATAGTGATATTTCTAATTCAGAAAAATATACATAATATTAAAAATGGATCTTGAATATGCAGGTTCATGTTTTTTTCTTTTTTCTGTTGTACATAAAGAGAATTCAGGTGTATTTTTCTTAATGAAATGTTTGTTATAGGAGATGTCTCTATGAAATCCTCTTTATCTAGTAGGGAGTGCTGAAAGCTAGCCTGTCACTGCAGACTCCTCTATGTAGAAAGGTATTCCCGGTCCCAGACTCACTCCTAGCCCCTGCACCATATACACTTGTGAAGACCTGAGAGCATGGCCGCAGGAAGGTGTTTTGGGTTGGGGGCGCTGTTGACGAGGGGGAAGGGAGTTCCTGGTAATATTTTTCACTGGGCTATGCTGAGATGATTATATAGGTATAGGCAATGTGGAAATTGAAAGACTTGATATAATCTTCACCATATTGCTTATATATCTATCCAATCTTCTTAGATCTCCACAAGTGTCACAGAGCTTAGGTGCTAGTGGTTGGTTTGGGACTGGGCCGTAGGCTAAGGGTAGGAGCCGTCTAATTCAGCCATCACTCAGAGCTCAGGTAAACCACGGAAGACTAACGCTAACATAGTTCGCTTACCCATTAATAGGCCCCAGTACATAAAACATCTGTGTGAATTCACCTACCTAGTATATAACAAATATGACTAAACCGGTGTTATAGGTGTGTGTGTTGACTATGGCCGCTACATGAGTAATGACAACAGGACTGATGTTGAAAATGTGTGTGAACTAGACAACTGACACTGTTGATAAACCTCAATACTTGATGGCGGTATGAGCGCTGGGTCTTGTTTACGGGGGTGCAACGTTACGAAACGTTCACATAGAAATGTATTGTCTAGAAAATATATGGGAATATCTGTCATGTAGATGGAGAATAGAGTTAGCTCTATTCATTACATTTCTAGGTGCACATTTCAGCGGCGCGTTTTACGAATGCTTCATAGCACTGAGATCATCTTACAACCATTGCCTACAATGGACTTCTATAACGATTATTTTAGCGCTATGAAGCGTCCGGGAAACTTACACCCAAGCATTTCACCTCCCTGAACCCACCCCAGGAGACGAGGGAGTGTGAAGCACCCAGGTAGGCAGTGTGAGGATTCTCTAAGGTCTAACAGTGGGAGTGTTTATTTTCCCTCCATGTGACACCTATTAAACAACTTCGACAGACCTCGTCTCCGATCTCCAGTCTTTACTAGTAGGCCTTTTGGCTGAATGAGTATGAATGGACAGTCAGTCAAGTATTTCCTCTCAATGTTGTTTTATTCACACAAATGAAACCATGTGTGTTCAATTGTTATGCGTGTAGCTGTAGCACTGTTTTGGTAGTAGTGAGTTGGCAAATGAGACTGTTCAAATGAAATCGGTCTCAAATCACTGAACGTAATGTTTTGTTTGACCAACTGTTTAATAACGTTATGACTAAAAGAGCGGAAATGGTTTCTTGGAACATTGTGTCTCCACCTCCCCCACCCTAAACATAGGCCTGGGAGTAGTGAAGCTGTTAGTGTTTTGGGTCTGTGTGGACCCCTCCACAGGTCCAGCCCAGGGGGGCGATAGGACTCCTCTCTGGGCTAGAGGGACAAGTAGACAGAGCCTATAATCATCTTTATCGGAGTAGCCAGTCAACATCTCTCCACCAGACAGATTCTCAAATGTTGCCAGCAACATCAACCATTTCCTCAAAGCATACAGCTGCAGCTGCTTTTGAAATGGTTGGATCAATTGCAAACGATATGAAGAGCCTTTTCCCATCCTCAGTCTTCTACTACTCTATGGCAGGCAGACTCTATGCTTCAAGAGAGGGGTGAGAAAATCTCTGAAGCCACTGAGGCCGCACCCGCAGGCTCCCAGTCTGGTGTGGAAGTATCTGAGGAGAAGAACTGGACAACTGCAAAGACTGTTTACCACAATCTGAAGACAAAGATGATCAACTATTTCACACTAGTAAAACAAGCCAAAGCAACGATGGCACAAGCCAAAGAAAACCTCAGCCATATTCTGATTTCCATCCAGAAAGAGCTGTCGAAATCTGACCAAACGGTGACAGCAGGAGAGCTTTCACAAATAGAGAATGTGGTTGGAATTATGCTGGATGACATTAAGAAGGTAAGCAGTGGATGTGGTGAGGACCTGGTCTTGGAAGAGCCACAGTGGCCATTTTCCTCAACTTCATCAGCCAAATCAACATCAGCCAAATCACGGAAATCAGAGTGGGAATTTGCGCTCCTTTGCACTCCCATCCCTTCTGAATTACCAGAGAGGACTACTCTGCCCATTGTGAGACTGTATGAAGAGAGCTGTACAAGGCAAGACATTAAAAACGCCAAGAAGAATTATGCAAATATAATCAGGTAAATGTGCATATGAAGAGAACTGTGCAAGACAAAAAAACACCAATCAATAGTTATGCTTAGATAAGGTACAGCTGACAGAGAGCTTTACAAGGCACAAAATATAAGAACTATTTTAAAAAACAAAGTATTAGGCCCGAGCCTAGATACCACATAGATGAACATATTTGGAGCCCAGTTAGTCTGCCTGACGAACTCATATACTATCCTTGGCAGCATATGTGGGGAAAAGAATGCCTTCAGTTTAAGGATAACATCAGCACAGAACTTCACATCAAAAGGCACAACAACAACCAGCCCAGATGGCAGTTTGCATCTCTCCAGTCCTGTGCAGAACATGCCCATTTGCACCTGCATGTAGTACCCACAGGCTCCATTAGAGTTTGCCAGAGACTCACATTCTTACTCAGAACATTTGGCCACCTGCTCATTCTCCTTGCCATATGTGGTAGCTGAGTTCCCATGGAACCTGGGGAAGAGATGCTCCTGCACAAAGTGGTCAGGATTTGTTGAGGTGCGCACAGGAACCTTCTTTGCTGAGCTAGCAGTGATCCGAAGTTGAAGTGCGTCATACCACGCATAGGAGGCACTCTGTGCTTTAGTGACCTCCTCCAAGCTGGGACATTTACACTCCTCCAGCTTAACATAAACGTCATAAAATGACAAGCATTTCTGACACTGCATGTTGATGCCGTGTTCACCATGAGGCTACTGTAGGCTACTGTAGGCTACTGTAGGCTACTGTAGCTGTAGCTGTAGCTGTGTGGCTGCTGCTGGAACTTGATGACTGTTTGGTTTAGCTTTGATGCACTTGTGCAGAAGGCTCCCACTGGAACATTGGCCCCTTCCAAACTCTTAAGTGCGTCGTGGGAGTGGTACGCAGGGGTTGGAGGTAGAGATGGAGAAGCGGCCGGGGTGCTGGCAGAGAACTCAACAGATCTCGCTCAACCTTTTTGGAGCTAAATTCCGCTGCGTCCCCAAGTTCCACTGGCATTGCTCATCTGTACAGGACACCCCTGTCAATCCTCCATACACAGCATTCTGCACCTTCAACAAAAAACTGTTAGAATAGTCAATTACAGTACATAACACTAGTTTACATGGTGTTCACAGTTGACTAGTTTACACAGTTCCATTTTAACTAGTAGGTTTAGGTTATGTTGGTAATTTCCTATTTGATTGTAAAATTCACCTAGATTCTGTACCTACCTCATTGCCATTTGAGATTAGACTGAAATACTTATACAATGAGCCATTGAAACCAAGAACTGTGTGTGGATGTTATGTTGTAATAGTTACTGTAAGGTTATCAGTTCTGGTCAGCGGTATGGTATCATCACAATTAGCTAGCTAGCTAAGTAACTAGATAACATCAAACGTATCAGTCATAGAAAGGGCAAGTTATGATAAACAAAAAGCCAGCGAGCTACCTTCGATAGTATTGTAGCTGCATGACTGCAAGACTTCGACCTGCCCTGCAACACAAGAACCCCCTGTAATCTCCACCGTGCCGACAGATGATACAAGAATCCAGGCAGAATGATGATGTATGAAAAAATGTATGCACTCACTAACTGTAAGTCGCTCACTAACTCACTAACTGCTAAATGACTAAAATGTAATGTAAATGTAATGTTCAGTCATCGACATGAGTGAATCCACTGAGGCAGAACATTGGTGTGTGGTGCCAGGAAATCCATGTCTGCTATAGCAGATACCGTCATGAAGGAGGTACAGTTGAAGTCGGAAGTTTACATACACCTTAGCCAAATACATTTAAACTCAGTTTCACAGTTACTGACATTTAATCCTAATAAAAATTCCCTGTCTTAGGTCAGTTAGGATCACCACTTTATTTTAAAATGTGAAATGTCAGAATAATAGTAGAATGATTTATTTCAGCTTTTATTTCTTTCATCACATTCCCAGTGGGTCAGAAGTTTACATACACTCAATTAGTATTTGGTAGCATTTCCTTTAAATTGTTTAACATGGGTCAAGCGTTTCAGGTAGCCTTCCATAAGCTTCCCACAATAAGTTGGTGAATTTTGGCCAATTCCTCCTGACAGAGCTGGTGTAACTGAGTCAGGTTTGTAGGCCTCCTTGCTCGCACACGCTTTTTCAGTTCTGCCCACACATTTTCTATAGGATTGTGGTCAGGGCTTTGTGATGGCCACTCCAATACCTTGACTTTGTTGTCCTTAAGCCATTTTGCCACAACTTTGGAAGTATGATTGGGGTCATTGTCCATTTGGAAGACCCATTTGCGACCAAGCTTTAACTTCCTGACTGATGTCTTGAGATGTTGCTTCAATATATCCACATAATTTTCCTTCCTCATGATGCCATCTATTTTGTGAAGTGCACCAGTCCCTCCTGCAGCAAAGCACCCCCACAGCATGATGCTGCCACCCCCGTGCTTCACGGTTGGAATGGTGTTCTTCGGCTTGCAAGCGTCCCCCCTTTGTCCTTCAAACATAATGATGGTCATTATGGCCAAACATTTCTTTTTTTTTCATCAGACCAGAGGACATTTCTCCAAAAAGTACGATCTTTGTCCCCATGTGCAGTTGCAAACCGTAGTCTGGCTTTTTTATGGTGGTTTTGGAGCAGTGGCTTCTTCCTTGCTGAGCGGCCATTCAGGTTATGTTGATATAGGACTTGTTTACTGTGGATGTAGATACTTTTGTATCTGTTTCCTCCGGCATCTTCACAAGGTCCTTTGCTGTTGTCTTGTGATTGATTTGCACTTTTCGCACCAAAGTACGTTCATCTCTAGGAGACAGAATGCGTCTCCTTCCTGAGCAGTATGATGGCTGGTCCCATGTTGTTTATACTTGCGTACTATTGTTTGTACAGATGAACGTGGTACCTTCAGGCGTTTGGAAATTGCTCCAAAGGATGAACCAGACTTGTGGAAGTCAACAAAAAAAAAATTCTGAGGTCTTGGCTGATTTCTTTTGATTTTCCCATGATATCAAGCAAAGAGGCACTGAGTTTGAAGGTAGGCCTTGAAATACATCCACAGGTACACCTCCAATTGACTCAAATGATGTCAATTAGCCTATCAGAAGCTTCTAAAGCTGTTTAAAGGCACAGTCAACTTAGTGTATGTAAACTTCTGACCCACTGGAATTGTGATACAGTGAATTATAAGTGAAATAATCTGTCTGTAAACAATTGTTGGAAAAATTACTTGTGTCATGCACAAAGTAGATGTCCTATCCGAATTGCCAAAACTATAGTTTGTTAACAAGAAAGTTGTGGAGTGGTTGAAAAACAAGTTTTAATGACTCCAACCTAAGTGTATGTAAACTTCCGACTTCAACTCTATATCCAGATGAAGAAGGGCAAGTTACAGCTCGCCGTGATCTCACAGCTGGGATAGCTAAACTGGAGGAGCTCATACAGTGGGGAAAAAAAGTATTTAGTCAGCCACCAATTGTGCAAGTTCTCCCACTTAAAAAGATGAGAGAGGCCTGTAATTTTCATCATAGGTACATGTCAACTATGACAGACAAAATGAGAAAAAAAAATCCAGGAAATCACATTGTAGGATTTTTAATGAATTTATTTGCAAATTATGGTGGAAAATAAGTATTTGGTCAATAACAAAAGTTTCTCAATACTTTGTTATATACCCTTTGTTGGCAATGACACAGGTCAAACGTTTTATGTAAGTCTTCACAAGGTTTTCACACACTGTTGCTGGTATTTTGGCCCATTCCTCCATGCAGATCTCCTCTAGAGCAGTGATGTTTTGGGGCTGTGTTTGGGATCATTGTCATGCTGAAAGACCCAGCCACGTTTCATCTTCAATGCCCTTGCTGATGAAAGGAGGTTTTCACTCAAAATCTCACGATACATGGCCCCATTCATTCTTTCCTTTACACGGATCAGTCGTACTGGTCCCTTTGCAGAAAAACAGCCCCAAAGCATGATGTTTCCACCCCCATGCTTCACAGTAGGTATGGTGTTCTTTGGATGCAACTCAGCATTCTTTGTCCTCCAAACACGCACGAGTTGAGTTTTTACCAAAAAGTTCTATTTTGGTTTCATCTGGCCATATGACATTCTCCCAATCCTCTTCTGGATCATCCAAATGCACTCTAGCAAACTTCAGACGGGCCTGGACATGTACTGGCTTAAGCAGGGGGACACGTCTGGCACTGCAGGATTTGAGTCCCTGGCGGCGTAGTGTGTTACTGATGGTAGGCTTTGTTACTTTGGTCCCAGCTCTCTGCAGGTAATTCACTAGGTCCCCCCGTGTGGTTCTGGGATTTTTGTTCACCGTTCTTGTGATCATTTTGACCCCACGGGGTGAGATCTTGCGTGGAGCCCCAGATCGAGGGAGATTATCAGTGGTCTTGTATGTCTTCCATTTCCTAATAATTGCTCCCACAGTTGATTTCTTCAAACCAAGCTGCTTACCTATTGCAGATTCAGTCTTCCCAGCCTGGTGCAGGTCTACAATTTTGTTTCTGGTGTCCTTTGACAGCTCTTTGGTCTTGGCCATAGTGGAGTTTGGAGTGTGACTGTTTGAGGTTGTGGACAGGTGTCTTTTATACTGATAACTAGTTCAAACAGTTGCCATTAATACAGGTAACGAGTGGAGGACAGAGGAGCCTCTTAAAGAAGAAGTTACAGGTCTGTGAGAGCCAGAAATCTTGCTTGTTTGTAGGTGACCAAATACTTATTTTCCACCATAATTTGCAAATAAATTCATTAAAAATCCTACAATGTGATTTTCTGGAGAAAAAAAATCTCAATTTGTCTGTCATAGTTGACGTGTACCTATGATGAAAATTACAGGCCTCTCTCATCTTTTTAAGTGGGAGAACTTGCACAATTGGTGGCTGACTAAATACTTTTTTTCTCCACTGTATCTCAGGGGATGATTGGTGCTCTCTCCCGTGGTCTTACTCACTAAGTCAACCGCATCTTTTCTGACAGCAACTTGACCCCTCTGGTTTTGACAGTGGCGGCTGGAAAGAGTGCATCCGATACAGTCCTTACTAAGCTGAAGATAAAGGACAAGAAGGCTGGGATGCCCACAGCTTACGAGCTGGTTCAGCGGTTTGCAGAGGAGTCTGGGAAGCGCCTCCTGCCTTCTTTAGCTTCAATGACTTTGGCTCAGGGAGTCAGTGTGTCAGCTAGCGTATCCGAAGATAGGATTTCCTGCTCCTCTTCTTCATCAGTATTCAGTGACACAGTCAGTCTGTTTAACAAAGTTATGGTAAGCCAGGTCATGGAATCTGTGGTTTCTGATGCCAAAAGCAGCATATGCCTCGCCTCCATCCCAATCCTCTGACAACTCAGACAGTGATAATGACTTCACTGGCCTCATCAGCATGCTAGTGGTGAGACTTATGTCAAAGATCCAAACCAAAACCGATCTATACCCAGTTGACGTTGCACGCACGTCACAAGACCTGATCCCGAAGGTCATGGCTGTCTTCAGTGCAATGTCAGGCTCTTCTGAGACCCAAGTTTAGTCTAAAATAACTGTAATGTTAAATAAAATATAGGCTTACTTCGTTCATACAGTGCCTTCAGTAAGTATTCACACCCCTTGTCCTTTTCCACATGTTGTTGTGTTACAGATTTTGTTTAACTGGCCTACACACAATACCCCATAATGTCAAAGTGGAATTATAATTTTTACAAATTAATAAAATATGAAAAGCTGAAATCTCTTGAGTCAATAAGTATGCATTATGGGGTGTTGCATTTTGGCAAGCCTAAATAAGTTCAGGAGTGACTTGCTTAACACGTCACATACAGTGCATACAGTATTCAGACCCTATAACTTTTTCCACATTTTGTTACGTTACAGCCTTATTCTAAAATTGATTAAATTGTTTTTTTCCCTCATCAACCTACACACAATACCCCATAATGACAAAACAAAAACAGGTTTTTAGACATTTTTGCTAATGTATTAAAACAAAAAAAAGTATTCAGACCCTTTACTCAGTACTTTCTTGAAGCACCTTCTTGGGTATGATGCTACAAGGTTGGCACACATATATTTGGGGAGTTTCTCCCATTCTTCTCTGCAGATCCTCTCAAGCTCTGTCAAGTTGAATGGGGAGCGTCGCTGCACAGTTATTTTCAGGTCTGTCCAGAGGTGTTCGATCGGGTTCAAGTCTGGGCTCTGGCTGGGCCACTCAAGGACATTCAGAGACTTGTCCCGAAGCCACTCCTGCGTTGTCTTGGCTTTGTGCTTAGGGTTGTTGTCTTGTTAATAAGGTATTATTTTATACATTTGCAAACATTTCTAAAAACCTGTTTTCGCTTATGGGGTATTGTGTGAAGATTGATGAGGAACATGTTTTATTTAATCAATTTTAGAATAAGGCTTTAACGTAACAGCAGGACAATAACCTAAAACACTGGAGTTGCTTACCAAGAAGACATTGAATGTTCCTAAGTGGCCGAGTTACAGTTTTGACTTAAATCTGATTGAAAATGTATTGAAAGACCTGAAAATGGTTGTTTAGCAATGATCAACAACCAATTTGACAGAGTTTGAAGAATTTTGAAAAGAATAATGGGCAAA